>NC_091282.1:448201486-448510140 GCF_032444005.1 Ranitomeya imitator
TGATGATCGCTGCTATGTAGCAGAGCCGATCAGGCTATGCCAGCTTCTAGCCTCCCATGGAGGCTATTGAAGCATGGCAAAAGTTAAAAAAAATTTGAAAAAAATATATATAAAATTTTAAATCACCCCCGTTTCACCCCATTCAAAATAAAACAATAAAAAAATCAAACATACACATATTTGGTATCGCCAGATCTATCAATTAAAAAAAATGATTACCTGATCGCTAAACGGCGTAGCGAGAAAAAAATTCAAAACCCCAGAATTACGTTTTTTTGGTCGCCGCGGCATTGCATTAAAATGCAATAACGGGCAATCAAAAGAATGTATCTGCACAACAGTGGTATCATTAAAAACGTCAGCTCGGCACACAAAAAATAAGCCCTCACCTGACCCCAGATCACGAAAAATGGAGACGCTACGGGTATCGGAAAATGGCGCAATTATGTTTGGTGTCCATGAACTCGTAATGACGTGGAGAATCACAATGGCAGCTCAGTTTTAGCATTTAGTGAACCTAGCAAAAAGGCCAAACAAAAAACAAGTGTGGGATTGCACTTTTTTTGCAATTTCACCGCACTTGGAATTTTTTTCCCGTTTTCTAGTGGGCATGCGCTAGCGATGCGTCCGACATTGAATTCAATGGCAGCGTTCACAGACTACATTAACCCCTTCATGACCCAGCCTATTTTGACCTTAAAGACCTTGCCGTTTTTTGCAATTCTAACCAGTGTCCCTTTATGAGGTAATAACTCAGGAACGCTTCAACGGATCCTAGCGGTTCTGAGAATGTTTTTTCGTGACATATTGGGCTTCATGTTAGTGGTAAATTTTGGTCAATAAATTATGCGTTTATTTGTGATAAAAACAGAAATTTGGCGAAAATTTTGAAAATTTCGCAATTTTCACATTTTGAATTTTTATTCTGTTAAACCAGAGAGTTATGTGACACAAAATAGTTAATAAATAACATTTCCAACATGTTTACTTTACATCAGCACAATTTTGGAAACAAAAATTTTTTTTGCTAGGAAGTTATAAGGGTTAAAATTTGACCAGCGATTTCTCATTTTTACAACGAAATTTACAAAACCATTTTTTTAGGGACCATCTCACATTTGAAGTCAGTTTGAGGGGTCAATATGGCTGAAAATACCCAAAAGTGACACCATTCTAAAAACTGCACCCCTCAAGGTACTCAAAACCACATTCCAGAAGTTTATTAACCCTTCAGGTGCTTCACAGCAGCAGAAGCAACATGGAAGGAAAAAATGAACATTTAACTTTTTAGTCACAAAAATTATCTTTTAGCAACAATTTTTTTATTTTCCCAATGGTAAAAGGAGAAACTGAACCACGTAAGTTGTTGTCCAATTTGTCCTGAGTACGCTGATACCTCATATGTGGGGGTAAACCACTGTTTGGGCGCACGGCAGGGCTTGGAAGGGAAGGAGCGCCATTTGACTTTTTGAATCAAAAATTGGCCCCACTCTTTAGCGGACACCATGTCACGTTTGGAGAGCCCCCGTGTGCCTAAAAATTGGAGCTCCCCCACAAGTGACCCCATTTTGGAAACTAGACGCCCCAGGGAACTTATCTAGATGCATAGTGAGCACTTTGAACCCCCAGGTGCTTCACAAATTGATCCATAAAAATGAAAAAGTACTTTTTTTTTCACAAAAAAATTCTTTTAGCCTCAATTTTTTCATTTTCACATGGGCAACAGGCTAAAATGGATCCTAGAATTTGTTGGGCAATTTCTCCTGAGTACACCGATACCTCACATGTGGGGTTAAACCACTGTTTGGGCACATGGTAAGGCTCGGAAGGGAAGGAGCGCCATTTGACTTTTTGAATGAAAAATTATCTCCATCGTTAGCGGACACCATGTCGCGTTTGGAAAGCTCCTGTGTGCCTAAACATTGGCGCTCCCCCACAAGTTACCCCATTTTGGAAACTAGACCCCCCAAAGAACTTATTTAGATGCCTAGTGAGCACTTTAAACCCTCAGGTGCTTCACAAATTGATCTGTAAAAATGAAAAAGTACTTTTTTTTCACAAAAAAATTCTTTTCGCCTCAATTTTTTCATTATCACATGGGCAATAGGATAAAATGGATCATAAAATTTGTTGGGCAATTTCTCCCGAGTACGCCGATACCTCATATGTGGGGGTAAACCACTGTTTGGGCACTCGGCAGGGCTCGGAAGGGAAGGCGCGCCATTTGACTTTTTGAATGAAAAATTAGCTCCAATTGTTAGCGGACATCATGTCGCGTTTGGAGAGCCCCCGTGTGCCTAAACATTGGAGCTCCCCCACAAGTGACCCCATTTTGGAAACTAGACCCCCCAAGGAACTTATCTAGATGCATATTGAGCACTTTAAACCCCCAGGTGCTTCACAGAAGTTTATAACGCAGAGCCATGAAAATAAAAAATAATTTTTCTTTCCTCAAAAACTATTTTTTTAGCCTGGAATTTCCTATTTTGCCAAGGGTAATAGGAGAAATTGGACCCCAGTAATTGTTGCGCAGTTTGTCCTGAGTACACTGATACCCCATATGTGGGGGTAAACCACTGTTTGGGCACACGTCAGGGCTCGGAATTGAGGGAGCACCATTTGACTTTTTGAATACGAGATTGGCTGGAATCAATGGTGGCGCCATGTTGCGTTTGGAGACCCCTGATGTGCCTAAACAGTGGTAACCCCTCAATTCTACCTCCAACACTAACCCCAACACACCCCTAACTCTAATCCTAACTGTAGCCATAACACTAATCACAACCCTAACCCCAACACACCCCTAACCACAACCCTAACCCCAACACACCCCTAACCCTAACCACAACCCTAATTCCAACTGTAGCTATAACCCTAATCACAGCCCTAATCCTAACCCTAACCCCAACACATCCCTAACCCTAATCCCAACTGTAGCCATAACCCTAATCACAGCCCTAACCCTAACCCCAACACACCCCTAACCCTAATCCCAACTGTAGCCATAACCCTAATCACAACCCTAACCACAACACACCCCTAACCACAACCCTAATTCCAACCCTAACCCTAAGGTTATGTGCCCACGTTGCGGATTCGTGTGAGATTTTTCAGCATCATTTTTGAAAAATCCGCGGGTAAAAGGCACTGCGTTTTACCTGCGGATTTTCCGCGGATTTCCAGTGTTTTTTGTGCGGATTTCACCTGCGGATTCCTATTGAGGAACAGGTGTAAAACGCTGCGGAATCCGCACAAAGAATTGACATGCTGCGGAAAATACAACGCAGCGTTTCCGCGCGGTATTTTCCGCACCATGGGCACAGCGGATTTGGTTTCCATATGTTTACATGGTACTGTACACCTGATGGAACACTGCTGCGAATCCGCAGCGGCCAATCCACTGCGGATCCGCAGCCAAATCCGCACCGTGTGCACATGGCCTAATTCTAAAGGTATGTGCACACGCTGCGGAAAACGCTGCGGATCCGCAGCAGTTTCCCATGAGTTTACAGTTCAATGTAAACCTATGGGAAACAAAAATCGCTGTACACATGCTGCGGAAAAACTGCACGGAAACGCAGCGGTTTACATTCCGCAGCATGTCACTTCTTTGTGCGGATTCCGCAGCGGTTTTACAACTGCTCAAATAGAAAATCGCAGTTGTAAAACCGCAGTGAAATGCGCAGAAAAAACGCGGTAAATCCGCCATAAATCCGCAGCGGTTTAGCACTGCGGATTTATCAAATCCGCAGCGGAAAAATCCGCAGAGGACCAGAATACGTGTGCACATACCGAAACCCAAACCCTACCCCTAGCCTACCCCTAACCCTAACCCTAACCCTACCCCTAACCCTAACCCTACCCCTAACCCTAACCCTATTCTAACATTAGTGAAAAAAAAAAATTCTTTATTTTTTTTATTGTCCCTACCTATGGGGGTGACAAAGGGGGGGGGTCATTTATTATTTTTTTTTATTTTGATCGCTGAGATAGATTATATCTCAGTGATCAAAATGCACTTTGGAACGAATATGCCGGCCGGCAGATTCGGCGGGCGCACTGTGCATGCGCCCGCCATTTTGGAAGATGGCGGCGCCCGGGGAGAAGACGGACAGACCCCGGCAGGATCGGTAAGTATGATACGGTGGGGGGGAGCACGGGGGGGGGATCGGAGCATGGGGGGGTGAATCGGAGCGCGGGAGGGGTGGAACGGAGCACGGGGGGTAGAACGGAGCACGGGGTGGTGGAACGGAGCACGGGGGGTGGAACGGAGCACGGAGGGGGGTGGATTGGAGTGCAGGGGGGGTGATCGGAGCACGGGGGAGGGGTGATTGAAGCACGGGGGGAGCGGAGCACAGGACAGAGGGGAGCCGGAGCAGTGTACCGGCCAGATCGGAGGGCTGGGGGGGCGATCGGTGGAGTGGGCTGGGGGCACATTAGTATTTCCAGCCATGGCCGATGGTATTGCAGCATCGGCCATGGCTGGATTGTAATATTTCACCAGTTATAATAGGTGAAATATTACAAATCACTCTGATTGGCAGTTTCACTTTCAACAGCCAATCAGAGCGATCGTAGCCACGAGGGGGTGAAGCCACCCCCCTGGGCTAAACTACCACTCCCCCTGTCCCTGCAGATCGGGTGAAATGGGAGTTAACCCTTTCACCCGGCCTGCAGGGACGCGATCTTTTCATGACGCCACATAGGCGTCATGGGTCGGATTGGCACCGACTTTCATGACGCCTACGTGGCGTCAAAGGTCGGGAAGGGGTTAACACCGCGTTATGCTGCTGTGTCACGTAGTCCGTCTAACGTGCCATATAGACGCAGTGTGAACCCATGCTAAGGTGTATCTCCACTGCAACAGGGTCAATGGCAACCCATGGCAAGAGCAAAAGATACCACAGTCATTGTTAATCCAGAAGAAAATGGTGGGGTTCTTCTTGCACAAGTCTTACATTTTGGACATGGCAGTCTCATTTTCAACCCTCTTACAAAGCAATGTTGAACCCTCATGACACTAGCACCACCCCACAGCTTCTCTTATCTCCCTCAAATGAATTGTCATCAAATGGTGTTACTCACTGCTTCTATCACCACCCTATGCTGACGACTCATTTGTGGGCAGTGCTAGAAACTGTGGGGCAGCGTTGGTGTCAATCTGCTTTTATCTCCGTCCCTTGATGACGTCTTCTTTCACAGAGCTATGGCGGACAGCGTAGATAGAAGCAGTGTGTTGCCACTGTACTCTTATCTCCCTTATGTCCATCACCTGGAATTCAGGATATGTTCAGGGGGGACAGCTGCAGTGGAGATTGTGAAAATAGTGTGGTAACTGCAGCGTTGCTCTCTATTCCAAGAGGGGCAATGGACACTGCGGGGAGTGAGATGGACACTGCGGGGAGTGAGTGCCTTCTGTGATATCACATTTCACATATCACATTTGAATTTCTCTGAAATCAAACATCACAAAAAGATCAGTAAAAAAACACATCTAGTGATTAGGTAGATAGGGAACAGTGTTGGGTGTTGTGCAATAAAGCCACTTACAAAAGTGGTTAGGGCGTACAGATAAATAGTAGAAAATACATTTTAGGTGCCGTGCGATCCCTTTAAAGCTGTGGACCTATTAAAAAAGCCAAGCCAAGTCAATTTATACGTCAAGTTCTAACACAAAAATCCTTTTATAGCTTGCATCCTTTTTTGCACCAGTTTCATTTATAAGGTATATTGAATATATATAGATATATTGACAACATACCTCATGAAGCCTAGACAGAATATTGCATGTGATTTCTTATAAAATGTTAATGGGTTAGTACAGTTTTATGCAATGTGTTTACTGAAAGTTTCACAACACATGAGATCACACTTAAAGTGCAGACACCAAGGCTTCTATATCTGACAAAATAGAAATGAAAATGTGTGAATTATAACTATTGATACATATAATTCTACAGGGATTACAAGCATTGTTCTTATTTGTACTATAAATTAATGTATTGAAACTTTTTTACTTGCAGGACTCACAGACATTCTTAAAGATGGATTAAATTCTAACACATACCCACACAGGAATGGTAAGATTGCTAAAATATTCTCAGAATACAATTCTGTTTTCAACATGTTAGAAAGATTTTCCAGTTTTTCAAGTAACTATACTTCAGTTTAGTTACTATTAGTGGGTGTATTCAAAAAATCCTAAGGTGATTAGCGCCACATTCGCTTGGAGTTTATTTTCCCTTTGAACAAAAACGATAGAAATGTGAAATCTTCTCCAAATAAAAGAAACTCTCCCAGTTTTATACCTATTCAGTGCAGTTCAATGTGGGCTCCATTTGTTGCCCTACACACATACAAACGATAGTGAAGTTCTTGCCACACACGGGTAAGGACGTCTGGTGTAAAAGAGTCAATAACGTCTGTGATTCCTTGTTTTAAGTGATTAATGTCATTGATACGTTCAATGTACACATGTTGCTTCACATAACCCCAAAAGTAAAAGTCTAAGGGCGTCCGATCGAGGGGTCGTGGTCGCCATGGCTTGAAAGAACCCCTGCATATTCACCGCCAGGGGAATGTTCTATCCAGAAACTTACAAACAATGGTGGCGTAGTATGGAGGAGCGCTGTCCTGTTGAAAGATGACTCCTTCTGGAAATTGTGGCACTGCATACAATTCCAATATGTCAAGATACATGTTTACCATCACAGACCGCTCCACGGAAAAAAATGGGCCTATCATGGGGTTTCTCCACCAAACTGACGATTTCCTTCAACTGCTTATCCCTATTCTTGTGTGGCGGCGCTTCATTATAAACGTGCCGATATTCACGTAGCACTTTGGTCATGGATTCGAATTTAGTGAGCCACAGAACACACTGAACTTTCCTCTGTACCTTCCACATCTCGACTGGCATGGAGAACCACACAGCTGGCATAAGCTTGTGGTTGCATGATGTTACAGACCTGGCAGTGTATTAATCAGAGTTCAGTTTATCAGGGGTTAATCTGACTGGGGGCTCAGCAACAGCTTAAATGAGTTTGTGTTGTTTGATTGGTTCATGTTATCTCTCCTCATGAACAGTTCTGTTATGATTGGGTCAAAGAAAGGGCACCAAAATGTAAACTATAAATAGATCCTGTGACTGGTCAAAAGTGCACCATGACTTTACAGACACACTGTATGTCCTCCATCCTGGTATATATGTCCCTCATCCTGATATATATATATATATATATATATATATATCTATATCTATATCTATATACATAATTGTCTAAGGGGTACTTCCGTCTGTCTGTCTGTCCTTCTGTAATGGTTATTCGTTCGCTGATTGGTCTCGGCAGCTGCCTGTCATGGCTGCCGCGACCAATCAGTAACGGCCACAGTCCGATTAGTCCCTCCCTACTCCAGTCCCCTGCACTCACTGCCCAGCGCCCGCTCCGTAATCCCCTCCACTCACCGCTCACACAGGGTTAATGGCAGCGGTAACGGCCCGCGGTGTACCGCACTCCGTTACCGCTGCTATTAACCCTGTGTGACCAAGTTTTATACTATTGACGCGGCCTATGCAGCGCCAAAAGTAAAAACATCTAATGTTAAAAATAATTTAAAAAAATAAAAAACGATTATATACTCACCTACGCCGTCTTTCCTGCTCCTCGCGATGCAACCGCCACGTTCCGTTGGCACAGATGGTCTGGCAGAAGGACCTGCCGTGACGTCACGGTCATGTGACTGCAACGTCATCACAGGGCCTGCGCGACCAGGACCTGCCGTGACGTCACGGTCATGTGACCGCAATGTCATCACAGGCCCTGCGCGCCTGTGCGAGCAGGCTGGGACCGGAAGCTGCCGCCTGTACCTCGCACAGCCGACAGAACTACCAACTATGGTGAGTATGTTAGAACTACAAGGGGCCCTCGGATTGGAAGGTGAGTATGTTTATTTTTTAACCGGTGACATACGTGGCTAGGCAATATACTATGTGGCTGGGCAATATACTACGTGGCTCTGTGCTGTAGACTACATCGCTGTGCAATATACTGCGTGGCTCTGTGCTGTATGCTACGTCACTGGGCAATCTACTACGTGGCTGGGCAATATACTACATGACTGGGCAATATACTACATCGCTGGGCAATATACTACGTAACTGGCCAATATACTACGTGACTGGGCAATATACTACGTGACTGGACAATATACTACGTCACTGGCCAATATACTACGTGGCTGTGCTGTATACTACGTGACTGGGCAATATACTACGTGACTGGGCAATATACTACGTGGCTGGGCAATATACTACGTCGCTGGGCAATATACTATGCGGACATGCACATTCAAGAATACCCGATGCGTTAGAATCGGGCAATCATCTAGTATATATATATATATATATATATATATATATGGATCGCCCCCACGTAAGGGCAATGGGGTACTCGGTACCGGGTCCTTCAGTTCCCTCAGCGAGGATGTCACAGTGGCCCGACCCGGACCGTGGCCCTATGAGGGGCGCCCAATAAAAGGCAGAGTTCGTAGATAACGGTAGTGTTCGTGACGCCACTTGTGGTATTTGGTCAGAGTGACCGACGCTGCTCAGGGGTCCGCTGGGGTGATGTTATGGCAGCTAGATGGTGTACCTTCCCACAGGTGAAGTATTTCCCCAGGGCTTCCCAGAAGTGTAGATGATGATGGTGGATGATGTAAGGCGCGGCGAATAACGAGGACACAATGGGTGCAGTCTCTTTACCTTTACTGAAGGCTTCAGCATCCACAGTCCAGAGTGCCGGATGACAGGGTAGGCAGGGTCCGGCCGGTCTGATGGCAATTCTAGTGTCCCCTTATCCAGGGGGAAATCAGTAGCCCCCCTGCTGAGCAACTCGGTAAGGTCCTCACAACTTTTGTGGATGCTATGTCTTTCTCTCTCTCTGTCCCCCAGATGGATTGGACAAACCCGTATGACGGTGATGGCCTGAGGCTATTTTATAGGGACCCTAGCGACGCCCCTCCTCCACAATTGCCACCGTGTCTGCTTAGGTGTTTAGGTCAAACAGCCAACTTGGAATTGACTGCCCTGCCGGTCTCTGAAGTAAAGCGTAGAGTCTATTACTCTCTCGGTGTTCCGGCCGGAGGCAGCCTCTCTTAGGACAGGACTCCTTCTGGTTTTTGTTCTCCTTTTGCTGTGACTTCGTGGCTCCCTCCCTACAACACAATTCCTTTTGTGTCCTTTCTTGGGATGCTGCCGCATGGGTTGCAGGCGCAGCTCCGTATACTTTCTGTCCTCCTCAGACCGCAGTCTGGATCTGACTGGAGATCACTCCAGCCAGCTCGACCTGGAGACCTTTCCTCGTCGGTCTCCAGCCAGGAACTCCCTTCTCCTCGTTCTGACTAACTTCCTAACCAACCCACCAGTTTTACCCTATGTAGGGAGTGGCCTAGTAGATAGAACCCTTAGCTTCCCCTGGTGGACTGGAGTGTGAAGTGTGTTGTGTGTTTTGTGATACCTGGCAAGGTGAACTCCTTTGGTGCCATCAGACGTAACATCACTCCCCCCTGGTGGAAGAACGACATTACTGCAACAACCAGGACTCTGGGGCGCTGCATATACACTGCTCAAAAAATTAAAGGGAACACTAAAATACTACATCCTAGATATCGCTGAATGAAATGTTCCATTTGCAAATGTTTATTCATTGCATAGTGGAATGTGTTCAGAACAATAAAACATAACAATTATCAATGTAAATCAAAATGAATATCCCATGGAGGTCTGGATTTGGAATGATACTCAAAATCAAAGTGGAAAATCAAATTACAGGCTGGTTCAACTTCAGTGGAAATGCCCCATTACAAGGAAAAGATGCTCAGTATTGTGTGTGGCTTTCACGTGCCTGTATGACCTCCCTACTGTACTACGCCTGGGCATGCTCCAGATGAGGCGGCATATGGTCTTCTGAGGGATCTGCTTTCAGACTTGGACTAAAGCATCCGCCAACTCCTGGACAATCTGTGGTGCAATGTGACGTTGGTGGATGGAGCGAGACAGATGTGCTCAATCAGATTGCGGTATGGGAAACGGGCGTTCCAATCCATAGCTTCAATGTCTTCATCTTGCAGAAACTGCTGACACACTCCAGCCACATGAGGTCTGGCATTGTCCTGCATTAGGAGGAACCCAGGGCCAACCGCACCACATATGGTCTCACAAGGCGTCTGAGGATCTCATCTCGGTACCTAATGGCAGTCAGGCTACCTCTGGTGAGCACATGGAGGGCTGTGCGGCCCTCCAAAGAAATGCCACCCCACACCATTACTGACCCACTGCCAAACCGGTCATGCTGAAGAATGTTGCAGGCAGCAGATCACTCTCCACGGCGTCTCCAGACTCTGTCACGTCAGTCACATGTGATCAGTGTGAACCTGCTTTCATCTGTGAAGAGCACATGGCGCCAGTGGAGAATTTGCCAATCCTGGTGATCTGTGGCAAATGCCAAGCGTCCTGCACAGTGTTGGGCTGTGAGCACAACCCCCATCTGTGGACACCGGGCACTCAGACCATCCTCATGGAGTAGGTTTCTAACCGTTTGTGCAGTCACATGCACATTTGTGGCCTGCTGGAGAACATTTTGCAGGGCTCTGGCAGTGATCTGGCAGTGCTCCTCCTGTTCCTCCTTGCACAAAGGCAGAGGTAGCCGTCCTGCTGCTGGGTTGCTGTCCTATTACTGCCCCCTCCACATCTTCTGGTGTACTGGCCTGTCTTCTGGTAGCGCCTACACAAGTATAATCACATAATAAACCATTATTACAACATCTACAGAATCAGCCATGTTATAGCTAACATTTACCTGTGTTATCAGGAAGGGATGCAGGGTATGAAGTGATCCTGACACACCCTTAAATTTCTTCGGGTCAGGAACTTTAGGCTTTCTGGCTGGTTTGGAAACTTCAAAGGACTCATCTTCTGAAGCCATGCATTCAACTTTGCCATCTTGTCATGAGTATCTGCCACAATGGGTGCTACATTGGGAGTATGCAAGGAAAAAAGAAAGAAGTCAGCTCACCACTCAGAAGACTCCCCGCAAGGAAACTTGCAGACTGTGAAATAATGGAAAATCTAGCTTGTCTGTCTTCAGTAAAAAAATTAATTTTTTGTTGGTAATCCATAAGAATGAGAACAATGTGCATGGGGTTAAAAGAATGTGCAGAGAAAGCAAACGCATTTCTGATTGTAATCCTAATTTATTGCATATAATAATCACAAAATCTGTTACTTTTATGTCATATCCTGGTGGATCATGTGACTGGAAACCTCCAATCCCATATCAGCCTTATTACAAGTTCTTAAATTACACATTTTCTACATACAAATATATGAAGCCATAGACATAGTATGATATAACATTAGTATAATTATTATAATATTATTAAATTAATTGCAATAGTACTTTTGTCAGCTGTTTAATCACTTGCAAATCAAAAACCCGTATTGGAAGACATTTACCTGATGCAGCTAACATATTGAGTACAAAATGTTTAGCAGCCTCTAGACACTTTAGCCTTAAACATGATGGTGAAAACAAAAACTGGAGGAGGGGATCTTCATAGAATTCTCTTGAATTATGAAACTTGATGGATCTTTTAATGAAGTACTAGGGAATTTCATTTTTTACTGAAGACGGACACGCTGGATTTTCCATTATTTCACAGGCTATCTACTGAAGCACTGCAGGTTTCCTTGACGCATGATGTGGTCATGGTTGGAGATTCTCAAGGAATGAGATCTGAATCAGTCATTCCTAGGTCAGCTTATATACCATCTTGCCTCACTGACTTATATTGGATGCTATATTTGACTGTTAAGTTGCCTAATATGGTAACAGCTGCTATAATAGTGACTTCTACCATATTAGAAGAACACTAGTAACGTGTGGAATATGTATTTTAGTTACAGTGCCTTGCGAAAGTATTCGGCTCCCTGGAACTTTTCAACCTTTTCCGACATATCGTGCTTCAAACATAAAGATGCCAAATGTAAATTTTTGGTGAAGAATCAACAAGTGGAACATAATTGTGAAGTTGAACAAAATTTCTTGGTTATTTTACATTTTTGTGGAAATTCAAAAACTGAAAAGTGGGGCGTGCAATATTATTCGGCCCCTTTAACGTAATACTTTGTTGCGCCAGCTTTTGCTGCGATTACAGCTACAAGTCACTTGCGGTATGTCTTGATCAGTTTTGTACATCGAGAGACTGAAATTCTTGCCCATTCTTCCTTGGCAAACCGCTCGAGCTCAGTGAGGTTTGATGGAGATCGTTTGTGAATAGCAGTTTTCAGCTCTTTCCACAGATTCTCGATTGGATTGAGGGCTGGACTTTGACTTGGCCATTCTAACACCTGGATACGTTTATTTGTGAACCATTCCATTGTAGATTGAAAACTACATCTCTCAATGAATTTATCTAGAGGTGTGGTGAGCATCTTGATCCCACAAGTGCTTCACGGAATTTGAAAACATTGGACCGTGAAAATTAAAAATTATGTTTTTTCCCCCAAAATGTTGCTTTAGCCCCAAATTTTTCATTTTCTTAAGAGTATCCTGAGAAAATGGACCATCCAATTTGTTGTGCAATTTTTCTTGAGTACTCCAATCCCCCACATGTTGGGGAAAACAACTTTTTGTGCACATGGGAGAGGTCCTAAAGAAAGGAGTGCAATTTGGAAAACAGACTTTGCTTGTATGGTTTGCGGGCACCATGTCGCATTTGTAGAGCCATTGTACTGCCAGAGGAGCAGTAACCACCCACACACAAAATTACCCTATTTTGGAAACTACATCCTTCAAGGAATTTATATAGGAGTGTGGTAAGCATATTGACCTCACAGATGCTTCACAGAATGTTATATCATGGGACATGAAAATGATAAAATATGGTTTTTTTACACTAGAATGTTGTTTTTGTCCCCAATTTTTTATTTTTACAGATAATAATAGGGGGAAATTGACCCAAACATTTATAAAGCAATATCTTCCGAATTCAGCATTACTTTATATGTGGTCATACACTTTTCTTTGGGCGTATGGCAGGGCTCAGAAGACAGCGCACACCACTTGGGTTTTAGGAAGCAGAGTTTCCTGGAGTTGTTTATGGGCATCATTTGCAGAGCCCCTAAGCTTCCAAAACAGAAGAAATCCCCCAATATTGACACTGGTTTGCAAATTACACTCAGGAAAATCATCTAGGTGACTATTTTGACCCCACTGGGGCTTCTCCAGAAATTAATGTGCAATTGATATTGCAGATTGAAAATTGCAAATATGTCATTTTAGTGCCCAATACATAGCGCCCGGCTTATGCTTTTGGATAAATGTGCTGCATAGATTGTTAGAAGAATTGTTCGGGACCTCAGAATTGACAACTCATCTCAATAACAGATTTGTGGGGGTCTCACACTCTCATGATCAGCCTAAACTGCTCTGGCAGCTGCCCGAAATGAGGCTAGGTCTACACTGGGCAGCACGGTGGCGCAGTGGTTAGCACAGCAGCCTTGCAGCGCTGGAGTCCTGGGTTCAAACCCCACCAAGGACAACATCTGCAAAGAGTTTGTATGTTCTCTCCGTGTTTGCGTGGGTTTCCTCCGGGTACTCCGGTTTCCTCCCACATTCCAAAGATATACTGATAGGGAATTTAGATTGTGAGCCCCATCGGGGACAGTGATGATAATGTGTGCAACCTGTAAAGCGCTGCGGAATATGTTAGCGCTATATAAAGATTATTATTATTATTATTATTACACTGCAATTGTGGACACTGTTGTGTGCATAAGTTCGGGAGGTATGCACCTATCAGGGTGCACTGCCAGGATGTATACCGAAGCATCTGGCCATCATAGGGACCCACTGTAAAGAGCCGTATATCACATGGTATACATCTCTTTGCTGTATCTCCCTTTATTAAAAAGTGCAATCTTCTGCACTTTCCTATACAGTTACATAAGTTCATGCCGGCCAGACGGAATCTGAAAGAACACACTTTTAGTGTGCATCTGGTCAATGGTCGGCCATGGTGACGCTACAGTATATGTCTGAAAAAGTTTTCAGACATATACTGTAGGCTAGGGGGACGGGCACAGTGCACCTAGTCTAAGCATTAAACAGGCTATATACAGCAATGTCCTGCATTGCTTGGTGGCCGCTGCCTGAATACTTCAGTATATTCATTTCAATGGGAGATAAAGCTCAGTTCTCGCCTACTAAGCAACATGCGGGGCTTCTGAGTTCCACCCGTAGATCGCTTAGCTCCGGCCGCTGTCAGAGCAATTTTCAGATAATAGGTTGCTGTGCTGGCATTCTGTCTCAAATTGAAGAACTGTTAAACAGACTGAGTAGATCTAGAGCAGAGGTCCCCAACTCCAGTCCTCAAGGCCCACCAACAGGTCATGTTTTCAGGATTTCCTTAGTCTTGCCCAGGTAATAATTGCATCACCTGTGCAATGCAAAGGAAATCCTGAAAACATGACCTGTTGGTGGGCCTTGAGGACTGGAGTTGGGGACCTCTGATCTAGAGAACCTCTTTAAGTGCGTTCTCCCCTCTGCAGCAGTGCCATACATGTTCATGTTAAGTGGAGTTTGGACATGCTAGGGGGCTCAGAAGAGGGGGCTAGTTGGCTTTCCGAGCTTGGGTTTTACTGGATTGTTTTTTGGGAGCCATGTCACTTTTCCAACACCTTTGACTTACTAGGAACATGGACAATTTTATTTTTCCATTGACCAATAAAAGCTTGTTTTTTGCATGATGAGATGAAGTTTTTATTGGTGTCATTTGGGGGTATATATAATTTTTTATTTGACTTTTCTTACAATTTTTCACAGAATGAACAAATGAAAAGCAATTCAGGGATTGATTAAATTTTTTGCAAGCTATTTTATACTTTTCATTGTGTGGTAAACATAAGTTGATTTTATTCTTCAGGTCAGTACAACTACAGCGACGCCAGGGTTATAAATAATTTACATCATTTGCTATTTTTGAATGCTAAATATTCTGAAACCTATAACATTTTTATTTTTTGGCTGAACGAGCTGTGTGGGCGGCTTGTTTTTTTTTTTAGGGATGAGTTGACGTTTTTATTTGTAGCATTTTGGACTACATTACTTTTTTATTTTTTAAAATTTTTTGGGTGGAAGAGAGAACAAAAAACAGAAATTCATGAATTGCTTTTATCCTTTTTTTTTCACGCCATTCACCATGTGGCAAAAGTGATCTGGAAACTTTATTCTTTGGGTCATAAAGATCACAGTGATACCAGATTCATATAGGTTTATTACGTTTTGCTTCTTAACCCCTTTCTAACATTAGACGTACTATCCCGTCAAGGTGGTATGGGCCCGTATGACCACCAACGGGATAGTATGTCTAATGCGAACAGCCCCGCTCATGGGGGGAGCGCAGCCAGGTGTTAGCTTACTATCGCAGCTGACATCCGGCACTATGTGCCAGGAGCGGTCACGGACCTCTTCTGGCACATTAACCCTCGGAACCCTGCGATCATCGGCAGCATAGGGAAGCATAGCGCAGGGAGGGGGCTCCCTGCGTGCTTACCTGAGACCCTCGGAGCAACGCGATTGCTCCGAGGGTCTCCTACCTCCTCCTCCCTGCAGGCCAGGATCCAAAATGGCCACGGGGGGCCTTCCGGGTGCTGCAGAGAGGTGACTTTCAAGTGCTTGCTTAGAGGGGATCTGTCACTATAATGTGATGTCCCCCCTGGGGCAATGTAAAAAAGTAAAAAAAATAATATTTACGTGTGTAAAAAAAAAAAAAAAAACCTAAATAAAGAAAAAAAATATTGTTCCAATAAATACATTTCTTTATCTAAATAAAAAAACAATAAAAGTACACATATTTAGTATCGCCGCGTCCGTAACAACCCGACCTATAAAACTGTCCCACTAGTTAACCCCTTCAGTGAACACCGTAAAAAAAAAACAACGCTTTACTATCATGCCGCCAAACAAAGAGTGGAATAACACGCAATCAAAAAGACGGATATAAATAACCATGGTGCCACTGAAAACGTCATCTTGTCCCGCAAAAAATGAGCCACCATACAGCGTCATCAAAGAAAAAATAAAAAAGTTATAGTCCTCAGAATAAAGCGATGCAAAAATAATAATTTTTTATATAAAAGTTTTTATTGTATAAAAGCGCCAAAACATTAAAAAAGATATAAATGAGGTATCACTGTAATAGTTCTGACCCGAAGAATAAAACTGTTTTATCAATTTTACCAAATGTGGAACGGTATAAGCACCCCCCAAAACAAATTCATGAATAGCTGGTTTTTGTTCATTCTACATCACAAAAATCGGAATAGAAAGCGATCAAAAAATGTCACGTGCCCGAAAATGGTACCAATCAAAACATCAACTCGCCCCGCAAAAAACAAGACCACACATAACTGTGGACCAAAACATGGAAAAATTATAGCTCTCTAAATGTGGAGATGCAAAAACTATTTTTTGCAATAAAAAGTGTCTTTTAGTGTGTGACGGCTGCTGTTATGATTAGGTAATTCAGAACCACAATGGACCTTGAAGTTCAGAGCACACAAAGTGACCTGACAATAACCAAAAGACATAGGACGAGCTCTGAGACGTGGGAACTCTGCTGACCGCAATCCCTAATCCTATCCAACCACATTAGAGGCAGCTGTGGATTGTTGCCTATGCAACTCGGCACAGCCTGAGAAACTAGCTAGGCCTAAGATAGAAAAATAAGCCTACCTTGCCTCAGAGAAATACCCCAAAGGAAAAGGCAGCCCCCCACATATAATGACTGTGAGTAGAGATGAAAATACAAACGCAGAGATGAAATAGATTTAGCAAAGTGAGGCCCAACTTACTGAACAGACCGAAGATAGGAAAGATAACTTTGCGGTCAACACAAAACCCTACAAACAACCACGCAGAGGGGGTAAAAAGACCCTCCGCACCGACTAACGGTACGGAGGTACTCCCTCTGCGTCCCAGAGCTTCCAGCAAGCCAGAAAAACCAATTAAGCAAGCTGGACAGAAAAAATAGCAAACAAAATAACACAAGCAAAACTTAGCTTATGCAGAGCAGACAGGCCACAGGAACGATCCAGGAGGAAGCAAGACCAATACTAGAACATTGACTGAAGGCCAGGAGCAAAGCACTAGGTAGAGTTAAATAGAGCAGCACCTAACGACTTCACCACATCACCTGAGGAAGGAAACTCAGAAGCCGCAGTACCACTCACATCCACCAACGGAAGCTCATAGACAGAATCAGCCGAAGTACCACTTGTGACCACAGGAGGGAGCTCTGCTACAGAATTCATAACAGTACCCCCCCCTTGAGGAGGGGTCACCGAACCTTCACCAGAGCCCCCAGGCCGACCAGGATGAGCCATATGAAAGGCACGAACAAGATCGGCAGCATGGACATCAGAGGCAAAGACCCAGGAATTATCTTCCTGACCATAACCCTTCCACTTAACCAGATACTGGAGTTTCCGTCTCGAAACACGAGAATCCAAAATCTTCTCCACAATATACTCCAACTCCCCCTCCACCAAAACCGGGGCAGGAGGATCAACAGATGGAACCATAGGTGCCACGTATCTCCGCAACAATGACCTATGGAATACGTTATGGATGGAAAAAGAATCTGGAAGGGTCAAACGAAAAGACACAGGATTAAGAACCTCAGAAATCCTATACGGACCAATGAAACGAGGCTTAAACTTAGGAGAAGAAACCTTCATAGGAATATGACGAGATGACAACCAAACCAAATCCCCAACACAAAGTCGGGGACCCACACAGCGTCTGCGATTAGCGAAACGTTGAGCCTTCTCCTGGGACAAGGTCAAATTGTCCACTACATGAGTCCAAATCTGCTATAACCTGTCCACCACCGTATCCACACCAGGACAGTCCGAAGACTCAACCTGCCCTGAAGAGAAACGAGGATGGAACCCAGAGTTGCAGAAAAACGGCGAAACCAAGGTAGCCGAGCTGGCCCGATTATTAAGGGCGAACTCAGCCAAAGGCAAAAAGGACACCCAATCATCCTGATCAGCAGAAACAAAGCATCTCGGATATGTTTCCAAGGTCTGATTGGTTCGTTCGGTCTGGCCATTAGTCTGAGGATGGAAAGCCGAGGAAAAAGACAAATCAATGCCCATCCTAGCACAAAAAGCTCGCCAAAACCTCGAAACAAACTGGGAACCTCTGTCAGAAACGATGTTCTCTGGAATGCCATGTAAACGAACCACATGCTGGAAGAACAATGGCACCAAATCAGAGGAGGAAGGTAATTTAGACAAGGGTACCAAATGGATCATCTTAGAGAAGCGATCACAAACCACCCAAATGACCGACATTTTTTGAGAGACGGGGAGATCCAAAATAAAATCCATAGAGATATGTGTCCAAGGCCTCTTCGGGACCGGCAAGGGCAAAAGCAACCCACTGGCACGAGAACAGCAGGGCTTAGCCCGAGCACAAATCCCACAGGACTGCACAAAAGAACGCACATCCCGCGACAGAGACGGCCACCAAAAGGATCTAGCCACTAAATCTCTGGTACCAAAGATTCCAGGATGACCAGCCAACACCGAACAATGAACCTCAGAGATAACTTTATTCGTCCACCTATCAGGGTCAAACAGTTTCTCCGCTGGGCAACGATCAGGTTTATTAGCCTGAAATTTTTGCAGCACCCGCCGCAAATCAGGGGAGATGGCAGACAAAATTACTCCCTCTTTGAGAATACCCGCCGGCTCAGACAAACCCGGAGAGTCGGGCACAAAACTCCTAGACAGGGCATCCGCCTTCACATTTTTAGAGCCCGGAAGGTACGAAACCACAAAGTCAAAACGGGAGAAAAACAGCGACCAACGAGCCTGTCTAGGATTCAACCGTTTGGCAGACTCGAGATAAGTCAAGTTCTTGTGATCAGTCAAGACCACCACGCAATGCTTAGCTCCTTCAAGCCAATGACGCCACTCCTCGAATGCCCACTTCATGGCCAGCAACTCTCGATTGCCAACATCATAATTTCGCTCAGCAGGCGAAAGCTTCCTGGAAAAGAAGGCGCATGGTTTCATCACCGAGCAATCAGAACTTCTCTGCGACAAAACAGCCCCCGCTCCAATTTCAGAAGCATCAACCTCGACCTGGAACGGAAGCGAAACATCTGGTTGACACAACACAGGGGCAGAAGAAAAACGACGCTTTAACTCTTGAAAAGCTTCCACAGCAGCAGAAGACCAATTGACCACATCAGCACCCTTCTTGGTCAAATCGGTCAATGGTTTAGCAATACTAGAAAAATTACAGATGAAGCGACGATAAAAATTAGCAAAGCCCAGGAACTTTTGCAGACTCTTCAGAGATGTCGGCTGAGTCCAATCATAGATGGCCTGGACCTTAACAGGGTCCATCTCGATAGTAGAAGGGGAAAAAATGAACCCCAAAAATGAAACCTTCTGAACACCAAAGAGACACTTTGATCCCTTCACAAACAAAGAATTAGCACGCAGGACCTGGAACACCATTCTGACCTGCTTCACATGAGACTCCCAATCATCCGAGAAGACCAAAATATCATCCAAGTATACAATCAGGAATTTATCCAGGTACTCTCGGAAGATGTCATGCATAAAGGACTGAAACACCGATGGAGCATTGGCAAGTCCGAAAGGCATAACTAGGTACTCAAAATGGCCCTCGGGCGTATTAAATGCAGTTTTCCATTCATCGCCCCGCTTAATACGCACAAGATTATACGCACCACGAAGATCTATCTTGGTGAACCAACTAGCCCCCTTGATCCGAGCAAACAAATCAGATAGCAGCGGCAAGGGGTACTGAAATTTGACCGTGATTTTATTTAGAAGGCGGTAATCTATACAAGGTCTCAGCGAACCATCCTTCTTGGCCACAAAAAAGAACCCCGCTCCCAATGGCGACGATGACAGGCGAATATAACCTTTCTCCAAGGACTCCTTCACGTAACTCTGCATAACGGCGTGCTCAGGTACAGATAAATTAAACAGTCGACCTTTAGGAAACTTACGACCAGGAATCAAATCGATAGCACAATCACAATCCCTATGCGGAGGTAGGGCATTGGACTTGGGCTCATCAAATACATCCCGGTAATCAGACAAGAACTCTGGGACCTCAGAAGGGGTGGATGACGAAATAGACAGAAATGGAACATCACCATGTACCCCCTGACAACCCCAGCTGGACACAGACATTGATTTCCAATCTAATACTGGGTTATGGACTTGTAGCCATGGCAACCCCAACACGACCACATCATGCAGATTATGCAACACCAGAAAGCGAATATCCTCCTGATGTGCAGGAGCCATGCACATGGTCAGCTGGGTCCAGTACTGAGGCTTATTCTTGGCCAAAGGCGTAGCATCAATTCCTCTCAATGGAATAGGACACTGCAAGGGCTCCAAGAAAAACCCACAACGCCTAGCATACTCCAAGTCCATCAAATTCAGGGCAGCGCCTGAATCCACAAATGCCATGACAGAATAAGATGACAAAGAGCAGATCAAAGTAACGGACAAAAGAAATTTTGACTGTACCGTACCAATGGTGGCAGACCTAGTGAACCGCTTAGTGCGCTTAGGACAATCGGAGATAGCATGAGTGGAATCACCACAGTAGAAACACAGCCCTTTCTGACGTCTGTGTTCTTGCCGTTCAACTCTGGTCAAAGTCCTATCGCACTGCATAGGCTCAGGTTTATGCTCGGATAATACCTTCAAATGGTGCACAGATTTCCGCTCACGCAAGCGTCGACCGATCTGAATGGCCAAAGACAGACTCATTCAGACCAGCGGGCATGGGAAATCCCACCATGACATCCTTAAGGGCTTCAGAGAGACCCTTTCTGAAAATAGCTGCCAGCGCACCTTCATTCCATTGAGTGAGCACGGACCACTTTCTAAACTTCTGACAATAAATCTCTATCTCATCCTGACCCTGACACAGAGCCAGCAAATTTTTCTCTGCCTGATCCACCGAATTAGGTTCATCGTACAGCAATCTGAGCGCCAGGAAAAACGCATCAATATTACATAATGCAGGATCTCCTGGCGCAAGGGAAAATGCCCAGTCTTGAGGGTCGCCACGTAATAAAGAAATAATGATCCTAACTTGTTGAACTGGGTCACCAGAGGAGCGAGGTTTCAAAGCCAGAAACAGTTTACAATTATTTTTGAAACTCAGAAATTTAGCTCTATCTCCAGAAAACAAATCAGGAATAGGAATTCTTGGTTCTAACATAGAATTCTGAGCCACAAAGTCTTGAATATTTTGTACTCTTGCAGTGAGATGATCCACACATGAAGACAGACCTTTAATGTCCATCACTACACCTGTGTCCTGAACCACCCAAATGTCTAAGGGAAAAAAAAGGCAAAACACAGTGCAAAGAAAAAAAAATGGTCTCAGATTTTCTTTTTTCCCTCTATTGCGAAGCATTAGTACTTTGGGCCTCCAGTACTGTTATGATTAGGTAATTCAGAACCACAATGGACCTTGAAGTTCAGAGCACACAAAGTGACCTGACAATAACCAAAAGACATAGGACGAGCCCTGAGACGTGGGAACTCTGCTGACCGCAATCCCTAATCCTATCCAACCACACTAGAGGCAGCCGTGGATTGCGCCTAACGCTCCCTATGCAACTCGGCACAGCCTGAGAAACTAGCTAGGCCTAAAATAGAAAAATAAGCCTACCTTGCCTCAGAGAAATACCCCAAAGGAAAAGGCAGCCCCCCACATATAATGACTGTGAGTAGAGATGAAAATACAAACGCAAAGATGAAATAGATTTAGCAAAGTGAGGCCCAACTTACTGAACAGACCGAAGATAGGAAAGATAACTTTGCGGTCAACACAAAACCCTACAAACAACCACGCAGAGGGGGTAAAAAGACCCTCCGCACCGACTAACGGTACGGAGGTGCTCCCTCTGCGTCCCAGAGCTTCCAGCAAGCCAGAAAAACCAATTAAGCAAGCTGGACAGAAAAAATAGCAAACAAAAATAACACAAGCAAACCTTAGCTTATGCAGAGCAGACAGGCCACAGGAACGATCCAGGAGGAAGCAAGACCAATACTAGAACATTGACTGGAGGCCAGGAGCAAAGCACTAGGTGGAGTTAAATAGAGCAGCACCTAACGACTTCACCACATCACCGGAGGAAGGAAACTCCGAAGCCGCAGTACCACTCACATCCACCAACGGAAGCTCATAGACAGAATCAGCCGAAGTACCACTTGTGACCACAGGAGGGAGCTCTGCCACAGAATTCACAACAGGCTGCCAATTATAAAAATCCACTAAAAAACCCACTTCGTCACCTCCTTAGTTAGGGAAAAATAATAAAATTCTAAAAAACGTATTTATTTTCATTTTCTCGTTAGGGTTAGGGTTGGGGCTAAAGTTAGGGTTAGGATTAGGGTTGGGGCTAAAGTTAGGGTTAGGGCTACATTTAGGGTTGGTGTTAGGTTTCTGGTTGGAGTTAGGGTTGGGGTTGGGGCTAAAGATAGGGTAGGGTTGGGGCTAAAGTTAGGGTTAAGGTTGGGGCTAAAGTTAGGGTTGGGGCTAAAGTTAGGGTTGGGGCTAAAGTTAGTTCTCCAAACGCGACATGGCATCTGATCTCAATACCAGCCTATTCTGCCTTGAAAAAGGAAAACAGTGCTCCTTCCCTTCCGAGCTCTCCCGTGCCCCCAACATATGATGTATCAGCGACAAATTGGACAACAACTTTTGGGGTCCAATTTCTTCTGTTACCCTTGGGAAAATAAAAAATTGGGGGCAAAAAGATCATTTTTTGTGAAAAAAATTGATTTTTTATTTTTATGGCTCTACATTATAAACTTCTGTGAAGCACTTGGTGGGTCAAAGTGCTCACCACACATCTAGATAAGTTCCTTAGGGGGTCTACTTTCCAAAATGGTGTCACTTGTGGGGGGTTTCAATGTTTAGGCACATCAGGGGATCTCCAAACGCAACATGGCATCCCATCGCAATTCCAGTCAATTTTGCATTGAAAGTCAAATGGCGCTCCTTCCCTTCCGAGCTCTGCCATGCACCCAAACAGTGGTTTACCCCCACATATGGGGTATCAGCGTACTCAGGACAAATTGAACAACAACTTTTGAGGTCCAGTTTCTTCTGTTACGCTTGGGAAAATAAAACAAATTGGAGCTGAAGTAAATTTTTTGTGAAAAAAAGTTAAATGTTCATTTTTTTTTAAACATTCCAAAAATTCCTGTGAAACACCTGAAGGGTTAATAAACTTCTTGAATGTGGTTTTTAGCACTTTGAGATGTGTAGTTTTTAGAATGGTGCCATACTTGGGTATTTTCTATCATATAGACCCCTCAAAGTGATGTGGTCCCTAAACAAAATGGTGTTGTAAAAATGAGAAATTGCTGGTCAAATTTTAACCCTTATAACTCCCTAACAAAAAAAAATTTGGGTTCCAAAATTGTGCTGATGTAAAGTAGACATGGGAAATGTTACTTATTAAGTATTTTGTGTGACATATCTCTGTGATTTAAGGGCATAATAATTCAAATTTGCAAAATTGCAAAATTTTTAAAATTTTCGCTAAATTTCCGTTTTATTTCACAAATAAACAGGTAATATCAAAGAAATTTTACTACTATCATGAAGTACAATATGTCAGAATCATCAGGATCCGTTGAAGCCTTCCTGAGTTATAACCTCATATAGGGACAGTGGTCAGAATTGTAAAAATTGGCCTGGTCATTAAAAGGAACCTGTCACCTGAATTTGGCGGGCCCTTTTTTCGGTCCGATGGGTGGTGTTTTTGGGTCTTTTATTCACCCCTTCCTTTCCTGCTGGCTGCACGCTGGCCCCAATATTGTCTTAAAGTTGATTCGCCTTCCTCCGTAGAACACGGGTGCGCAAGGCAATCTTGCCTTGTGCACGCGCAGTATGTGCAGCGCCCCAGAGACCTGGTCGTTGCAGTATGTCGCTCTGCCACTAAGGGGAGTGATGGTACGTCTGATGGCACTAAAGGAGTTCACCTGACCAGGTATCACAGTCACACACTACACTTCACACTCCGGCCACTAGGGGGAGCAACAGGTTCTATTTATTAGGCCACTCCTCACACTTTGGTAAAACTGGGGGTTGGATAGGAAGTTAGTCAGAAGCTGACTGGGTTTTGTCCAGGCAACATCCCGTGGCAGGGGGTGTTGCGGGGAAGATTCAGGGGGGTCCCGGTCAGGCGTGGGAACCTGGCAGGCACCTAGCAACAAGGATAGAACGTTACGGAGCCGCGCCTGCGCTACCCTGCGGCGGCATCTAAAGAAAGGACACGAAGCGAAGTATATTGTGGAGAAGTGAGAAACGAGATCAAAGCACAAAGGAGATATCCAGTAGGAGTCGTGCCTCGAGATCGGCAACATCCTACTGAGGCGCGTAGCCGGGGGCCAGAACGCCGAGGAAGTAACTGACTCCAAGCATTACTTCAAACAGAGGCAGGACAGTTGATTATAGGTTGGCTGTCTAACATACTTCACCTAAGAAGACATAGGGGGCTAAGTTGGAGAGGGGCGTCTCTAGGGTCTCAGAATAGCTCTGAGCCTTCCCGTCAAACGGGTGCGTCCTAGCCATAACATACTGGGGGACGAAGCAGAACATCAGAATAGAAACGACAGTTGTGAGGACTATCCCGAATGCTCAGCAGGGAAGGACTGCAACACACAGGCGCTAGTGGTAGGCACTGATTTCCACCTGCAAAGGGAACTCTGGATGTGCCCTCGGACCGGCCGGTCTCAGACAGCCCTGTTAACAGTGCTCCAGATTGAGGATCCTGAAGTCATCAGTAAAGAGGCAAAGAGACTGCAACCCTGTGTCCTCGTTATTAACTGCGCCTCACACCATCGCCGCCTACACTACTGGGAAGCCCTGGGGATACACTTCACCTGTGGGAAGGTATACCATCTAGCTGCCATTCCATCACCCCAGCGGACCCCGAGGCAGCGTCGGTCGCCCTGACCGAACACCACAGGTGGTGTCACGAACCCTTGACAAACTACTATCAACCCTTTCATTGGACGCCCCTTAGCAGGGTCATGGACCGGGTCCCGCCACCGTGACAACCCCAGAACCGGGACAGAGAGGACCGGTACCGAGTAACCTGTGGCCCTGTGTCTGGGGGCGCTCCATATGCTTTGCCCAACTGCGGGCAAAGCCAAAAAGCATTAGTGCGCATGCGCCGGTGCACTATGTCCCGGAACACAGCAAAATACTTCCGGGACATAGTACACCGGCGCATGCGCACTAATGCTTTTCGGCTTTGCCTGCAGTTGGGCAAAGCATACTGCACGTGCGCAAGGCAAGATTGCCTTGCGCACGCATGTTCTATGGAGGAAGGTGAATCAACTTCAAGACAATATTGTGGCCAGTGGGAAAGGAAGGGGTGAATAAAAGACCCGAAAACACCGCCCATCGGACCGAAAAAAGGGCCCGCCAAATTCAGGTGACAGGTTCCCTTTAACGTGCAAACCACTATTGAGGGTAAAGGGGTTAATATTTTACAATTTGCTTTACTGTCGTCATACTCTGATAGCTGTAACTTTTTTTGTAGATGGACTTATATAAGGGCTTGTTTTTTTGCACTAGAAGATGACATTTTTATTGGTACCATTTGTTTTTGTATATATATTTTTTTATCACATTTTATTTTGTTTTGTGTGTCACTATGACGAAAAAGCTATATTTTTGTTGTGGTTTTCTTTGTACGGTGTTCACCAAACAGGTTAAATAATATGACAGTTTTATAGATTGTTTTGTTCCAGACGTGGCGATGACAAATATGTGTACTTTTTTTTCCTTCTTTTTTGTGAAAAAACTGCTTTTTGCTTTCAAAATATAGTTCCATTTTTTTGTACTTTCACTTGTATTTTTTCACATTTTTAAAAAACTTTATTTCACTTTTTTTATTTTCTTGCTTAGTCACAGGATGGGATATGAACTTTTCCTTGTCTGATCGCAGACCTAATGCTCCGCAATGCTTCTGCAGTCCTGAGGGTGATGATTTTTAAAATCTAGTTTGACAAAAATTCTAAATAGTATGTTTGCATCGATAAATCACAGTGTATAAGCTGACATGGTGATATATAAATGTTGGATGAATAATCTTATTGCAATATGTGAGCCAGCATTAGCTTTCTGGAAGTAGCTGATATATATAGCTGTTGTGTCGGTAACAGATTCTCGGTCTAGTAGTATGTCATTTTAGGATGAATGGTTGCCATTATCTTTCTGGTATGTTTTCTGGTACATTCATTGTCTGTTCTATTTCGAGACTGTTTAATTACTTTATCAGATGCCTAATTGCACATTTCACATACTGGCCTGGCTGTGTGGAGAATAGAGTAGAAAATCACTTTATTGGCAGATCAGGTACTATTGGAGGCTTTTGCAGTCCACAATCCACATGTAGCAGGATAATTTCACCCATAATTCAGAGCTTCCCCAAATTTGACATGTGGATATTGCCGTAAATTTGCAGCCGATACATGGTAAAATTCATGGCAGAAAATATCAATCAGGCCGAGGGCTCGTTCACACGACCGTATTTTAATTCCGAGTGCAATCCGACAAAACATTGCATCGTACTCAGAGCAACTTAGTCTATGGAGCCTAGCACATGTCAGATTTTTTTCCCTCAGCCTGAGTTTTTCTGAAGAGAAAATCACAGAATGCACAATTCGCATCCATAAATTGCATTGCACTTGGCCATGCAACTCAATGAGTCCGTCAAAAAATCGGACCGCACTCGTATGACATCCGAGTGCATTCCGATTTTCACAAACTGACAGAACGGAGTAGATTTTTTTCCCCCATCTTCTCCACAAATGACAAACACGGTCTGACCATGATTAAGGCTCAATAACCAAAACGTGTTAGTTTTTCTGTGGGTCCCCTGTGGTTTGCCAAGTAACCTTTGCTGTTTTTTAAAAATGTATTAATAAATCTGAAATTGCATCTACAATCATACCTATCATCGCTGGAGAATTCTTCCTTGTTTCTTTTATTCCAATCGGTACTGAGTATTCTGCTTGTTTCTTTTTTTAAATCCACCATATGGTTATAGATAGAAGCACTTTTTTATTTAGTGCTGTATTTTATGGTCTTTGCTAAGAGTGTGGTCCTTGTATGGTTCTCTGGGGGTGCCGTTAGACTGTTCCACATTATTACCCTGTGAATCACCATGTTATCACCACAAGACTTGGCACTAAATAAAAAGATCCATATCTCTCGACCCCCTATGGTGGATTTAAAAGAAAAGTTAAAAGCAGAATACTCAGGGGAGCAAAGGGAATAAAATAAAAATAAAAATTTAACATTTTGACCTGCTGACAGGTCTTTTTTAATGGTGAGACAGTATAGGTGCAGATCGGGACTTTTTTGGGTTTTGGTCAGGTCACATTCCACCTCTTTATGGCAAAAGAAGTTATACATAATAATAAGTAGGTTAAACTGAGCACTCTTGTGACTTGTATACCAGCAACATGACCTTGTACTGTATTCCTCAGTTGTCACTATTGTAATAGGTTTGTGGCTTCTCATATTATTGTCTTCTTGATAGTTTTTATAGTTTTGTGTGATTGCCAACATGTTGTAATGTTTTTCCTGGTGATATAATAAAGGATTACTTTTTTTAGAATCTTTCTAAAGCATCGATATTTCTAATTGAAACTTCCTGGTAGTTTCTATAGTATCTTCATGAAGAATAGAATGATCACAATCACAAAGTAATCTTATTTGCATTGCATAATACTTGTCAATAATAATCTTTAAGTGAGTATTCAATGTGTATGTGGACTAACATTCAGCCAGAAAAGGTTATCATGATGCAGGAAATGCATGCAAGGAATTACTTGACAAGGGAAAATTTTTCTTGTATTGAAAGGCTCAGTTTCCTTGTTCTTGTGGCATTCATGATACATTGCAGTAATGATTTTCGCAGTAATGATATGTATCAATTTGTACTTATTGCACCATAGTAAAAATACCATAATAGATAGGAGTGAGATGTCCCATGTGATGAGCATTTTTCTTTTCATAGAGATCTCAGATCACAAGGGAAGTACACAGTAATAACAGATAAAAAAATCTCTGTCATTTAAAGAAGCACTCACGTCTATATTTTTTTTATTAAAAGTGCGTATATGTGTATGAAATGTAGTGTGAGTGTATTAATATACTCACCTAACGCTGAGCTCTCCGGTGTCTAGCGAGGGTCTTCTGCTCTTCTCAGTGGCGTCACCACAAATGAGACCTGACGGCTCATTTTACACTCTATGAATGAGCCGGAAAGAACAGCAATGGACCCCGGAGAAAGCAGCGGTAGGTGAGTATATTAATACACTCGCATTACATTCACATTGTAACCGATCACTTGCTACATGCAGCTTGGTAGTGTTCACCAGAAGGTAACTACTGTAACTCTCTGCAAGCAGGAAAGTTTATTACATGTTCAAAAACTTCCAGCTCTAGCATGAAGTGAAAAAACAAAAACCAAAAAGTCAATAAATGTCCTGGGCTCACACATTTACTAAACAGTTCTTTATTGGTAGCCCTTAGCAGGGGCTGTGCAACATAATCAAGGTTTTTTGACCTCCACACACAGACCTAAGTTAAGAGGTGCTCCCATCTCCACATCCAGGCACAATGTGAGCTGGTCAGCTACCCTTTTAACTCCGCTTTCAAAACATCTCTATTTATTCAGTATCAAATATGAGCACCAAGCGCAGGCATACCTGCACTACATGCCTTGGCTGCTATCAGTGAGCTTATTAATGGTTGTCTGAGAAATGTTCTGCCATGCTTAATGCACTTTTGCATGTAAATCATCAAAACCCACTGCTGGCTGCTCCCTTTGCAATTGCCAACCAATGATGTCTGAGATGTACTTAATGGGATACAAGTCCGGAAACACTACAGGCCATGGTAGCATGAGCAACATGCTGCCTGACCACGTGTTGAAAAACCTGGGACATTTTCACATTCCCTTGTGAAGGCCTCTTCATGGCGCTGCATATGTGTTCTCCAGACCAATCTCTGGCTATATCAACGATTAAGAGGATAGCCCTCCATTCCAGCCTCCATTTCAGTCTTGCTCTGCACCCTGATGGCCTTGAGAGCAGTGGTTTGAGGTCACTGGAACACCTGTAGCTGGAAGTCTTGCAGCCCAATGTCGTATAATCACCTTCTAATGATTTGTAGAAACACTGTTTGATCTCTTAGGCTTGGCAAGTGACAACTAATTTCACTTGCAGTACAGAAGGTATCACTAAGCACCATTCTTCTGATCTGATGAGACCATGTGGTCAACACCACAAAGATGCCTTCACAAGAGAAAGTCACACCAGTCCTACTCCCTGGATTATGGTGTGGGGTTGGCATAATGTACGATTGCTGGACCCCTCTAGTCTTAATTCCAGGTATAATAACAGCCCACCATTTCATTGATTTGGTTATGGAAGCAGTGGTTTAACCATTTCTTCTAAGTGTCCCACCCAGGAGACGTTTTCCACACAACAACACCAGGCTGCATGTTACTCGTGCTACTGTGAGCAGCTTGCATGGCCCAAACCTGCTAAATTGGCCTGCAGTGTATCCGGTCTTGTCTCCCATTGAGCACATCTTGGATGTCATTGGTTGATAATTGCAAAGGGGTCTTTGCATGCCCAAGTGCATTAAGCTTGGCAGAACATTCCTCAGACAAGCATGAATACCCTTATTGGTATCATGCCAAGCCATGAAGTATGTGTAATTCTGCAGTTTCCTTTGAATTCTGCCTTTTTTCTACATTGGTCTTAATAAAAAGCTTCTGGAGTATGATGCACCTATTTTATTGCTACTGTCATAGGGTCAGGTAAATGGACATGTAGTCCAATGTGTTTTCCTTCTGCTGTCACATTACCTACCTCTAAACATATACCTACTAGTTATTATGTAAAATATATACACGTCGGCATCTGATGGACTTCACTCACCATCTTGACACAGGGCATGTGCACACATATCCATCTTTCTCATACTTTGTGTGGGAGAATTGGACACTATTTAATTCACAGACAGCAGAAAGGCTAGAACTACCATTTAGCATGCCAGACACCATTACATCCTATAAAATTGCTTACCATATTTAACAATTACTCCACATATTAACTTTTGAATATTTATTGTAGCTTTATAATTTTGCTGAACTTTAATAAATTATATTGTGATTGGTAAGGCCTTATCTACAGCTAATTTATTTTTCATTAGTTTCCTTAGATTCTCGTCATCAACCGCATACACCATTACATATATCGATCATAGCAGCTGTAATTGGACTTCTGGTGATTTTAATTATTGTAATCGTGATTCTATTTAAAAAAAAGTACTTCAAGAAAAAAGGTATCGTATAATCTCAACACATAAAAATCTCAACTGTATTGCTATTTGATGCTCAGTCGACCACATCTTGCTGCAAGGCCGTAAATCATGTCCAAGGAGCATAGAAACCATTATAGTCAATGGCCCCATAAGCGCATATGCCTGAATCGCACTTTGCAGGGTTTGGGTGCAAGTAAAAACAGAGCCACTGAACGCTTGCTAAAACGTTATGTGAACATAGCCATATGATCATTTCAAATAAAAGCAGGTGATAATTTTAACTGTTCCTAAGTCTTATAGCTATACATTATTATTGTATAGTTGTTAAAATAATAATAATAATAATTTTTATTTATATAACGCCAACATATTCCGCAGCGCTTTACAAATTATAGAGGGGACTTGTACAGACAATAGACATTACAGCATAACAGAAATACAGTTCAAAACAGATACCAGGAGGAGTGAGGGTCCTGCTGCTCGCAAGCTTACAAACTATGAGGAAAAGGGGAGACACGAGAGGTGGATGGTAACAATTGCTTTAGTTATTCGGACCAGCCATAGTGTAAGGCTCGGGTGTTCATGTAAAGCTGCATGAACCAGTTAACTGCCTAAGTATGTAGCAGTACAGACACAGAGGGCTATTAACTGCATAAAGTGAATGAGAACATAATGTGAGGAACCTGATTTTTTTTTTTTTTTTTAAATAGGCCACACAGGGATCGTTAGGTTAATGCATTGAGGCGGTAGGCCAGTCTGAACAAATGAGTTTTTAGGGCACGCTTAAAACTGTGGGGATTGGGGATTAATCGTATTAACCTAGGTAGTGCATTCCAAAGAATCGGCGCAGCACGTGTAAAGTCTTGGTGACGGGAATGGGAGGTTATGATTATTGAGGATGCTAACCTGAGGTCATTAGCGGAGCGGAGGGCACGGGTAGGGTGGTAGACTGAGACCAGAGAGGAGATGTAGGGTGGTGCGGAGCCATGGAGTGCTTTGTGGATGAGGGTAGTAGTTTTGTACTGGATTCTGGAGTGGATGGGTAGCCAGTGTAATGACTGGCACAAGGTAGAGGCATCGGTGTAACGGTTGGTGAGGAATATGATCCTGGCAGCAGCATTCAGGACAGATTGGAGCGGGGAAAGTTTGGTAAGAGGGAGGCCGATTAGTAGAGAGTTACAATAGTCCAGACGAGAATGAATAAGTGAAACAGTAAGAGTTTTTGCAGAGTCGAAAGTAAGAAAAGGGCAAATTCTAGAAATGTTTTTGAGATGCAGGTAAGAAGAGCGAGCCAGTGATCGGATGTGGGGGGTGAATGAAAGGTCAGAATCAAGGATGACCCCAAGGCAGCGGGCATGTTGCTTTGGAGTAATGGTGGAACCGCACACGGAGATGGCAATGTCAGGCAAAGGAAGGTTAGTAGAGGGAGAGAACACGAGGAGTTCAGTTTTTGACAGGTTTAGTTTCAGATAGAGGGAGGACATGATGTTAGAGACAGCGGTAAGACAATCACTGGTGTTTTCTAATAAGGCAGGCGTGAGATCAGGAGAAGAAGGATAATTGGGTGTCGTCAGCATAGAGGTGATACTGGAAACCAAATCTACTGATTGTTTGTCCAATAGGGGCAGTATACAACGAGAAGAGGAGGGGGCCTAGGACTGATCCTTGAGGAACCCCATGTTGTGAATTCTGTTGTCAAGCTCCCTCCTGTGGTCATGAATGGTACTTCGGCTGGTTCTGTCCATGGGCTTCCTCTGGTGGTTGTGAGTGGAGCTGCTGCTTCTGAGTTTCCTTCCACAGGTGACGAGGTTAATTCGTTAGCTGGCTGCTCTATTTAACTCCACTTAGATCATTGCTCCATGCCACCTGTCAATGTTCCAGTATTGGTCTTGTTCTCTCCTGGATCGTTCTTGTGACCTGTCTTCCCAGCAGAAGCTAAGTTCCTGCTTGCTTTTCTCTGGTTTGCTATTTTTCTGTCCAGCTTGCTATTTTGATTTTGTCTTGCTTGCTGGAAGCTCTGGGAAGCAGAGGGAGCGCCTCCGCACCGTGAGTCGGTGCGGAGGGTCTTTTTGCGCCCTCTGCGTGGTCTTTTTGTAGTTTTTTGTGCTGACCGCAAAGTTACCTTTCCTATCCTCTGTCTGTTCAGTAAGTCGGGCCTCACTTTGCTAAATCTGTTTAATCTCTGTGTTTGTAATTTTATTCTTTACTCACAGTCATTATATGTGGGGGGCTGCCTTTTCCTTTGGGGAATTTCTCTGAGGCAAGGTAGGCTTTATTTTTCTGTCTCTAGGGCTAGCTAGTTTCTTAGGCTGTGTCAAGTTACATAGGGAGCGTTAGGAGCAATCCACGGCTATTTCTAGTGTGTGTGATGGGATTAGGGATTGCGGTCAGCAGAGTTCCCATGTCTCAGAGCTCGTCCTATATTATTAGTAACTATCAGGTCATTCCGTGTGCTCTTAACCACCAGGTCCATTATTGTCCTTACCACCAGGTCATAACAGTACAGATGGCCATAAGTATTAATGCATCTCAATAGAGGGATAAGAGAAGTGCTGAGACCATTTTTTTTCTTTGCAGTGTGTTTTCTCTCTTTTCCCCTTTACCTCTGGGTGGTTCAGGATACAGGTGTAGATATGGACATTCAAGGTCTGTCCTCTTGTATGGATAATATCACTGCAAGGGTACAAAACATTCAAGATTTTGTGGTTCAGAATCCGATGTTAGAGCCTAGGATTCCAATTCCTGATTTGTTTTTTGGGGATAGATCTAAGTTTCTGAATTTCAAAAATAATTGTAAATTGTTTCTTGCTTTGAAACCTCGCTCCTCAGGTGACCCTGTTCAACAAGTGAAAATCATTATTTCTTTGTTACGTGGCGACCCTCAAGACTGGGCATTTTCCCTTGCGCCAGGAGATCCGGCATTGCGTGATGTTGATGCATTTTTTCTGGCGCTCGGATTGCTTTATGATGAACCTAATTCAGTGGATGAGGCAGAGAAAATCTTGCTGGCTCTGTGTCAGGGTCAGGATGAGGTGGAGATGTGTTATGATTAGGTAATTCAGAACCACAATGGACATTGAAGTTCAGAGCACACAAAGTGACCTGACAATTACCAATAACAAAGGACGAGCTCTGAGACGTGGGAACTCTGCTGACCGCAATCCCTAATCCTAACACACCACACTAGAGGTAGCCGTGGATTGCGCCTAACGCTCCCTATGCAACTCGGCACAGCCTGAGAAACTAACTAGCCCTGAAGATAGAAAAATAAGCCTACCTTGCCTCAGAGAAATTCCCCAAAGAAAAAGGCGGCCCCCCACATATAATGACTGTGAGTAAGATGAAAATACAAACACAGAGATGAAATAGATTTAGCAAAGTGAGGCCCGACTTACTGAATAGACCGAGGATAGGAAAGATAGCTTTGCGGTCAACACAAAAACCTACAAACAACCACGCAGAGGGGCAAAAAGACCCTCCGCACCGACTAATGGTACGGAGGTGCTCCCTCTGCGTCTCAGAGCTTCCAGCAAGCAATAAAAACCAATAAAGCAAGCTGGACAGAAAAAATAGCAAGCAAAAATAACACAAGCAAAACTTAGCTTATGCAGGATAGACAGGCCACAGGAACGATCCAGGAGGAAGCAAGACCAATACTAGAACATTGACTGGAGGCCAGGATCAAAGCACCAGGTGGAGTTAAATAGAGCAGCACCTAACGACTTAACCTCATCACCTGAGGAAGGAAACTCAGAAGCCGCAGTACCACTCTCATCCACCAAAGGATGCTCATAGACAGAACCAGCCGAAGTACCACTCTCGACCACAGGGGGGAGCTTGGCCACAGAATTCACAACAGTACCCCCCCCTTGAGGAGGGGTCACCGAACTCTCACCAGAGCCCCCAGGCCGACCAGGATGAGCCACATGAAAGGCACGAACCAGATCGGCAGCATGGACATCAGAGGCAAAGACCCAGGAATTATCTTCCTGACCATAACCTTTCCACTTAACCAGATACTGGAGTTTCCGTCTCGAAACATGAGAATCCAAAATCTTCTCCACTATATACTCCAATTCCCCTTCAACCAAAACCGGAGCAGGAGGATCAATAGATGGAACCACAGGTGCCACGTATCTCCGCAACAATGACCTATGGAACACGTTATGGATGGAAAAAGAAGCTGGAAGAGTCAAACGAAAAGACACAGGATTAAGAACCTCAGAAATCCTATATGGACCAATGAAACGAGGCTTAAATTTAGGAGAGGAAACCTTCATAGGAATATAACGAGATGACAACCAAACCAAATCCCCAACACGAAGTCGGGGACCCACACAGCGCCTGCGGTTAGCGAAACGTTGAGCCCTCTCCTGGGACAAAGTCAGATTGTCCACCACATGAGTCCAGATCTGCTGCAACCTATCCACCACAGTATCCACAAAAGGACAGTCCGAAGACTCAACCTGCCCTGAAGAGAAACGAGGGTGGAACCCAGAATTGCAGAAAAACGGCGAAACCAAAGTAGCCGAGCTGGCCCGATTATTAAGGGCGAACTCAGCCAAAGGCAAAAAGGACACCCAATCATCCTGATCAGCAGAAACAAAACATCTCAGATATGTTTCCAAGGTCTGATTGGTTCGTTCAGTCTGGCCATTTGTCTGAGGATGGAAAGCCGAGGAAAAAGACAAATCAATGCCCATCCTAGCACAAAAGGCTTGCCAAAACCTCGAAACAAACTGGGAACCTCTGTCAGAAACGATGTTCTCTGGAATGCCATGTAAACGAACCACATGCTGGAAAAACAACGGCACCAAATCCGAGGAGGAAGGCAATTTAGACAAGGGTACCAAATGGACCATCTTAGAGAAGCGATCACAAACCACCCAAATGACCGACATTCTTTGAGAGACGGGGAGATCCGAAATAAAATCCATAGAGATATGTGTCCAAGTTCTCTTCGGGACCGGCAAGGGCAAAAGCAACCCACTGGCACGAAAACAGCAGGGCTTAGCCCGAGCACAAATCCCACAGGACTGCACAAAAGAACGCACATCCTGCGACAGAGACGGCCACTAAAAGGATCTAGCCACCAAATCTCTAGTACCAAAGATTCCAGGATGACCAGCCAACACCGAACAATGAACCTCAGAGATAACTTCATTCGTCCACCTATCAGGGACAAACAGTTTCTCCGCTGGGCAACGGTCAGGTCTATTAGCCTGAAATTTTTGCAGCACCCGCCGCAAATCAGGGGAGATGGCAGACAAAATGACCCCCTCTTTGAGAATACCCGCCGGCTCAGACAACCCCGGAGAATCGGGCACAAAACTCCTAGACAGGGCATCCGCCTTCACATTTTTAGAGCCCGGAAGGTACGAAACCACAAAGTCAAAACGGGAGAAAAACAGCGACCAACGAGCCTGTCTAGGATTCAACCGTTTGGCAGACTCGAGATAAGTCAAGTTCTTGTGATCAGTCAAGACCACCACGCGATGCTTAGCTCCTTCAAGCCAATGACGCCACTCCTCGAATGCCCACTTCATGGCTAGCAACTCTCGATTGCCAACATCATAATTTCGCTCAGCAGGCGAAAATTTCCTGGAAAAGAAGGCGCATGATTTCATCACTGAGCAATCAGAACTTCTCTGCGACAAAACAGCCCCTGCTCCAATTTCGGAAGCATCAACCTCGACCTGGAACGGAAGCGAAACATCTGGTTGGCACAACACAGGGGCAGAAGAAAAACGACGCTTCAACTCCTGAAAAGCTTCCACAGCAGCAGAAGACCAATTGACCACATCAGCACCCTTCTTGGTTAAATCAGTCAATGGTTTAGCAATGCTAGAAAAATTAGCGATGAAGCGACGATAAAAATTAGCAAAGCCCAGGAACTTCTGCAGACTCTTCAGAGATGTTGGCTGAGTCCAATCATAAATGGCCTGAACTTTAACAGGGTCCATCTCGATAGTAGAAGGAGAAAAATGAACCCCAAAAATGAAATCTTCTGAACACCAAAGAGACACTTTGACCCCTTCACAAACAAAGAATTAGCACGCAGGACCTGGAACACCATTCTGACCTGTTTCACATGAGACTCCCAATCATCCGAGAAGACCAAAATATCACCCAAGTATACAATCAGGAATTTATCCAGGTACTCTCGGAAGATGTCATGCATAAAGGACTGAAACACTGATGGAGCATTAGAAAGTCCGAATGGCATAACCAGGTACTCAAAATGGCCTTCGGGCGTATTAAATGCTGTTTTCCATTCATCGCCCCGTTTAATACGCACAAGATTATACGCACCACGAAGATCTATCTTGGTGAACCAACTAGCCCCCTTAATCCGAGCAAACAAATCAGACAGCAGCGGCAAGGGGTACTGAAATTTGACCGTAATTTTATTTAGAAGGCGGTAATCAATACAAGGTCTCAGCGAACCATCCTTCTTGGCCACAAAAAAGAACCCTGCTCCCAATGGCGACGATGACGGGCGAATATGACCCTTCTCCAAAGATTCCTTCACGTAACTCCGCATAGCGGCGTGCTCAGGTACAGATAAATTAAACAGTCGACCCTTAGGAAACTTACTACCAGGAATCAAATCGATAGCACAATCACAATCCCTATGCGGAGGTAGGGCATTGGACTTGGGCTCATCGAATACATCCCGGTAATCAGACAAGAACTCTGGGACCTCAGAAGGGGTGGATGATGAGATAGACAGAGATGGAACATCACCATGTACCCCCTGACAACCCCAGCTGGACACAGACATTGATTTCCAATCTAATACTGGGTTATGGACTTGTAGCCATGGCAACCCCAACACGACCACATCATGCAGATTATGCAACACCAGAAAGCGAATATCCTCCTGGTGCGCAGGAGCCATGCACATGGTCAGCTGGGTCCAATACTGAGGTTTATTCTTGGCCAAAGGCGTAGCATCAATTCCTCTCAATGGAATAAGACACTGCAAGGGCTCCAAGACAAACCCACAACGCCTAGCAAACTCCAAGTCCATCAAATTCAGGGCAGCGCCTGAATCCACAAATGCCATGACAGAATAGGAAGACAAAGAGCAGATCAAAGTAACGGACAAAAAAAATTTCGACAGTACCGTACCAATGTGGCAGACCTAGCGAACCGCTTAGTGCGCTTAGGACAATCGGAGATAGCATGAGTGGAATCACCACAGTAGAAACACAGCCCATTCTGACGTCTGTGTTCTTGCCTTTCAGCTCTGGTCAAAGTCCTATCGCACTGCATAGGCTCAGGTTCATGCTCAGATAATACAGCCAAATGGTGCACAGATTTACGCTCGCGCAAGCGTCGACCGATCTGAATGGCCAAAGACATAGACTCATTCAGACCAGCAGGCATAGGAAATCCCACCATGACATCCTTAAAGGCTTCAGAGAGACCCTTTCTGAAAATAGCTGCCAGCGCACATTCATTCCATTGAGTGAGCACGGACCACTTTCTAAACTTCTGACAATAAATCTCTATCTCATCCTGACCCTGACACAGAGCCAGCAAATTTTTCTCTGCCTGATCCACTGAATTAGGTTCGTCGTACAGCAATCCGAGCGCCAGAAAAAACGCATCAATATTACATAATGCAGTATCTCCGGCGCAAGGGAAAATGCCCAGTCTTGAGGGTCGCCACGTAATAAAGAAATAATGATCTTAACTTGTTGTACTGGGTCACCAGAGGAGCGGGGTTTCAAAGCCAGATATAGTTTACAATTATTTTTAAAATTCAAAAACTTTGCTCTATCTCCAGAAAATAACTCAGGAATAGGAATCTTAGGTTCTAACATAGGATTCTGAACCACTAAATCTTGAATATTCTGTACATTTATAGCGAGATTATCCATCAAAGAGAACAGACCTTGAATGTCCATGTCCACACCTGTGTTCTGAACCACCCTGATGTAAAGGGGAAAAGAAAGACAGAACACAGTGCAAAGAAAAAAAAATGGTCTCAGAACTTCTCTTTTCCCTCTATTGAGAAGCATTAGTACTTTGGGCCTCCAGTACTGTTATGATCAGGTAATTCAGAACCACAATGGACATTGAAGTTCAGAGCACACAAAGTGACCTGACAATTACCAAAAACAAAGGACGAGCTCTGAGACGTGGGAACTCTGCTGACCGCAATCCCTAATCCTAACACACCACACTAGAGGTAGCCGTGGATTGCGCCTAACGCTCCCTATGCAACTCGGCACAGCCTGAGAAACTAACTAGCCCTGAAGATAGAAAAATAAGCCTACCTTGCCTCAGAGAAATTCCCCAAAGGAAAAGGCAGCCCCCCACATATAATGACTGTGAGTAAGATGAAAATACAAACACAGAGATGAAATAGATTTAGCAAAGTGAGGCCCAACTTACTGAATAGACCGAGGATAGGAAAGATAGCTTTGCGGTCAACACAAAAACCTACAAACAACCACGCAGAGGGGCAAAAAGACCCTCCGCACCGACTAACGGTACGGAGGTGCTCCCTCTGCGTCTCAGAGCTTCCAGCAAGCAAGAAAAACCAATAAAGCAAGCTGGACAGAAAAAATAGCAAGCAAAAATAACACAAGCAAAACTTAGCTTATGCAGGATAGACAGGCCACAGGAACGATCCAGGAGGAAGCAAGACCAATACTAGAACATTGACTGGAGGCCAGGATCAAAGCACCAGGTGGAGTTAAATAGAGCAGCACCTAACGACTTAACCTCATCACCTGAGGAAGGAAACTCAGAAGCCGCAGTACCACTCTCATCCACCAAAGGAAGCTCATAGACAGAACCAGCCGAAGTACCACTCTCGACCACAGGAGGGAGCTTGGCCACAGAATTCACAACAGAGATGTATTGTCAGAAGTTTAGGAAGTGGTCTGTACTCACTCAGTGGAATGAATGTGCCCTGGCAGCAATTTTCAGAAAGGGTCTCTCTGAAGCCCTTAAGGATGTCATGGTGGGATTTCCCATGCCTGCTGGTCTGAATGAGTCTATGTCTTTGGCCATTCAGATCGATCGACGCTTGCGTGAGCATAAAGCTGTGCACCATTTGGCGGTATTATCTGAGCATAGACCTGAGCCTATGCAATGTGATAGGACTTTAACCAGAGCTGAACGGCAAGAACACAGACGTCGGAATGGGCTGTGTTTTTACTGTGGTGATTCCACTCATGCTATCTCCGATTGTCCTAAGCGCACTAGTCGTTTCGCTAGGTCTGCCACCATTGGTACGGTACAGTCGAAATTTCTTTTGTCCATTACTCTAATTTGCTCTTTGTCATCCTATTCTGTTATGGCATTTGTGGATTCAGGCGCTGCCCTGAATTTGATGGACTTGGAGTTTGCTAGGCGCTGTGGTTTTTTCTTGGAGCCCTTGCAGTATCCTATTCCATTGAGAGGAATTGATGCTACGCCTTTGGCCAAGAATAAGCCTCAGTACTGGACCCAATTGACCATGTGCATGGCTCCTGCACATCAGGAGGATATTCACTTTTTGGTGTTGCATAATCTGCATGATGTGGTCGTTTTGGGGTTGCCATGGCTGCAGGTCCATAATCCAGTGTTGGATTGGAAATCTATGTCTGTGTCCAGCTGGGGTTGTCAGGGGGTACATGGTGATGTTCCATTTTTGTCTATTTCGTCATCCACCCCTTCTGAAGTTCCGGAGTTTTTGTCGGATTACCGGGATGTATTTGATGAGCCCAAATCCAGTGCCCTACCTCCTCATAGGGATTGCGATTGTGCTATCAATTTGATTCCTGGTAGTAAGTTTCCTAAGGGCCGACTGTTCAATTTATCTGTGCCAGAGCACGCCGCTATGCGGAGTTATGTAAAGGAATCCTTGGAGAAGGGTCATATTCGCCCGTCGTCGTCACCATTGGGAGCAGGGTTCTTTTTTGTGGCCAAGAAGGATGGTTCTTTGAGACCTTGTATTGATTACCGCCTTCTTAATAAGATCACAGTCAAATTTTAGTACCCTTTGCCGCTGCTGTCGGATTTATTTGCTCGGATTAAGGGGGCTAGTTGGTTCACCAAGATAGATCTTCGTGGTGCGTATAATCTTGTGCGTATTAAACAGGGCGATGAATGGAAAACAGCATTTAATACGCCTGAGGGCCATTTTGAGTACCTGGTTATGCCATTCGGGCTTTCCAATGCTCCATCAGTATTTCAGTCCTTTATGCATGACATCTTCCGAGAGTACCTGGATAAATTCCTGATTGTATATTTGGATGATATTTTGGTCTTCTCGGATGATTGGGAGTCTCACGTGAAGCAGGTCAGAATGGTGTTTCAGGTCCTTCGTGCGAATTCTTTGTTTGTGAAGGGGTCAAAGTGTCTCTTTGGAGTTCAGAAGGTTTCATTTTTGGGGTTCATTTTTTCCCCTTCTACTATCGAGATGGACTCTGTTAAAGTCCAGGCCATTTATGATTGGACTCAACCGACATCTGTGAAGAGTCTGCAAAAGTTCCTGGGCTTTGCTAATTTTTATCGTCGCTTCATCAGTAATTTTTCTAGTGTTGCTAAACCGTTGACTGATTTGACCAAGAAGGGTGCTGATGTGGTCAATTGGGCTTCTGCGGCTGTGGAGGCTTTTCAGGAGTTGAAGCGTCGTTTTTCTTCTGCCCCTGTGTTGTGTCAGCCAGATGTTTCGCTTCCGTTTCAGGTCGAGGTTGATGCTTCTGAGATTGGAGCAGGGGCTGTTTTGTCGCAAAGAAGTTCTGATGGCTCGGTGATGAAACCATGTGCCTTCTTTTCTAGAAAGTTTTCGCCTGCTGAGCGTAATTATGATGTTGGCAATCGAGAGTTGTTGGCCATGAAGTGGGCATTCGAGGAGTGGCGTCATTGGCTTGAAGGAGCCAAGCATCGCGTGGTGGTCTTGACGGATCACAAGAATTTGACTTATCTCGAGTCTGCCAAACGGTTGAATCCTAGACAGGCTCGTTGGTCGCTATTTTTCTCCCGTTTTGATTTTGTGGTTTCGTACCATCCAGGCTCTAAGAATGTGAAGGCTGATGCCCTGTCAAGGAGTTTTGTGCCCGACTCTCCGGGTGTTCCTGAGCCGGCGGGTATTCTCAAAGAGGGGGTAATTTTGTCTGCCATCTCCCCTGATTTGCGGCGGGTGCTGCAAAAATTTCAGGCTGATAGACCTGACCGTTGCCCAGCGGAGAAACTGTTTGTCCCTGATAAATGGACTAGTAGAGTTATCTCTGAGGTTCATTGTTCGGTGTTGGCTGGTCATCCTGGAATCTTTGGTACCAGAGATTTGGTGGCTAGATCCTTTTGGTAGCCGTCTTTGTCGCAGGATGTGCGTTCTTTTGTGCAGTCCTGTGGGACTTGTGCTCGGGCTAAGCCCTGCTGTTCTCGTGCCAGTGGGTTGCTTTTTCCCTTGCCGGTCCCGAAGAGGCCCTGGACGCATATCTCTATGGATTTTATTTCGGATCTCCCTCTCTCTCAAAAGATGTCGGTCATTTGGGTGGTTTGTGATCGCTTCTCTAAGATGGTCCATTTGGTACCCTTGTCTAAATTGCCTTCCTCCTCTGATTTGGTGCCATTGTTTTTCCAGCATGTGGTTCGTTTACATGGCATTCCGGAGAACATCGTTTCGGACAGAGGTTCCCAGTTTGTTTTGAGGTTTTGGCGAGCCTTTTGTGCTAGGATGGGCATTGATTTGTCTTTTTCCTCGGCTTTCCATCCTCAGACAAATGGCCAAACCGAACGAACTAATCAGACTTTGGAAACATATCTGAGATGCTTTGTTTCTGCTGATCAGGATGATTGGGTGTCCTTTTTGCCTTTGGCTGAGTTCGCCCTTAATAATCGGGCCAGCTCGGCTACTTTGGTTTCGCCGTTTTTCTGCAATTCTGGTTTCCATCCTCGTTTCTCTTCAGGGCAGGTTGAGTCTTCGGACTGTCCTGGTGTAGATACTGTGGTGGATAGGTTGCAGCAGATTTGGACTCATGTGGTGGACAATTTGACATTGTCCCAGGAGAAGGCTCAACGTTTTGCTAACCGCCGGCGCTGTGTGGGTCCCTGACTTCGTGTTGGGGATTTGGTTTGGTTGTCGTCTCGTTATGTTCCTATGAAGGTTTCCTCTCCTAAGTTTAAGCCTCGTTTCATTGGTCCGTATAAGATTTCTGAGGTTCTCAATCCTGTGTCGTTTCGTTTGACCCTTCCAGCTTCTTTTGCCATCCATAATGTATTCCATAGGTCATTGTTGCGGAGATACGTGGCGCCTGTGGTTCCATCCGTTGATCCTCCTGCCCCGGTGTTGGTTGAGGGGGAGTTGGAGTATGTGGTGGAGAAGATTTTGGATTCTCGTATTTCGAGACGGAAACTCCAGTACCTGGTCAAGTGGAAGGGTTATGGTCAGGAAGATAATTCCTGGGTCTTTGCCTCCGATGTTCATGCTGCCGATCTGGTTCGTGCCTTTCATTTGGCTCGTCCTGGTCGGCCGCCTGGGGATTCTGGTGAGGGTTCGGTGACCCCTCCTCAAGGGGGGGTACTGTTGTGAATTCTGTTGTCAAGCTCCCTCCTGTGGTCATGAATGGTACTTTGGCTGGTTCTGTCCATGGGCTTCCTCTGGTGGTTGTGAGTGGAGCTGCTGCTTCTGAGTTTCCTTCCACAGGTGACGAGGTTAATTCGTTAGCTGGCTGCTCTATTTAACTCCACTTAGATCATTGCTCCATGCCACCTGTCAATGTTCCAGTATTGGTCTTGTTCTCTCCTGGATCGTTCTTGTGACCTGTCTTCCCAGCAGAAGCTAAGTTCCTGCTTGCTTTTCTCTGGTTTGCTATTTTTCTGTCCAGCTTGCTATTTTGATTTTGTCTTGCTTGCTGGAAGCTCTGGGATGCAGAGGGAGCGCCTCCGCACCGTGAGTCGGTGCGGAGGGTCTTTTTTGCTCCCTCTGCGTGGTCTTTTTGTAGTTTTTTGTGCTGACCACAAAGTTACCTTTCCTATCCTCTGTCTGTTCAGTAAGTCGGGCCTCACTTTGCTAAATCTATTTCATCTCTGTGTTTGTAATTTTCATCTTTACTCACAGTCATTATATGTGGGGGGCTGCCTTTTCCTTTGGGGAATTTCTCTGAGGCAAGGTAGGCTTTATTTTTCTATCTCTAGGGCTAGCTAGTTTCTTAGGCTGTGTCGAGTTGCATAGGGAGCATTAGGAGCAATCCACGGCTATTTCTAGTGTGTGTGATGGGATTAGGGATTGTGGTCAGCAGAGTTCCCACGTCTCAGAGCTCGTCCTATATTATTAGTAACTATCAGGTCATTCCGTGTGCTCTTAACCACCAGGTCCATTATTGTCCTTACCACCAGGTCATAACACCCCAACAGTAAGGGGAAGGTGAGAGGAGGACGAACCAGCAAAACATACAGTGAAGGATCGGTCAGAGAGATAGGAGGAGAACCAGGAGAGAACGGTGCCCTTGAGGCCGATGGAGCAGAGCATAGTGAGGAGGAGCTGATGATCCACAGTATCAAATGCTGCAGAGAGATCCAAGTAATTAAAAGAATTAGACTAGGCAATCAGTTGTCTTCTTAGAAATCCCCTTTTCACTTAACATTTAAATGATATAATTTCTGAAGAACACAACAAAAAGATTTCATCATTTTAAAGGAAATAAAAGTTTCCTGTCACAATCTTGCACAAAACACTGTGTTTCATTCACTACAGAAGCAATGCATTAACATATAGGCGCAGAATGGTAACAGACAATTATATCCCTGATACCAGTGATCTGTGTACAGAAAAACGCAGCGAAGACACATCTAGCAGGCATCTTATGGAATCCATACACGTTAGATGAAAGTCAGCTGAAACTGACTATTTCGACGAGACCTGTGTGCCATTGGATGTGTACGAAAGGCTCCCCTAACAGATTATGTTGAGGAGAAGGATGATAGATCGCTGCCCAATGCTCCTCTCCCAGACGTCATTTTGTTTTCAGGAGGGATAAGCTGCTGCCAGAGCTGTATGTCGGTGGCTTTCTCCTCTCTCATTGTTAAAACACTTGGGTACTCGGCTACACCAAGCACTCAGGCGTACGTGGGAGTGGGGAGAGATAGCTGTCAGATGAATGAATGTTTGGCCAACAGCTTTCCTTTGTATATGGCCAGTTTTATGCTGGGTTTAGAAGTACTGACTTTGGCCAATAAATACTCTCCGATTAAACTACATAAAACCTGAACAACGATCATTTAATGGATGAGCACATTACCTGTTTACACAGGATGATGTGCTGCCCATAATGATCATTTTTAAGCCTGTTTAAGCAACTAACAATCTATGATGTGCATTTTCATCACAGGTTGAGGCTAGATATATGGAGCATGCTTAGGAGCTGAGCCTGCTTTGCACATGGTGAATGCCAACTGTATTACATAACCATCAACTGCTTATAACAAGAGCGTGAGAGAAACCTCTAATTACGACTGTTAAAGGGAGCCTGTCATGTAAAAAACACTGTTATCCTGCAGATATAGGGTTAGTCTGCAGGCTAATAGTGTTCTGAAGCTGCTCAGCGCCCGCACTGAGATCCCCGTTGCCAGGAGGAAATGAACTTCATTCCTTCTGGCAGCTTCAGGCTTTGAGTCACAGGGATGGGCCGGCTTCAGTGCATAGTGCATGGTGAGCTGCAGCTGTAATCATGATCCTGCACTGACTGACAGCCAATAGTACAACTATCCACCCGTGAGTATTTCTTCATCTATGTCATTTATCTGCTGAGGATTAATCTCTTGCACACGGAGCAGCAGGAGCTTGGATTTACACCCTTTTAAAGGAGTTGTGCCTGCCACAAACCTCATAGGTGAGCACACACCCGCTCATTTCTTTTATGTTTTTATCACTCCATATGTGCCTTTGTTCCCTCTTCAGTACCCATTAAGTATTAGGGCTTATTCAGATACTACCTCTTCATCTTGCCCCCTCTCTGTTGGTGTCCCTCAAGGCTCTGTCCTAGGACCTCTTCTCTTCTCAATCTATACCCTTGGCCTAGGACAACTCATAAAGTCCTATGGCTTCCAGTACCATCTATATGCCGATGACACTCAGATCTACATCTCTGGCCCAGATGTCGCCTCTCTGCTCTCCAGAATCCCAGAGTGTCTATCAGCCATATCCTCCTTCTTTTCCTCACTTCCTCAAACTCAATGTGGACAAAACCAAACTAATTATCTTTCCTCCATCTCGCACACCTTCCCTACCTGATCTATCTATCACAATAAATGAATTCACACTTTCCCCCGTCCCGGTAATCCGCTGCATCGGAGTAACCCTTGACTCTGCCCTGTACTTCAAACCGCACATCCAGGCTCTCACCACCTCCTGTCACCTCCAGCTCAAAAATATTTCCAAAATCCGTCCTTTCCTCAACTCTCACTCTACCAAAATGCTTGTGCATGCCCTAATTATCTCTCGCCTTGACTACTGCAACATCCTCCTTTGTGGCCTACCCTCTAATACTTTTGCACCCCTCCAGTCCATCCTTAATTCTGCTGCCAGTATAATTAATTTCTCTCCTCGCTACACTCCTGCTTCCCCTCTTTGCAAATTCCTTCACTGGCTCCCAATTTCCCATCGTATCCATTTTAAACTACTAACACTGACCTACAAAGCCATCCATAACCTGTCTCCTCCATATATCACTGAACTAATCTCCCGATATCTTCCCTCACGTAATATCCGGTCCTCTCAAGACCTCCTTCTCTCCCCCACGCTTATTCGCTCCTCACTCAATCGCCTCCAAGACTTCTCCCGAATATCCCCCATTCTCTGGAATTCTGTGCCCCAACATGTCCGAATTATCCACCACATATGGATCCTTAAAATGGAACCTGAAAACCCATCTCTTCAAGAAAGCTTACAACCTGTAATGACCACACGGCCACCTCAACACCATCGGAGCTACAGCAACCCCCGGCCTACTGTCTCCTTCCCCACCATCCTGTAGAATGTAAGCCCGCAAGAGCAGGGTTCTCTCCCCTCTGTATCAGTCTGTAATTGTTAGTTTATTTACTGTAAGTGATATTTGTATTTTTATGTAACCCCGTCTCATGTACAGCACCATGGAATTAATGGTGCTATATAAATAAATAATAATAAAAATAATCATTCAGATGACCGTTTTTCTCCCATATGGGGTAAACAAACCAATTATTTGGATCAGACTTAAATCAGTAATTGATCAGAGTGTGGTATGAGCATTATCAGTTTTTCTCATACGTGGAGAAAACATTTTTCTCCACCTTCTCCTATGTGACAGACTGTGAAAATCTGACTAAACTCAGATGCCAACCAAGTACTGTCCAATTTTTTAATGGACCCATAGACTTGCATTGCTGATTTTGAGTTGACACTCAGGTCAAAATCAGACATGTCTCCATGATTTTCCGCACATCTCTCGTTCTGCGAAAAATTATGGACATGTGACAGGCCAAATAGTCTATCACAGACATGAGTGCTATCCATGGAAACCAGAATATCAAACGGCTGAATGAGGCCTTCTTTTCAGACTTTTCGGGATGCTAATAAGTGATACTTTGCAAATATACAAAGATAAATAAGCATGTCACAGATACATATGACCTGATAAGCTAACCTAGTAAAAGAGGAAGCTTTAGAAGCAGTGTTAGATGCTGATATGGTTGACTTGTTTACCCACAACAGTATGGATAGAAGCATATGATAGCAGCTGACTGTGACAGAGTCGTTTATAGTTTTTAGGTCATAACTGAATGTTCAGAAGTGTATGCATGTGTGGAATTTTAAAATCAGTAGATATCTAATCTAAGATCAATGTTACACACTTCCTATAGGCCTATGAGAACAGAACTCAGTTGGGTAATATACGTTGTATCAGGGAAGGCAAACAGTGAACATGTTTAAATGAAACCCAATTGCTAAAAGGATTATAGCCCCAAATACATGCATCTAAGGAAGAAAAAAAGTTTCGCTTTTTGAAGGGATTGTCCACACTACTGTGCTTAAACTATATACATGATGAACGTCTGGCATACACAGGTTTTCTGGCACACAGGGTAAGAATTCAGTTTGGTGCCCCCAGGCACATATGTAATATGCCTACTTACAGTCAGCCAACTAGCTGCTCTCCCAAATTCTCGCTATTTGAAACCACAACAAAAACATTTAATGAAGCAAAACAAACATGGAACACCAGAGTCTCGATCCTAAGACACCGGTATGTGTGGACCAAGGTGACGGAAGCAGAGTCCAGGTTTCCCGAGATAGGTGTGTAACACAGACCATGTTCAGTATGTGGTCAGCTATTAACATGAGGCATAATGAGTCAACTTGGAATCTGCCCTTTCAGTTTCTTCTTTGCTATTTCTTGCTCTTTCTTGTAAATGAAGACCTGTAATTTACAAGCACTACTTGTAAATTTTAGAATTAAAGGCAGTGAGTCATTGTCTGTTATGAGAATTGATAACATGTATTGCATGTAGGCGAATAAACTAATCCAGTCAAGAAACAGGAAATTAGTCCAGCACTCGCATAAACCAGAAACCTGAGACCAATGCAAGGATAAATTGAAAAGACAGTCCAAACTATTTTCTATTTTAAAAACCAAGTACATGTTCCTAAGCGCATCCAGAGTCTTTCAGGCAGATCAGAATTATGCTCCAGAATCCTCCTTCCCACCACAATTGCAGTGTCGGTGTGCATGTACTTCCCAATGGTATCGGAACATATCTATAGAATGACACTATAAGTATGGTGAAGAAGGAGGATTCTGGAGGATTTTTTTGACCTGCCTGAAAGACCATGAATGCAGTAAAGTGCATTTCTATTAGAAACTAATTCACTAGGCAAGTTAAGATAACACTGTTTTACTGTGAAAGTGGTTGTAATAAAATCAATATGGTTCAGGAATATGGAAAGTGAAACACATCTGAGTGGGCTTACAACCCAAATAATGCATGTTACAAACCTGCATGCCCTATCTATAATAGGCCACTTCAGCAGTTATGCTGTTATTGAATAGAAAACACTTCTAAGAGACTCAGAGCAATATTACCACTATACAATGACCATATAGTCACCTCTGCAGTCTATACAAGTCACTGCAATACAGTTAAATTCAATAACCCACAGGCAATGTCCTATCTGATTTGAGACATTCATGTTTCCCGTATTTGCCATCTCGCCCAGCCATAACTTCTGTTTTTGTTCAGAGTTTGCAACACAGACATGTTTGACATTTTCAGTACCATCCCCACCTCTTTCCAAACTTAACAAACTCCTTATTCTGCTGCTACCCCCAATTCTGTGCCTGTTTCTATGTCAATTTACCCTACTATTGCACCTGCACTTTGCTCCAACATACAGTATTCCAGGTATAATGTTCTCATTACTATAATTACCCCCAAAAAATACTACTAGAGAGCACATCTGAAAAAATAATGCCTGTCAGATAATACCCAAAAATATAATAGTTAACCGTGCCCTATAGTGCATCCTAGTCAAGAATAGTGCCCAGCACCATAATAGTGCCACGTTTTGCACCTGACAGAGAAATAGTGATCTTTTTAGTACCCTAAAACAGTAATAGTGCTCCTCGTAGTGTTCTACATAATAATAATGCCTACCACAGTGCCATTTAAAAAGTGATTGTGCCCTTTTTGTTTCCCGTAAACAGTAATCATGTGAAAATAATAATAATGCTCCTTATATGCTCCCTAGGAAGTAATAGTGCTTCCTTTTTGCCCCCTCTAAACAATAATAATGTAACATTGAAGGTTATTCCCTGGGTGTCCACTGATCGCTGCTTGTATATACTGTACATGAGAAGGATTTGGAGCTCAGGGATGAGGCAGAGAACACAGTGCGGGGATGTCAAGCCTGTGTGGGCATTATTTTGGTGACATTGTTAAGAGTGCAGGACAAGTGGCTATGTGGCCAATATACACAAAAATCCAAGAACTTTAATTTTTAACATTTTCAGCAATAGTGGCGTTCATCTGTTCATTTGCAGTACGTTGACGCATAGTGTATGCACATGTTTGTATAGCGACCACGTAATGTATTTGTGCACCTGTACATTAATTTAATACTAAACGAGTGTGGACCCTAGTTTTTGTAGTGTACTGGTGTAACTCCCTCCATGGCTCAGCACCCTATCTACACATCCTTCCCAGACAAGGTTTGAAATTAATTTAAACACCTGGTTTTCTTTCACTCCCCATTCAGATGAGGTCTGGTATGGCACATGGAGAGGTAGGACATTTGTGATAGGGACCATCCATATTTAGGTACACATTGACGTGGTTAGATGGCTTTAGTACCCTACGCTATTGATGATTACAGCAATAATAGAATTCATATATTCATTCATTAATCACAGTATCTGGCACATAATGCATGTTATATCTTTGCCTCAGGTTAAAAGCTAAGCCAGACTCTCGACTGTGACAGATTGGGGCTGTCTTAGTAAGAATTATTTTTAAATAAATACAACGTCAATTTTTAAGCAAAATTACATACATTTCATTAAAACAATTGCCCAAACAAGGTGTATATCGGGCCGGAGAAAACTTGAGTTTCAAATGATGGCATGCATATGAAGTGCGCAATCATTTTTGACTTTTTTACCCAATTTCTCATGTAAGCATTTTATATTTCCCTTTATAAATCCCCTCATGTTTTAAAGTGTAAAAACCACCAATATAACTTTAATACACTTTCTAGATATAAGCCGGAAAATTAAGAAATTTCAGGCTTGCCAAAAATTTACTTGTAGCAAGTAATAGAAAATAAAATATAACTTTTAATAGTTTGTCTATTTAATACACAAGATAATGTAATGTCAAATGTGCAGCTGTCAATAACATCTATGGTTATCTTGGGACACAGTATTATTATGTTATGTGCGCTAGCTCCATAATTGAGTCGGTATAATAACAATAGTGACAAATGGTAGAACCTTAGCCCTTACTCATAGGGCATAACAATTGATATGATTTGATACATTGCTAAATGGTTTTGTGAGCTGGTGTAAAATCTTTCCTGTGCCCAATTGAGGGAGAGCTATGAATATACCTACTGTCATTTAATGTCATATATACTGTATGGTGCTGTTTACACTGATTCTGTGACCTATGAGTAAGGGCTAAGGTTATTCCATTTGTCATTATGTTATTATACTGACTCAATTATGGAGGTAGTGCACATAATATAATAATACAGTGTCCCAGTATAACCAGGGAAGTTATTTACAGCTGCACATTTTAAATTACATTATCTTGGGTATTAAATAGATAAAATATTAATAGTTATATTTTATCCTCTATTACTTGCTATAGTCTACATTTTTCACATAGGGCTTGTTATTTTTGTATTTAATCTACTGAGTATGGCAGGATTTCTATCCACAAGTATATGGATCACTGAAGCAAAGGAGGCCTTTTCTGACAGGGCATTCACTCAACCTGTAAATACTCCATCATTACATGCAGCATTCAAGGATTTAACTAAAGTTTACAAAGAACAAATAGGGTCTTGGTGGGAAGTCCAATGTCAGGAAAACTATATAAAAACAGGTACTGTGCAACATCATCTTCGAATATCACTCAATCCAGGTTTTCGATGTAAAAACTGTAATGTCATAGCTAACTTGTATAAGGAAGCGACAAAGAGCTTTGTTAGTCTTGAAAATCCTGCTAGAAGAAGAGCAACAATCCTTGTGTACCTTAAATGATGCTTTAAAGCAGGGGTGGGGAACCTCAGGCCCCAGGGCCATTTACGGCCCTCAATGACCTTTTATCAGGCCCCCGAGCAGGTTCTCAGGGGCCGCATTCTTGGGCAAGGAGCTGTATTTTGATTACAATTTCCAACCAGCTCATTAATTTCTTCTTGCTCTGTTAGCACACACACACAGTGTTCACTAAACACTAAAGGGCATGCAGTGAAAGATTACATCCTGACACCAGTGCCAGAGTCAGGATGTACTTTGTGGGCAGAGTTTGTACGGCCCCCGAAGGATGGTATAAATATCCAAATGGCCCTTGGCGGAAAAAAGATTCCCCACCCTTGCTTTAAAGTAACAAATAGAAATCACCCAAAAATTATCTGCGGAACGTGATTTTGGTCATAAAGAGACCATTCTCCAAAATACCTTGGAGTGGTTCCAATATAATTTAAAGGAGAAAAACATTTTTTCTTTATCCGAGATCTGCAGGAATTCAAAGAGAACAGAGCTTACTCTATCCCTGCTATCTGGGGTCCCTGAAGCACTGACACCGATCTATCCTCAACATAGACAGAAGGTTCGAACACAGAGAATGGGAGTATAACACAAAGGGGAAGAGTGAGAGGAAGGGGGGGGGGGGCAATAGTCGAACAAACGGAAAAAGAAGATGTCATCAGAGGAGTCATTTTTTAGAGCTAAGTTGTCCTCTGAGAAGCTGCACAAACATGTACAATCCATCCTAAACTCACCAGTGATTAACTTATCCTACAGGACCCCTAAAAATGAGGAGATGACGCTCCTGAGTAAGGGACTCACATTTGTGACCACTACAGATTATAACATCTTTGAAGTTGTCAAGGACTTTCACCTCTTCATACGTAAACTTGAATTGAAGAAATTCCACATTAGGGATCAAAAGAGTAACTGTCAGGACCTAGGTATCCCAGATAACTTACTACAGGATGTCAGATTATTACAGTTGTGCTCAAAAGTTTACATACCCGGCAGAATTTTTGCTTTCTTGGCCTTTTTTCAGAGAATATGAATGATAAAACGAAAACTTTTTCTCCACTCATGGTTAGTGGTTGGGTGAAGCCATTTATTGTCAAACTACTATGTTTTCTCTTTTTAAATCATAATGATAACCCAAAACATCCAAATGACCCTGGTCTGTAGTTCACATACCCCTTCTTAATACTGTGTATTGCCCCCTCTAACATAGGGCTATTGATAAAAACAAAAGTCATTTCCAGTTTCCCCAGTTCCCCATTATGGCCACCTTCTATCGTCTACCTAAAATACACAGGGTGACGAACCCATTAAATGGTAGACCAATAGTCTTGGGTGTCGACCGTATCACCCAGAACTTGGGCATCTATGTCAATCGGGTACTTTTTACTTAAGCCTTTTGTCAAATCACTAAATTCCTATGTAAGAGACACAGCAGACCTTCTGGGCAGACTGGACAGTCTAGTCCTCGACTCTGATATGTTCTTGGGGAATTTAGACGTTGAGGCCCTCTACTCATCCATCCCACACAAAAAGATTCTCATGGCTGTTGACCATTTCCTCCGAATAAGGGATTGCCAATACTGGAAACATACTGACTCACTATCAAAGCCCTAGAATTCTGCCTCACAAAAAAATGTTTTTGTTTTTTTTGTTTGACAACAAATACTACCACCAGCTCAGGGGCATAGCTATGGGGAGCCCCTGTGCCCCTTGTATGCTAATTTGCTCCTGGGCTGGCGGGAGGAAACATTTGTCTTTGGATACAATCCCCAAATCGATATGGCAAACATTATCATATGGCTATGCTATATAGATAATATTTTTATTATCTGGAAGGGGGGTGCATTTGACTTCGATAAATTCATAGTGGGCTTCAACAACAATGAACTGGGACTTAAGTTTACATCTGAAAAAGATCCCCTCAAAACTACCATTTGTCAAAATACTTGTCGAAAAAGATGCCAGAGGAGAGCTCTCCTCGCAAGGACATATCGTAAACCCACCTCCACAAATTCCCGCTTAAGGTGGGACAGCAAACATCCTGTCCCCCTCAAGAGGGGCATTCCGAAAGGTCAATACATGAGAATCAGGTGGAATTGCTCAACTCAAGAGACATTTGAGCAACAAGTAAAAGACCTTCACAATAGATTTATTGAGAGGGATTACCCAAATAATGTTCTTAAGAGAGCCTAAAAGGAAACCATATGTAAAGATCGGAGGTCCCTCCTTAAACCCAGATCAAAGGCCGAACAAGACAATTGTCACTGATTCATTACCACGTATTCTAGTGGTTCCAACAAGATCAGAAGCATCCTACAAAAACATTGGCCCATCTTGCTTATGGATGAGGACATTGGTGACCAGATGAAAACCTTTCCCCAGATAACATACAAAAAAGTTAATCAATGAATAGAAATATACCTGGGGATCTCACAATACAAAAAATTATTATTATTATACATTTTTAGAACGCCATTTATTCCATGGTGCTTTATATGTGAACAGGGTAAATATAGACAAGTATAATAAACATGAGAAAAACAAAGCACTAACAGGTACAGGAGGAGAGAGGAATAATAAAATGTCAGTAAAATATATACATCTCTACCACCAGGTGTATAAGAAGGAAAAAGTGGAAACCACTCGATTGGAACCTAAGAAAAAGTATCCCAAAAACATAGGGCTAAAAGATAAAATACCGGAACACAAGAAAATTCAAGTAAAAAATGCCTTTATTTGTTCTGTATATGTGGCAAATAGTAGTATTACATATAAAAGTAAGTGCCTGTATACTGGTAAATAATTAAAATAGAAAATTGATATAATAAATATATTATTCAAGTGTATAGATTAGTGATGAGTGAGTAATCTCCGAGTATTTGTAACTGCTAGTAGATTAAGTTTTCATCACCTCAGCTGGATGATTTGCAGCTACTAGACAGCTTCATTACATGTGGGGATTCCCTAGCAACCAGGCAACCCCCACATGTACTCAGCCTGGCTAGTAGCTGTAAATCATTCAGCTGCCGCGATGAAAGCTAAATACCCGAGCCAGTAGCATAGCTAATGGGGGGGCAGAGGGGGCCATTGCCCCGGGCCCAGTCACCTGAAGGGGCCCACAGGGAGATCCACTGCCGTGGGCTGTGCAATATACTATGTGGGCTGTGCAATATACTATGTGGCTGTGCAATATACTACGTGGGCTGTGCAATATACTACGTGACTGGGCAATATACTATGTGGGCTGTGCAATATACTACATGGCTGTGAAATATACTACATGAGCTGTGCTATATCCTACGTGACTGTGAAACAAACTACATGGGCTGTGCAATATACTACGTGGCTGGGCAATATACTTCGTGGGCTGTGCAATATACTACGTGGGCTGTGCAATATACTACGTGGGCTGTGCAATATACTACGTGGGCTGTGCAATATACCTCGTGGGCTGTGCAATATACTACGTGGGCTGTGCAATATACTACGTGGGCTGTGCAATATACTACGTGGGCTGTGCTATATACTACGTGGGCTGGGCAATATACTACGTGGGCTGGGCAATATACTACGTGGCTGTGCAAAATACTACGTGGCTGTGCAATATACTACGTGGACTGTGCAACATACTACGTGACTGGGCAATATACTATGTGGGCTGTGCAATATACTACATGGCTGTGAAATATACTACATGAGCTGTGCTATATCCTACGTGACTGTGAAACAAGCTACGTGGGCTGTGCAATATACTACGTGGCTGTGCAATATACTACGTGGGCTGTGCAATATACTACGTGGGCTGTGCAATATACTACGTGGGCTGTGCAATATACTATGTGGCTGTGCTATATACTACGTGGGCTGGGCAATATACTACGTGGGCTGGGCAATATACTACGTGGCTGTGCAATATACTACGTGGCTGTGCAATATACTACGTGGGCTGTGCAACATACTACGTGACTGGGCAATATACTATGTGGGCTGTGCAATATACTACATGGCTGTGAAATATACTACATGAGCTGTGCTATATCCTACGTGACTGTGAAACAAACTACGTGGGCTGTGCAATATACTACGTGGCTGTGCAATATACTACGTAGGCTGTGCAATATACTACGTGGGCTGTGCAATATACTACGTGGCTGTGCTATATACTATGTGGCCGGCTGCGAACAATCAGCGACAGGAGCAGTCCGGCCATTAATTGGTGCAGGATTTGAACCACGCTTCGCCAATTGGTCGCGCCCGGCCGGCCGAATCCTGTGTATTCAATGTATTATTCTAAAATCTTCATAATTAAACACAATACATATTCTATAATACACGATGCGATAGAATCGGACTACCATCTAGTTGCTTATAATTAAATTATTAAAGGGAACCTGTTCCCCCCCCAGGGCCTATTAGGCTGCCGTCACACTAGCAGTATTTGGTTAGTATTTTACATCAGTATTTGTAAGCCAAAACCAGGAGTGGAACAATTGGAGGAAAAGTATAACAGAAACATATGCACCACTTCTGCATTTATCACCCACTCCTGGTTTTGGCTTACAAATACTGATGTAAAATACTGACCAAATACTGCTAGTGTGACGGCAGCCTTAAGGTAATAAAGCCAGCCAGCTTCATCAGCACTAAGGCTGCATTCTGTGAATGTGGCTCTTATGTTTTGATCCCTAATAACGCTGAAATATTCACTTTTAACTTGTGTGTCATACCTGTATTGAGTCTGGGGGGTACGTCTTTTGTCCCCGGACACAACCGCCTCCCAGCCGTCCATCATCCCACCGGGCACCGATGCCTGGGCTGGGCTCTCATTTTTCGGGCATGCGCCGTGTGCGCTGCCCTGGAACTCACATCAGCTGATGTACTGATATCGCGCCTGCATGTAGCGGAGGACCGAGATTCCGCCCCACAATGTGTTATGATTTATTCACACTGCGGGGCTGGGAATCTGGTGTTGTACGCAGGTGCGATCTACTTACATCACTTGATATAAGGTCCAGGGCAGCGCGCACTGCGCATGACCGAGAAATAATTGCAGAGCGCCGGTGACGGCACAAGACAGAAAGGAGGCGGTGCACGGTGGGATGATGAACGGCTGCGAGGCGGTTGAGTCAGGGGGAGAAAACGTACCCCCCGGACTCAATACAGGTATGGCGCACAATTTATAAAAGTGAATATTTCAGTGTTATTAAGGATAAAAAACATAAGAGCCACCTTCACAGAATGCAGCCTTATTGCTGAAGAAGGTGGCTCTTTTACCTTAATAGGCCCTGGGGGGTGACAGGTTCCCTTTAAGTTATTAAAGGCTTGGGATAATTGTCTGCAGTCACTCTACAGACTGCCAAATCATGATGAGGTGCACCTGCCGTCATGAGACCCCAAGACCACTGGTGTGATCAGGCGCTCATGCCAAGACCACTGGTGTGATCAGGCAGTCATGCGACCACGTTTGCTATTTGCACGTGTTCACTAGACAAGTTTGACTTCTCTCAGTAGAAGAAAATCGTCACATGACCTCCTGCTCTCATCAGCGATGCTGAAGCCATTATTACTGTGCATAGGGGGACTCCTAAATATTAAGTAGGCACTTACGAAGCACTGAAGCCTAACTACTGGGTGACAGATAGTGCTGTACCGGCTGTCAGTCTGTCCCGGGGCATCAGTTACAGCCGCCACGCTCTATACACAGAGCGGTGACTGAAAAATGTGGAAGCAATAGTATACACAGTTTGTCAGTCTGGGCCAGGTGGAAAAGATGGGAAAAGTGAATGGCTCCACCGGAAAGAACGTTCTCTGTAAGTCACCATCTATAACTGTAATGGGATCTCTCTATGTCATGCAGGACTGGTCTCTACCACGATATGGTATTACCGTATGGCGGTAATATCAGTGCTGGTTACTGTATAGAGATTTATTTGCAATAACAGCGCGGTCATCTCCTCAGGTTCCCCTATACCCACCGTAGTTACAATCATGGTTACCTGGTTAGGGGCCACAGGCGGACACAGACAGAAAAGGGCCCATGTGCAAGAACAATATATGGGCCCTTTGCAGCCAAGAATTTCTAAAATACAACATTGCACCTTATTTAGAGGTAGAAATGGGCCCCCTTAACTCTTGGGCCCATGTGCTGCTGCATAGTTTGCACTAATGATATGTCCGCCTGTTAGGGGCCCACTCACATGTTTCGCCCCCCCTGAGCTGAACCCCTAGCTACGCCTCTGTATGGCGGTAATATCAATGTTGCTCTATATATAGACATTATCTTCAGAAACAGCGTGGTCACCTGCTGAGGATCTCCTCCATTATTAGGGCGCGTCACCTAATTGTAATCAAGGTTACCTAGTTAGGGGCCCACTCAGAAGCTTGGCCCCCCCTAAACCAAAACCCTAGCTATGCCTCTGACCCGAACACTAACAAATACTCGGAGACCACCCGAGCGTGCTCGAGAAAACCCGAGCAACCGAGTACACTTGCTCATCACTAGTATAGATATAACGGACCTGAAGATATAAAAATAATAAATCAACCACTCATATTAATGGTCCAAGTGGAAGATCCCAACAAAAATTACAAAAAATGATATGCGCATGTGAAATATGTAAAGAAATAAATAAAACATCAGAAATAGATCAAAAAAGTTCTTAACCCCTTAACCCCCAAGGGTGGTTTGCACGTTAATGACCGGGCAAATTTTTACAATTCTGACCACTGTTCCCTTTATGAGGTTATACCTCTAAAACGCTTCAACGGATCCCAGTGATTCTGACATAGTTTTCTCGTGACATATAGTACTTCATGATAGTGGTAAAATTTCTTTGATATTACCTGCGTTTATTTGTGAAAAAAATGGAAATTTGCGAAAATTTTTGAAAATTTTGCAATTTTCCAACTTTTAATTTTTATGCCCTTAAATCACAGAGATAAGTCACACAAAATACTTAATAAGTAACATTTCCCACATGTCTACTTTACATCAGCACAATTTTGGAACCAAAAATTTTTTTGTTAGGGAGTTATAAGGGTGCAAAGTTGACCAGCAATTTCTCATTTTTACAACACCATTTTTTTTAGGGACCACATCACATTTGAAGTCACTTTGAGGGGTCTATATGATAGAAAATACCCAAGTATGACACCATTCTAAAAACTGCACATCTCAAGGTGCTCAAACCACATTCAAGAAGTTTATTAACCCTTCAGGTGTTTCACAGGAATTTTTGGATTTTTTAAATAAAAATGAACATTTAACTTTTTTCACCAAAAATTTACTTCAGCTCCAATTTCTTTTATTTTACCAAGGGTAACAGGAAAAATTGGACCCCAAAAGTTTTGGACAATTTGTCCTGAGTACGCTGATTCCCCATACGTGGGGGTAAACTACTATTTGGGCACATGGCAGAGCTCGGAAGGAAAGAAGCGTCGTTTGACTTTTCAATGCAAAATTGACTGGAATTGAGATGGGACGCCATGTCGCGTTGGAGGGCCCCCTGATGTGCCTAAACATTGAAACCCCCCACAAGTGACACCATTTTGGAAAGTAGACCCCTTAAGGAACTTATCTAGAGGTGTTGTGAGCACTTTGACCTACCAAGTGCTTCACAGACGTTTATAATGTAGAGCCGTAAAAATAAAAAATCATATTTTTTCACAAAAATGATCTTTTTGCCCAAAATTTTTTATTTTCCCAAGGGTAACAAAAGAAATTGGGCCCCAAAAGTTGTTAAAAAATTTGTTCTGAGTATGCTGATACCCCATATGTGGGGGTAAAACACTGTTGGGGTGCATGGCAGAGCTCGGACGGGAAGGAGCGCCGTTTGACTTTTCAATGCAAAATTGACTGGAATTGAGATAGGACACCATGTCGCGTTTGGAGAGCCCCTGATGTGCCTAAACATAGAAACCCCCCACAAGGGACACCATTTTGGAAAGAAGACCCCCTAAGGAACTTATCGAGATGTGTTGTGAAAACTTTGAACCTCCAAGTGTTTCACTACAGTTTATAATGCAGAGCCGTGAAAATAAAAAATCCTTTTTTTTCAAAAAAATTATTTTTTAGCCCCCAGTTTTGTATTTTCCCAAGGGTAACAGGAGAAATTGGACCTCAAAAGTTGTTGTCCAATTTGTCCTGAATACGCTGATACCCCATATGTAGGGGGGAACCACCGTTTGGGCGCATGGCAGAGCTCGGAAGGAAAGGAGCGCTGTTTGGAATGCAGACTTACAGTCATGGCCAAAAGTATTGACACCCCTGCAATTCTGTCAGATAATACTCATTTTCTTCCTGATAATGATTGAAAACACAAATTATTTGGTACTATTATCTTCATTTAATTTGTCGTAAATGAAAAAACACAAAAAGAATTGTCCTAAAGCCAAATTGGATATAATTCCACACCAAACATAAAAAATTGGGTGGACAAAAGTATTTGCACTGTTCGAAAAATCATGTGATGCTTCTCTAATTTTTGTAATTAACAGCACCTGTAACTTACCTGTGGCACCTAAGGCTGGAGTCACACTCAGCGTAAGACAATACGGTCCGTATATTACGGCCGTAATACGCTGAAAAGTCCCCAAAATAGTGGTTCGTAGCTCCTCCGTAGGCAGGGTGTTTCAGCATTTTTTGCGCATGGCATCCTCCGTATGTAATCCGTATGGCATCCATACTGCGTGTTTTTCTCGCAGGCTTGCAAAACCAACATACGGCTATACAAGGGATCCATGTGTTAAAAAAAAACAAAACATATATACTGTCTATATATATATATATATATATATATATATATATATATATATATATATATATGTCAGTAGACACATATATGCATATATATTATTACTTCATACAGCGCTAGATAGCTTTAAAGCCGGTAATTCAATTGCCGGCTTTTGCTATCTCCTTCCTAAAACCCGACATGATATGAGACCTGGTTTACATACAGTAAACCATCACATATCACCTTTTTTTTGCATATTCCACACTACTAATGTTAGTAGTGTGTATATGCAAAATTTGGCCGTTATAGCTATTAAATTAAAGGGTTAAATGGCGGAAAAAATTGGTGTGGGCTCCCGCGCAATTTTCTCTGCCAGAGTAGTAAAGCCAGTGACTGAGGGCAGATATTAATAGCCTGGAGAGGGTCCATGGTTATTGCCCTCCCTGGCTAAAAACATCTGTCCCCAGCCACCCCAGAAAAGGCACATCTTGAAGATGCGCCTATTCTGGCACTTGGCCACTCTCTTCCCATTCCCGTGTAGCGGTGGGATATGGGGTAATGAAGGGTTAATGCCACCTTGCTATTGTAAGGTGACATTAAGCCTAATTAATAATGGAGAGGCGTCAATTATGACACCTATCCATTATTAATCCAATTGTAATGAAGGGTTAAATAAAACACAAACACATTATTTAAAATTATTTTAATGAAATAAAAACAATGGTTGTTGCAGTATTTTATTCAACGCCCAATCCAGTCACTGAAGACCCTCGTTCTGTGAGTAAAAAAACATAATAAACCAACAATATACTTACCCTCCGCAGATCTGTAACGTCCAACGATGTAAATCCTTCTGAAGGGGTTAAAACATTTTGCAGCAAGGAGCTGTGCTAATGCAGGCTGCTCCTCGCTGCTCCTCCCTGGCTTTCTAGGTAATTTCCCACGATCTATGAACAGCCAGCAGAGGGCGCCTCACCGCAAATGAAGCTAAATATAGATCATTGATCTATTTTTAGCCTCATTCCCTGGGGTTTTGCAGCGAGGAGCAGCCTGCATTAGCACAGCTCCTTGCTGCAAAATGTTTTAACCCCTTCAGAAGGATTTACATCGTTGGACGTTACAGATCTGCGGAGGGTAAGTATATTGTTGGTTTATTATGTTTTTTTACTCACAGAACGAGGGTCTTCAGTGACTGGATTGGGCGTTGAATAAAATACTGCAACAACCATTGTTTTTATTTCATTAAAATAATTTTAAATAATGTGTTTGTGTTTTATTTAACCCTTCACTACAATTGGATTAATAATGGATAGGTGTCATAATTGACGCCTCTCCATTATTAATTAGGCTTAATGTCACCTTACAATAGCAAGGTGGCATTAACCCTTCATTACCCCATATCCCACCGCTACACGGGAATGGGAAGAGAGTGGCCAAGTGCCAGAATAGGCGCATCTTCCAGATATGCCTTTTCTGGGGTGGCTGGGGGCAGATATTTTTAGCCAGGGGGGGCCAATAACCGTGGACCCTCTCCAGGCTATTAATATCTGCCCTCAGTCACTGGCTTTACTACTCTGGCGGAGAAAATTGTGCGGGAGCCCACGCCAATTTTTTCCGCCATTTAACCCTTTATTTTAAGAGCTAGAACGGCCAAATTTTGCAGATACACACTACTGACATTAGTAGTGTGGAATCTGCAAAAAAAAATGGAGAGAAGACATGGTTTACTGTATGTAAACCATGTCTCAAATCATGTCGGGTTTTAGGAAGGAGAAAGAAAAAGCCGGTAATTGAATTACCGGCTTTCAAGCTGTATAGCGCTGGAATAAATATTAATATATATACATATATGTGTCTCACTGACATATATATATATATATATACCTATTCTATGTGTACACATTTATTCTACCTATTCTACTGTAAGCTGTCAGTGTGATTTTACTGTACACCGCACTGAATTACCGGCTTTTCTCTCTAATATATGTGTCTAGTTGACATGGATTAAAGTTGACTCAACCGCTGTCCTGTGTCCTTGTGTGTACCACATTGAGCATGGAGAAAAGAAAGAAGACGAAAGAACTGTCTGAGGACTTGAGAAACCAAATTGTGAGGAAGCATGAGCAATCTCAAGGCTACAAGTCCATCTCCAAAGACCTGAATGTTCCTGTGTCTACCGTGCGCAGTGTCATCAAGAAGTTTAAAGCCCATGGCACTGTGGCTAACCTCCCTAGATGTGGACGGAAAAGAAAAATTGACAAGAGATTTCAACGCAAGATTGTGCGGATGTTGGATAAAGAAACTCGACTAACATCCAAACAAGTTCAAGCTGCCCTGCAGTCCGAGGGTACAACAGTGTCAACCCGAACTATCTGTCGGCATCTGAATGAAAAGTGACTATGGTAGGAGACCCAGGAAGACCCTACTTCTTACCCCGAGACATAAAAAAGACGGGCTGGAGTTTGCCAAAACTTACCCGAACAAGCCTAAAACGTTTTGGAAGAATGTTCTGTGGTCAGATGAGACAGAAGTAGAGCTTTTTGGGCAAAGGCATCAACAAAGAGTTTACAGGAGAAAAAAAGAGGCATTCAAAGAAAAGAAAACAGTCCCTACAGTCAAACATGGCGGAGGTTCCCTGATGTTTTGTGGTTGCTTTGCTGCCTCTGGCACTGGACTGCTTGACCGTGTGCATGGCATTATGAAGTCTGAAGACTACCAACAAATTTTGCAGCATAATGTAGGGCCCAGTGTGAGAAAGCTGGGTCTCCCTCAGAGGTCATGGGTCTTCCAGCTGGAAAAAGACCCAAAACACACTTCAAAAAGCACTAGAAAATGGTTTGAGAGAAAGTACTGGAGACTTCTAAGGTGGCCAGCAATGATTCCAGACCTGAATCCCATAGAACACCTGTGGAGAGATCTAAAAATGGCAGTTTGGAGAAGGCACCCTTCAAATATCAGGGACCTGGAGCAGTTTGCCAAATAAGAATGGTCTAAAATTCCAGCAGAGCATTGTAAGAAACTCATTGATGGTTACCGGAAGTGGTTGGTCGCAGTTATTTTGGCTAAAGGTTGTGCAACCAAGTATTAGGCTGAGGGTGCCAATACTTTTATCTGGCCCATTTTTGGAGTTTTGTGTGAAATGATCAATGTTTTGCTTTTTGCTTCATTCCCTTTTGTGTTTTTTCATTTAAGACAAATTAAATGAAGATAATAATACCAAATAATTTGTGTTTGCAATCATTTTCAGGAAGAAAATAAGTATTATCTGACAGAATTGCAGGGGTGTCAATACTTTTGGCCATAACTGTAGATGAATTGGTCTGCAGGCGTCACGTTGCATTTGTAGAGCCCCTGATGTACCTAAACGGTAGAAATCCCCCACAAGTGACCCCATATTAGAAACTAGACCCCCCCTAGGAACTTATCTAGATGTGTTGTGAGAACTTTGAACCCCCAAGTGTTTCACTACAGTTTATAACACAGAGCCGTGAAAATAAAAAATCTTTTTTTTTTCCACAAAAATTATTTTTTAGCCACCGGTTTTGTATTTTCCCTAGGGTAACAGGAGAAATTGGACCCCAAAAGTTGTTGTCCAATTTATCCTGAGTACGCTGATACCCCATATGTTTGGGTGCACGGGAGAGCTCGGAAGGTAAGGAGCACCGTTTTACTTTTTCAACACAGAATTGGCTGGAATTGAGATCAGACTCCATGTCGCGTTTGGAGAGCCCCTGATGTGCCTAAACAGTGGAAACCCCCCAATTCTAACTGAAACCCTAACCCAAACGTACCCCTAACCCTAATCCCAACCGTAACCCTAACCACACCCCTAACCCTAATCTCAACCCTAATACCAACCGTAAATGTAATTCAAACACTAACTTTAGCCCCAACCCTAACTTTAGCCCTAACCCTAACGTTAGCCCCAACCCTAACCCTAATTTTAGCCCCAACCCTAACTTTAACCTCAACCCTAACCCTAATGAAAATGGAAATAAATACATTTTTTAAAATTTTATTATTTTTCCCTAACTAAGGGGGTGATGAAGGGGGGTTTGATTTACTTCTATAGCTTTTTTTAGCGTATTTTTGTGATTGACGCTTTTTATTGCAAAAAATAGCTTTTGCGTCTCCACATTTTGAGAGCTATAATTTTTCCATATTTTGGTCCAGAGTCATGTGAGGTCTTGTTTTTTGCGGGACGAGTTGACATTTTTATTGGTACCATTTTCGGGCACGTGACATTTTTTGATCGCATTTTATTCCGAGTTTTGTGAGGCAGAATGCACAAAAACCAGCTATTCATGAATTTCTTTTGGGGGTGCGCTTATACCGTTCCACGTTTTGTAAAATTGATAAAGCAGTTTTATTCTTCAGGTCAGAATGATTACAGTGATACCTCATTTCTATCTTTTTTTATGTTTTGGCGCTTTTAAACGATAAAAACTATTTTATATAAAAAAATAATTATTTTTGCATCACTTTTTTCTGAGGGCTATAACTTTTTTATTTTTTTGCAGATGATGCTGTATGGCAGTTCTTTTTTTGCGGGACAAGATGACGTTTTCAGAGGTACCATGGTTATTTATATCCGTCTTTTTGATCACGTGTTATTCCACTTTTTGTTTGGAGGCATTATAACAAAGCGTCGTTTTCTGCCTCTCTTTTTTTACGGCGTTCACTGAAGGGGTTAACTAGGGGGACAGTTTTATAGGTCGGGTCGTTACGGACACGTCAATACTAAATATGTGTACTTTTATTGTTTTTTCTTATTTAGGTAAAGAAATGTATTTATTAGAAGAATTTTTTTTTTTCCTTTATTTAGTTTTTCTTTTTTTTACACATGTAAATATTTTTTTTTTACTTTGCCCCAGGGGGGACATCACTGTATAGTGACATATCGCTGATCGAACACTGTGCAGTGCACTGTGTCAGATCAGCGATCTGATAGGCACTGCAGGGAGGCATCCCGGTGCTCTGAGCAGGCGCTTGAAAGCCACCTCCCTGCAGGACCCGGAAGGCCCTCCGCGGCCATTTTGGATCTGGGCCTGCAGGGAGGAGGAGGTAGGAGACCCTCGGAGCAATGCGATCACATCACGTTGCTCCGAGGTTCTCAGGGAAGCACGCAGGGTGCCCCTTCCCTGCGCAATGCTTCCCTGTGTTGCCGAAACGCTGTGATCATGTTTGATCGCAGTGTTCCGGGGGTTAATGTGTCGGGAGCGGTCTGTGACCGCTCCTGGCACATAGTGCCAGATGTCAGCTGTAATAATCAGCTGATACCCGGCGACGATCGTTCGCGCTCCCCCCGTGAGCGCAGCCGATCACCTATGACGTACTATCCCGTCACTGGGAATTAAGTCCCAGGTCACCTCGAAGGGATAGTATGTCATATGGGATAAAGGGTTAAAGAATTATAACTATATGTGTGAAGAAATTAAATAAAATATTTACTCATGTGAGAGATTATTTAAAGTGCCATAGTGCAATGCAAAAATCTTGTGAGAGAAAACAACGGTGTCAAAACAACAAAAAGTGCTCAGATGGGATCAATACTCGTGGTATATACCTTTAAGTCATGTCAAATTCCCAGCACAGCGCACTCCCCGACACGCATTTTGGAATTGCTTCCTTCGTCACAAAATAGTTAATAAATAACATTTACAACATGTCTACTTTACGTCAGCACAATTTTGGAAGCAAAATTTCGCTAGGAAGTTATAAGGGTTAAAAGTTGACCAGCAATTTCTCATTTTTACAACAAAATTTACAAAACCATTTTTTTATGGACCACCTCACATTTGAAGTCACTTTGAGGGGTCTATATGGCAGAAAATACCCAAAAGTGGCAGCTTTCTAAAAACTGCACCCCTCAAGCTGATCAAAACCACATTCAAGAAGTTTATTAAAACTTCAGGTACTTCACAGGAATTAATGAAATGTGAAAGGAAAAAATGAACATTTAACTTTTTTCACTAAAACGTAACTTTAGGCTAATTTTTTTTATTTTTTACAAGGGTAGCAGGAAAAACTTAACCCCAAAAGTTATAATGCAGTTTCTCCTGAACATGCCGATACACAATATATGGAGAAAAACCACTGTTTGGGCACATGGCAGAGCTTGGAAGGGAATGAGCGCCTTTTGACTTTTTCAAACCAAAATTGGCTGGAATTGAGTTCAGATGCCATGTTGAGTTTGGAGAGCCCCTGATGTGCTAAAGCAGTGGAAATCCCCCACAAATGACCCCATTTTGGAAACTAGACCCCCCAAGAAACTTATCTAGATGAGTGGTGAGCACTTTGAACCCCCAAGTGCTTCACAGAAGTTTATAGAGCCGTGAAAATAAAAAATCATATTTTTTCCACATATATGATCCTTTTGCCCCCAATTTTTTATTTTCCCAAGGGTAACCGGAGAAATTAGACCCAAAAAGTTGTTGTGCAATTTGTTCTGAGAACGCTGATATCCAATATGTAGGGGAGAACGACTGTTTGGGTGCATGGCAGAGCTCGGAAGGGAAGGAGCACCGTTTGACTTTTTCAAACCAAAATTGGCTGGAATAAAGTTTGGGCGCTATGTCGCTTTTGGAGAGCCCATGATGTGACTAAACAGTGAAAACCCCCCACATGTGACCCAGTTTTGGAAACTAGACCCCCCAAGGAACTTATCTAGATGTGTGTTGAGCACTAAAGCTTATAATGTAGAGCCGTGAAAATAAAAAAATCATATTTTTTCCACAAAAATTATCTTTTATTTCTCAGGGTAACTGGAGAAGTTGAACCTCAAAAGTTGTTGTTCAATTTGTCCTGAGTACGCAGATACCCCATATGTGGGGGGAACAACTGTTTGGGCGCATGGCAGAGCTCGGAATGGAAGGCGCGTCGTTTGACTTTTTCAAACCATAATTGGCTGGAATTGAGATTGGATGCCATGTCGCGTTTGGAGAGCCCCTGATGTGCCTAAACAGTGGAAACCCCCCACAAGTGACCCCATTTTGGAAACTAAACCCCTTAACGAACTTATCTAGATGTGTCTAAACAATGGCAATGCCCAACAAGTGACCCCTTTTTGGCACTAAGCTACTGTTTCCTGGTATGTAAATTTTATAATGTAGTGGCATATGTCAGTTGTGCAGTACTTGTCAGGTTGTCATACGTGAGTTGTGTAGTGTTCGCTAGGTTGTCATATGTCAGTTGTATATGTCAGAAATGAATTTAATAGTGCATGGAGGTGTGGTACAGTCGGAAGTAATCTTTCATACACAGGCCATGTTTGTCGGGGCAGGTGTGGCATTGATAAATGGAGTCCTTGTGTATTCCCCTTTTGTAACACACTCGACACCTCTTCTGCGACCTTCTTTTTTTTTCACTTTGAGGGAACTTCCCTCGGAAATGTTGACCTGGTGCGATACCAGCACCTTCAGTTTCGGAAGTACCGGGGCCTGCTCCTTCCTAATTTCCAAAGATTAAGGCCTTGATCACTACCTCCTGGAACTGAAGCTGCGATGTAGCGGTCTGGCCTGCACATCGTGACAGCAGGAAAGCATTGAGCATTGCCATCTGTACAGCTTCTTGTACCACACTTTGGCCTTTCTCAAAGCAATGTATGGCTGGAGGACTTGATCAGAGAGATCAACACCCCCATGTTTTTGTTGTACGCCAGTACACAGTCCGGTTTGCAGACCTGTGCAGAGGTACCTCGTACAGTGCTGAGGGTTCTGCCATCACCATGTATGGTGGTCAAGAAAAAGACATCCCTCTTGAGGTGATAACCTTTATCCAGCAGTGGGTGCACCAAATCCCACACAATTTTCCTACTCACTCCCAGGACAGGGGTGCATTCAGGGGGTTCAATCCGGATGTCCTTCCCTTCATAAACTCTAAACCTGTGGGTGTACCCTGAGGTACTCTCACACAGCTTATATAGTTTAATTCCATACCTAGCCATATTAATGGGCAGGTACTAACGGAATTTGAGCCTCTCCTTGAAATGAATTAGGGACTCATCCACGCAATTGTCCCTTTGGGACACGTACACTTCAGCAAAATTTTTGTTCGATGATTGGCCAAACTTTGAACAGATGGTCAAAGTTGGGGTCATCTTGGGAAGGACACCATGCATTATCGGTATAATGCAGGAATTTGTGGATGGCCTCAAAATGTGTCCGGGCCATGACCACTTGGAACACTGGAGTAACATAGTAACATAGTTAGTAAGGCCGAAAAAAGACATTTGTCCATCCAGTTCAGCCTATATTCCATCATAATAAATCCCCAGATCTACGTCCTTCTACAGAACCTAATTGTATGATACAATATTGTTCTGCTCCAGGAAGACATCCAGGCCTCTCTTGAACCCCTCGACTGAGTTCGCCATCACCACCTCCTCAGGCAAGCAATTCCAGATTCTCACTGCCCTAACAGTAAAGATTCCTCTTCTATGTTGGTGGAAAAACCTTCTCTCCTCCAGACGCAAAGAATGCCCCCTTGTGCCCGTCACCTTCCTTGGTATAAACAGATCCTCAGCGAGATATTTGTATTGTCCCCTTATATACTTATACATGGTTATTAGATCGCCCCTCAGTCGTCTTTTTTCTAGACTAAATAATCCTAATTTCGCTAATCTATCTGGGTATTGTAGTTCTCCCATCCCCTTTATTAATTTTGTTGCCCTCCTTTGTGCTCTCTCTAGTTCCATTATATCCTTCCTGAGCACCGATGCCCAAAACTGGACACAGTACTCCATGTGCGGTCTAACTAGGGATTTGTACAGAGGCAGTATAATGCTCTCATCATGTGTATCCAGACCTCTTTTAATGCACCCCATGATCCTGTTTGCCTTGGCAGCTGCTGCCTGGCACTGGCTGCTCCAGGTAAGTTTATCATTAACTAGGATCCACAAGTCCTTCTCCCTGTCAGATTTACCCAGTGGTTTCCCATTCAGTGTGTAATGGTGATATTGATTCCTTCTTCCCATGTGTATAACCTTACATTTATCATTGTTAAACCTCATCTGCCACCTTTCAGCCCAAGTTTCCAACTTATCCAGATCCATCTGTAGCAGTATACTATCTTCTCTTGTATTAACTGCTTTACATAGTTTTGTATCATCTGCAAATATCGATATTTTACTGTGTAAACCTTCTACCAGATCATTAATGAATATGTTGAAGAGAACAGGTCCCAATACTGACCCCTGCGGTACCCCACTGGTCACAGCGACCCAGTTAGAGACTATACCATTTATAACCACCCTCTGCTTTCTATCACTAAGCCAGTTACTAACCCATTTACACACATTTTCCCCCAGACCAAGCATTCTCATTTTGTGTACCAACCTCTTGTGCGGCACGGTATCAAACGCTTTGGAAAAATTGAGATATACCACGTCCAATGACTCACCATGGTCCAGCCTATAGCTTACCTCTTCATAAAAACTGATTAGATTGGTTTGACAGGAGCGATTTCTTATAAACCCATGCTGATATGGAGTTAAACAGTTATTCTCATTGAGATAATCCAGAATAACATCCCTCAGAAACCCTTCAAATATTTTACCAACAATAGAGGTTAGACTTACTGGCCTATAATTTCCAGGTTCACTTTTAGAGCCCTTTTTGAATATTGGCACCACATTTGCTATGCGCCAGTCCTGCGGAACAGACCCTGTCGCTATAGAGTCCCTAAAAATAAGAAATAATGGTTTATCTATTACATTACTTAGTTCTCTTAGTACTCGTGGGTGTATGCCATCCGGACCCGGAGATTCACCTAGCATTTCATTTTCCACCGTGAATACCGTGGAGAGGAAGGTGTTTAATATGTTAGCTTTTTCCTCGTCATCTACAACCATTCTTTCCTCACTATTTTTTAAGGGGCCTACATTTTCAGTTTTTATTCTTTTACTATTGATATAGTTGAAGAACAGTTTGGGATTAGTTTTACTCTCCTTAGCAATGTGCTTCTCTGTTTTCCTTTTTGGCAGCTTTAATTAGTTTTTTAGATAAAGTATTTTTCTCCCTATAGTTTTTTAGAGCTTCCATGGTGCCATCCTGCTTTAGTAGTGCAAATGCTTTCTTTTTACTGTTAATTGCCTGTCTTACTTCTTTGTTTAGCCACATTGGGTTTTTCCTATTTCTAGTCCTTTTATTCCCACAAGGTATAAACCGCTTACACTGCCTATTTAGGATGTTCTTAAACATTTCCCATTTATTATCTGTATTCTTATTTCTGAGGATATTGTCCCAGTCTACCAGATTAAGGGCATCTCTAAGCTGGTCAAACTTTGCCTTCCTAAAGTTCAGTGTTTTTGTGACTCCCTGACAAGTCCCCCTAGTGAAAGACAGGTGAAACTGTACAATATTGTGGTCGCTATTTCCTAGATGCCCAACCACCTGCAGATTTGTTATTCTGTCAGGTCTATTAGATAGTATTAGGTCTAAAAGTGCTGCTTTTCTTGGTTATTAGCAGAAACCTGTTGCCTTTATGGGTTTCACAGGTTTCTGTTTCCCAGTTAATATCCGGGTAGTTAAAGTCCCCCATAACCAGGACCTCATTATGGGTTGCAGCTTCATCTATCTGCTTTAGAAGTAGACTTTCCATGCTTTCTGTTATATTTGGGGGTTTGTAACAGACCCCAATGAGAATTTTGTTACCATTTTTCCCTCCATGAATTTCGACCCATATGGACTCGACATCCTCATTTCCTTCGCTAATATCCTCCCTTAAAGTGGACTTTAGACAAGACTTTACATAGAGACAAACCCCTCCTCCTCTCCGATTTTTACGATCCTTTCTAAACAGACTGTAACCCTGTAAGTTAACTGCCCAGTCATAGCTTTCATCTAACCATGTCTCGGTTATTCCCACTATGTCAAAGTTACCTGTAGATATTTCTGCTTCTAGTTCTTCCATCTTGTTTGTCAGGCTTCTGGCGTTTGCGAGCATGCAGTTTAGAGGATTTTGTTTTGTTCTAATCTCCTCGCTGTGGATTGTTTTAGAAATGTTCTTACCTCCCTTCTGAGTATGTTTTCCTGGGTCTTCTTTGTTCAAGTCTAATGTTTTTCTTCCCGTCCCCTCTTCTTCTAGTTTAACGCCCTCCTGATGAGTGTAGCGAGTCTTCTGGCGAATGTGTGTTTCCCAGGTTTGTTGAGGTGTAGTCCGTCTCTGGCGAGGAGTCCATCGTACCAGTAATTCACACCGTGGTCCAGGAATCCGAATCCTTGGTGTGTGCACCATAGTCTTAGCCAGTTGTTTGCATCAAGGATCCTGTTCCATCTCCTGGTGCCATGCCCGTCTACTGGAAGGATAGAAGAAAAAACTACCTGTGCATCCAGTTCCTTTACTTTCTTCCTCAACTCTTCAAAGTCTTTGCAGATTGTCGGTAGGTCCTTCCTTGCCGTGTCATTGGTGCCAACATGTATCAGAAGAAATGGGTGGACGTCCTTGGAGCTGAAGAGCTTTGGTATACTATCGGTCACATCCTTGATCATCGCACCTGGAGTATTGTAGAGAACATCAACACCTCCAATATTGCCAAAGTTCTGGCTTCTGCAGGATCCCCATGTGAAGGACCAGGCTCCAAAACTGCATCATTTCAATTGCGTCTACAGGAGACCAGTTAGAAAATGATGAATCCTCGGTTTTGTGCCAAAAATTGATGAGCGTACAAATTAGTTTGGACCACCATGAGGTTAACAAAATCTTCACAGAAAAAGACTTTGAAAAAGTCTAGTTCTGTTAAGGCTGATGGTGTCAAATTTGATTCCTGATTCTGCCACAAAATCAGGAATCAGTGGCTCATAATTTTCAGGGTTCTTCTTCTGGAATGGGGGGTGCTGCTTCACCTTCTGGCTATGGATGTCTGTGTGGCAGTTCAGCAGCACCTGAGGAGGAAGATGAGGGGGAGGAAGAGGATGAGAACACCGAATCTGAAAAATAAAGAATTGTGGTATCCTCAACCTCGTTGTCAGTGTCTGAGGCAAGGAAATCGTATGCCTGCTCCACTGAATAGCACTTTTGGAATGAACAGGCCGAGCGGGACGACATTTTTTTTTATTTATATAATGATTGTGTCAGTAGTTTATTTAACTGTTTGTGTGTGTGTGTGTGTGTGTGAGATAGTCCTTGGTGTAAACTTATTTGTCTGAAAAGAAAAAGCTAAAAGAAAAAAGCATCAACCAGGGAGAAAAAAAAGTCAGTGAAAATTAAAGTGTAAAACAGCAGGCACGAGCTCTGATGAGTGATCTGTGTCACTAATCAAAGCTTGGCGGCTGCTGGATGTGCGTATGGGGGTGGCAAAAAACAAAAGTGTCTACAACAGCAGGCACAAGCTCTGATTAGTGAACTGCATCACTGATCAAAGCTCGGCGACTCCTTGATGTGCTCACGTAGGTGACGCAAAGGGGGGTGAAAAAGAAAAGTGGAAGACAGCGAGCATGAGTGCTGATCGGTGAACTGCATCATCGGTGAACTGCTGTGCCCTGCGACTGGCGTGATCGATGTAATCAGAGTCGGTTCAGGCGATGTCTGGCGTTGCCAGGCACCAGCCTAGGATCGGTGATCTTGGAGCACCAATCCTAGGCTGGGACATTAGTATTTCAGGCAATCTGATTGCCTGAAACACTGAGGAATGCTGCGATTGGCTGTTCAGAATTGAACAGCCAATCACAGCGATTGTGGTTGTGGGAGGGTGGCGACACCCCCCAGGATGACGACACCATCTACCGAGAGGTAAGATGGCGCCGAAATTTTAATGCGATCACCGCTACTTTGGTCACAGTGTCACATTAAATATATGATGTAATGATCCGTCCATGGTCAAATAGGCCCAGATCACATGGACGGATCATTACGTCTGATGTCAGAAAGGGATTATCGAGCCAAACCTTTTGTATTTAATTTGGGAATGAAAAACAGACAAAGGAATACATATTTCATCTTAGCACTTAAAGGGGGTGCTGACTTTTTACAAACTATTTTCTTATACTCTATTAAAAAATTAGGAATAGAGGGAGTTCCCGTGTACAGGATCCACATGTATTCATCAGCATGGAGAGCAGATGGAAAGTATAGATGGAAGCTATCAGAGTGCACAACCCTAGGACCCCAGAGGAACTTCCATGCCAGTGAACCCGAGACATATACACTAATAAAAAAGGAAGGTATCACTCCAAGAGTGATTGGAAACAGATGTATTGCAATGGATTACAGTACATTAGTTCTCAACAAACCTTGAAGTCCTGCTAAAGGGTTATAACTCGCGTTGATGTGCTGCTCTTCTCCATTAGAAGAGCAACTCATTCTCTTGAATCTCTTGAATCTGAACTGTGTAATACTTAAAGAAGATGTTGTCCACTACTTTTACATTAATGGCTAGGATAGGAAAAAAGTATTGGCCTGCACTCTGTCCTATAGCGAGGTGCCGGGGTAACAGGTCCGATGACCCTTAGACCAAGGAGTAGAGATTCACCGCACACTCTGTAGTTTTAGATGATTCAAGAAAATGTTTATTTAGTGAGAACAAAAATAGCAAAACGCAGAAGAAATTCTAGAGCGACTATACTCAATAGTGACGTTTCGACCCTTCCCAGGTCTTATTCAATACGTTGTTGAAAAAAATCCCTGATTATGGGGATCTGTATAGGGATAATCCCCAGGATTGTACCGGTGTGCGTATAAAACTGTATAGTCCTCTTTATGGAAGGGGTATGGCGATATGCTCTAATCTGCTGTGTGGCGGCGCTCCCGCACTTTGCCTCCTGCTGCCATCCACATATGGCTAAAACCTGGTGTGAACCAGGCCTAATAAAGCCAGCACCATTATGAATGGTGTGTGCACACCTCCCGAGGTCTACCTGACATGTGAAGTACAAATATGGTACATCAAGTTAGAGAGGTTTTGAAAACTAATTGCAATGTTTTCAATGATGAGATGAGTATTGGAGTTCTCCACAGGGGACAGTTTATTATATTAATGCCAAGAATTCCAGAAAGTCTAACGGCTAAATCCACTTTTCTTTCTCCTGTTTCCTTAAACTTAATATGTAGAACATGGAATTTGTTACCTTTACATCGCCTCGCTCATATCCCCTCTGCACTCCCACCATATCCCTCAAGCTAAACATTCAAGCCCTGACTACCTCCTGCCGCCACCAAGTCAAAAGCATTTCTCAAATCTCAAATTTGAGTCAACAAAAAATATTAGTGCATGCCACTGTGGTTCCCAAAAATGTGTTAAATCCAACATTTCATTATTGTTTGTATTATTACATGAAGAATAATGCCTAACCTTTTTTTTTTTTTTTTTTGCAGGTGATCGTTCTTCAACATTATGAATTATAATTCATGGAAAGTTACATGGACAGTTATACGCGTTTATGATAATATACTCAATAATGTGCTTTCCACCATGGATTTGCTCTCTTAAACATCATGATGTATCTGAACCATCACTATCTTTAACAAAATGTTTTGTTAAAGGGGATTTCTGGGCATGAAACCCCCATATGGCTGTGCCTGTACTGCATCCTTAGACCAATCTGTTACCTTTATTTTTTATTTTCTTCACTCCCCTGCAGCCCCCTTCAGCCCCCTTTAGCCATCTTTGTTCTTCGTCTACATCTCTAGAATACGTTTGTGTGTGTATGTGCTCTGTGTGTATACATATGTGCGTGTGAGCTACAGTCATGGTCAAAAGTATTGACACCTCTGAAATTTTGTCAGATATTACTCATTTTCTTCCTGAAAATGATTGCAAACACACATTATTTGGTATTATTATATTCATTTAATTTGTCTTAAATGAAAAAGCACAAAAGAGAATGAAGCAAAAAGCAAAACATTGATCATTTCATACAAACTCCAAAAATGGTCCAGACAAAAGTATTGGCACCCTCAGCCTAATACTTGGTTGTACAACCTTTAGCCAAAATAAGTGCGACCAACCGCTTCCGGTAACCATCAATGAGTTTCTTACAATGCTCTTCTGGAATTTTAGACCATTCTTCTTTGGCAAACTGCTCCAGGTCCCTGATATTTGAAGGTTTGGACTCATTGCTGGCCACCTTAGAAGTCTCCAGTGCTTTCTCTCAAACCATTTTCTAGTGCTTTTTGAAGTGTGTTTTGGGTCATTGTCCTGCTGGAAGACCCATGACCTCTGAGTGAGACCCAGCTTTCTCACACTGGGCCATACATTATGCTGCAAAATTTGTTGGTAGTCTTCAGACTTTATAATGCCATGCACACGGTCAAGCAGTCCAGTGCCAGAGGCAGCAAAGCAACCCCAAAACATCACGGAACCTCCGCCATGTTTGACTGTAGGGACCGTGTTCTTTTCTTTGAATGTCTCTTTTTTTCTCCTGTAAACTCTATGTTGATGCCTTTGCCCAAAAAGCTCTACTTTTGTCTCATCTGACCACAGAACATTCTTCCAAAACATTTTAGGCTTTTATAGGTAAGTTTTGGCAAACTCCAGCCTGGCTTTTTTATGTCTCGGGGTAAGAAGTGGGGTCTTCCTGGGTCTCCTACCATACAGTCCCTTTTCATTCAGACGCCGACGGATAGTACAGGTTGACACTGTTGTACCCTCGGACTGCAGGGCAGCTTGAACTTGTTTGGATGTTAGTCGAGGTTCTTTATCCAACATCCGCACAATCTTGCGTTGAAATCTCTTGTCAATTTTTCTTTTCCGTCCACATCTAGGGAGGTTAGCCACAGTGCCATGGGCTTTAAACTTCTTGATGACACTGCACACGGTAGACACAGGAACATTCAGGTCTTTGGAGATGGACTTGTAGCCTTGAGATTGCTCATGCTTCCTCACAATTTGGTTTCTCAAGTCCTCAGACAGTTCTTTGGTCTTCTTTCTTTTCTCCATGCTCAATGTGGTACACACAAGGACACAGGACAGAGGTTGAGTCAACTTTAATCCATGTCAACTGGCTGCAAGTGTGATTTAGTTATTGCCAACACCTGTTAGGTGCCACAGGTAAGTTAGGGTACCGTCACACTATACGATTTACCTACGATCACGACCAGCGATATGACCTGGCCGTGATCGTAGGTAAATCGTAGTGTGGTCGCTGGGGAGCTGTCACACAGACAGCTCTCCAGCGACCAACGATGCCGAGGTCCCTGGGTAACCAGGGTAAACATCGGGTAACTAAGCGCAGGACCGCGCTTAGTTACCCGATGTTTACCCTGGTTACAAGCGTTAAACTAAAAAAAAAAAAAAAACAGCACATACTTACATTCTGGTGTCCGTCAGGTCCCTTGCAGTCTGCTTCCCGCACTCAGTGACTGCCGGCTGTATAGTGAAAGTGAAAGCACAGCCGCTGTGCTCTGCTTTCACTTTACGGCCGGCAGTCACAGTGCGGGAAGCAGAGACGGCAAGGGACCTGACGGACACCAGAATGTAAGTATGTGCTGTTTGTTTTTTTTTTAGTTTAACGCTTGTAACCAGGGTAAACATCGGGTAACTAAGCGCGGTCCTGCGCTTAGTTACCCGATGTTTACCCTGGTTACAAGCGAACGCATCGCTGGATCGCATCGCTAGATCGCTAGATCGGTGTCACACACACCGATCTAGCGATGACAGCGGGAGATCCAGCGATGAAAGAAAGTTCCATACGATCTGCTACGACATACGATTCTCAGCAGGATCCCTGATCGCTGCTGGGTGTCAGACACAGCGATATCGTAACGATATCGCTGGAACGTCACGAATCGTACCGTCGTAGCAATCGAAATGTTATAGTGTGACGGTACCCTTACAGGTGCTGTTAATTACACAAATTAGATAAGCATCACATAATTTTCGAACAGTGCCAATACTTTTGTCCACCCCCTTTTTGATGTTTTGATGTTTGGTGTGGAATTATATCCAATTCGGCTTTTGGACAATTCTTTTTGTGTTTTTTCATTTAAGACAAATTAAATGAAGATAATAATACCAAATAATTTGTGTTTGCAAACATTATCATAAACAAAATGCGTATTATCTGACAGAATGGCAGGGGTGTCAATACTTTTGACCATGACTGTATGTGTGTGCGTATACATGCGTGTGTGCTATGTGTGTATATACATGCCTGTGTGCAGATATGTGTGTATCATACAATGTGTGTGTCACATACGGTGTGCATGTAACGTACACATTTATAAACACTGGGAGAGCAGACCAGGGTTCATAGGTTCATCACGCTTCCTAAAACTTCATGTTGTCCAAAATGAGCTCATCACCTCCCTGATCTGTCTACCACATTAACAACATCACGCTCTCTGCAGTACTGGAAGTCTGCTGCATTGGAGTAACCCTAGATTCTGCCCTGTCCTTCAAACATCTCTGCCACCTCCAAGCAAAAATTATTTCCAGAATCGATCCTTTCCTCAACCCTGAATCTACTAAAATGTTAGTGTATGCCCTCATCATCTCCCGCCTCGACTACTGCAATATCCTCCTCTGCGGCATCCCTGCTAACACTCTTGCATTTCTCCAGTCCATCCTTAACTCTGTGGCCTAACTAATCCATCTCTTTTCATGCTACTGCTTCTCCCCTCTGTTAATACCTTCATTGGCTCCCAATTCCCCAACTTATCCAGTTCACACTGCTAACGCTGACCTACAAAGCAATCTATAATATGTCTCCTTCTAACTAATCCCACAATATTTTCCAACATGCAACCTCTGGTCCTCCTACGACCTCCTTCTCTCCCCCACACTCATACTTTCCTCACCCAATTGCCTCTAAGGGTACCGTCACACAGTGGCATTTTGATCGCTACGACGGCGCGATCCGTGACGCTCCAGCATCGTAACAATATCGCTCCAGCGTCGTAGACTGCTGTCACACTTTGCAATGTACGACGCTGGAGCGATAATTTCATGACGTATGTGCGATGTAGAAGCCATTGGTTACTATGCGCACATCGTATACAATATCGTGCACACCTTTGTTACACCATGCGATCATGCCGCCACAGCGGGACATTAGACGACGAAAGAAAGTTTCAAACCATCTGCTACGACGTACGATTCTCAGCGGGGTCCCTGATCGCAGGAGCGTGTCAGACACAGCGAGATCGCTGGAACGTCACGGATATATCGCTGGAACGTCACAAATCGTGCCGTCGTAGCGATCAAAATGCCACTGTGTGACGGTACCCTAAGACTTTACCCGAGTGTTCCCCATCCTCTGGAGTTGTGCCTCAACACATCCGATTCTGCCACACTCAGAACCTTCAAATAGATCTTGAAAACCCATGTCTTCAAGAAAGCTTACAGCCTGCAATGACCCTGATGCCACCTCAACACCACAGGAGCTGCCGCAAACCCTCTACCCTACTGTCTCCTTCCCCATTAACCTGTAGACTGTGAGCCCGCAAGGAAAGGGCTTTCTTCTTTCTGTACCAGTCTATCATTGTTAATTTGTTCACCATATTTTATATTTGTATCTTGTATGTAACCCTTTCTCATGAACAACACCATGGAATCAATGCTGCACTAAAAATAAATAAGTAATAATAATAAATAATAATAATTTTATATAGCGCCAACATATTCCGCGGCGCTTTACAAATTATAGAGGGGACTTGTACAGACAATAGACATTACAACATAACAGAAATCATAGTTCAAAATAGATACCAAGAGGAATGAGGGCCCTGCTCTCAAGCTTACAAACTATGAGGAAAAGAGGAGACACGAGAGGTGCTTTAGTTATTCGGACCAGCCATAGTTTAAGGCTCAGGTGTTCATGTAAAGCTGCATGAACCAGTTAACTGCCTAAGTATGTAGCAGTACAGACACAGAGGGCTAATAACTGCATAAAGTGTATGAGAACATGTTGCGAGGAACCTGATTATGTTTTTGTTTTGTTTTTTTGAATGGGCCGCACAGGGATAGTTAGGTTAATGCATTGAGGTGGTAGGCCAATCTGAACAAATGAGTTTTTAGGGCACGCTTAAAACTGTGGGGATTGGGGATTAATCGTATTAACCTAGGTAGTGCATTCCAAAGAATCGGCGCAGCACGTGTAAAGTCTTGGAGACGGGAATGGGAGGTTCTGATTATTGAGGATGCTAACCTAAGGTCATTAGCGGAGCGGAGGGCACGGGTAGGGTGGTAGACTGAGACGAGAGAGGAGATGTAGGGTGGTGCTGAGCCATGGAGTGCTTTATGGATGAGGGTAGTAGTTTTGTACTGGATTCTTGAGTGGATGGGTAACCAGTGTAATGACTGGCACAAGGTAGAGGCATCGGTGTAACGGTTGGTGAGGAATATTATCCTGGCTGCAGCATTCAAGACAGATTGGAGAGGGGAAAGTTTGGTAAGAGGGAGGCCAATTAGTAGAGAGTTACAATAGTCCAGACCAGAATGAATAAGTGAAACAGTAAGAGTTTTTGCGGAGTCGAAAGTAAGAAAAGGGCGAATTCTAGAAATGTTTTTGAGATGCAGATAAGAAGTGCGAGCCAGTGATCGGATTGGGGGGTGAATGAAAGTTCGGAATCAAGTATGACCCCAAGGCAGCGGGCATGTTGCTTTGGAGTAATGGTGGAACCACACACTGAGATGGCAATGTCAGGCAAAGGTAGGTTAAAAGAGGGAGAAAACACGAGGAGTTCAGTTTTTGACAGGTTCAGTTTCAGATAGAGGGAGGACATGATGTTAGAGACAGCGGTAAGACAATCACTGGTGTTTACTAAAAAGGTTGGCGTGATAACAGGAGAAGAAGTGTATAATTGGGTGTCGTCAGCATAGATATGGTACTGGAAACCAAATCTACTGATTGTAGGAGGGGACCTAGGACTGATCCTTGAGGAACCCCAACAGTAAGGGGAAGGTGAGAGGAGGAGGAACCAGCAAAAGATACAGGGAAAGAGCGGTCAGAGAGATTGGAGGAAAACCAGGAGAGAACGGTGTCCTTGAGGCCGATGGAGCGGAGTGTAAATAATAAGTGTAAATATGTCAGAAATAGCCTCATGAACAAGCAAAATAATGCTCATTGATCAGATGATTGGATTGTTTATGGTGGAACAAAAATCATTGCTCTCAGCAGTATTGATGATCGAATTTGTTTGGAAATCGATCGCCAAACATAAATTCGGATTCTTGATGGGAAACACAAGCAAAATGTTATAAAATCGGAAAAAAATCGGTAACATTCGGTAAAAACATTTCCATTGCCACATAAGGATTTTCAGCACTGATAATGGGGGTGTATCATGAGCGTTTGGCATGTGTTTGATGAGGGGAGGGGATTTGCAGAGCTGAAAGGCGTGGCGTTCTTGTAAACAATCATTTTTTATATTTTTTCCTAACTTTATGTGTGCACATTGCGGCTAGCCAATCAGGGCGCAGGAAACATTCACAATGTCCTGACACAACAGCTTGTGTCATTGGCTGCTGAAATCACATGTCCCTCTCCATATCAAGAGGGGACATCTTGTTTTAGCGCCATTTTGACACTGCAACAGCGCAGAGAGGCTGCTCCTGACCCTGGCACTGTTAGGAGCAAGATTTTAGCTAGTTAGTGTCCAGTGTGGCTGTTAAATTTACCTTCCAGCATTTTTTTGCCATTACTGAGGTCCACAGCAGGGCACATGTCATACAAGTGTGTTGTGCACTGCTTCTATTGTGTTCCATGCAGGAGTATAGCATTCTAAATCTTTTTTTTATCATTTGCTAAATGTGAAACAGACTGCTTTACCTCAGTTTGTCATTTAGTGCTGTGGTGATATGAAACTTTCTGCAGACCTAAAATACATTAAAAAAATATATATAATTCTTCTGTTGCAAAATGTTATACAGCCCGCTGTACCCCCGTTTGTCATTTTGTTGGGTTAAAATTAAGCTGTCTGCGTATCTCACGCATAAAACAAAAAATATTCTGTTGCTAAACTTCATACAGTAGGGTACCTGACTTTCAAATTGTTTGTAGCATCTAGTGTGTTATAGAGGCCTGTTCCAGTGGTTCCAAAAAAATTATTCTGTTACTAACATCATACAGTAAGGGACATCTCACTTTCAAATTGTTTGTAGCATCTAGTGTGTTATAGAGGCCTGATCCAGAGGTCACATAAAAATTATTCTGTTACTAATGTCATACAGTAGGGGACATCTCACTTTCAAATTGTTTGCAGCATACCTTCTTTGTCATTACAGGCCTCATCCACACTCAACAATTCTTTCTTCTGTGACTAATGTGATTCAGCATGCCATATTTCACCTTGTAATATACTGCCGCTGAATTGCAGAGCTGTTGCAAAGTAAAAAATCTAATTTTTTGTTGCTAATACTGTGCTCCTACCACACTATCTGAGCAACATGACTGGGAAGAAGTGAGGCCATGGTGGAAGGGCAATTAGGCTTGGTGTTCAAGGTAGTAATGTTTGTGAAAGCACTAGTGAACCAAGAACATCACATTCTATGCAAAGACAACAGACAACTTCTGTTACTGGACGAGCTACTCCACTACCCTTCTTTGGCAGATACACAGCGGTACGCCTTGTTGATGAGGCATAGAAAGAGCATGTGCTAGAGTGCATGGCAAGCGCAGCTTCAAGTGGCCTCTCCTCCTTTTCCTCCACCTCAACATCACACCCAGTACAGTCCACAGAGGTGGCACCCAAATTACCCTTGTTTTCCCCCATGTCCAAACTCTCCAACCATACAACTGACTGTATGGAACCACAGATGGGTGAGTCTGAAGAGCTGTTCATACATTCATGTATGCCATGGTCATCAATACTCAAATGAAGTAGGGTCTGAACAGCATCCTGACCCTTGTCATCAGACATTAACCCCCAGGTGGGAGGTGATCCTGATGAGTCTCAGATATCTGAGGCTCATGCAGACTGTACTGTGCTGTCAGGGCAGGAAGAAGAGGAGGGAGATTCCAAGGGCAAGGAATGTGATAACACAGAGGATGATGATCCCAGTTGGCATGAACATAGAGGCACACAGTTGAGTAGGTCATCTGAGGAGGAAGACGAGGAGGTTACGTTGTGCTGTACATCACAGACACGTAATGATGCATCCACGACGAATAATGCATCCTCAGCCACAACTGTGCCTGTGACCAGCAGTGTCTGTGGGTCTGCAGCTCACAGGGCTGGCAGGGGTTGCCTAGCCTGTGCCTTTTTTTGACACTGTAAAGGATGAGCCAACTCACGTAATCTGAAAACTTTGCAAAAAAAAAACTGAGTAGAGGTAAAAAGTGCAATAATTTGACTACTCCATGTAGGAACCTTCACATCCGTAATCAACATGCCTTACTCTGGGAATCTCACTGCGCTAAAATGCGGACCACCTCAACTACCATCAGTCGCCCCATCAATCTCATCTGCTGTTTCTTCCTCCTCTGTTACCGTGGCAACTATTGAGATGCAGGTCTTCGACCGTAGAACCTTGTGTTCTTTACCCACTCCAGTCACGCTGACTGAGAGCCCGCCATCAGCTGTAATGGAAGCGGACATGCCTGCTGTTATTGACCGATCTCAGAGAACGAGCTCACCAGAACTTTCTCAATCCTCTGTAACATCTCCACCTGCACCTCTCTCATGGTCTAGCACTTTGTCTGGTTCACCGTACTCCACCCTCTCTCAGCACTGCAGCCAGCACATGGTACTGCAGTTGTGGTCATGTAAAAGATGGTTTCCTCCTATGCATGACAAAGCTAAGAGGTTGAACTCCACCATCTACAATCTGTTGGCCATGGAAATGCTGCCTTTCTGCCTGGTAGATACAGACGGTTTGCAAAAGCTGATGGCTGTCTCAGTCCCCCAGTACCAATTGCCCAGTTGCCATTACTTTTCTAAGAAAGCTGTGCCTCCGCTACACCAGCATGTTGCAGACATCACCCGATCTTTGACTAAATCTATGTTTGCCAGGATGCATTTCACCACAGACACTTGGACAAGTAAGCATGGCCAAGGGCGTAACATCTCGCTGACTGGGCACTGGGCGACTCTGGTGGTTATGGGGGCAGGTGCCTCTCCACAAGTCTTGGAATCCCCAAGGCTTGCAGGACAAATCTCTACATTTAACACTTCTTCCACTGCTTATGCCTCCTCCTCTATCTTCTATAGCAGGGGTCCCCAACTCCAGTCCTCAAGGCCCACCAACATGTCATGTTTTCAGGATTTCCTTAGTCTTGCCCAGGTAATAATTGCATCACCTGTGCAATGCAAAGGAAATCCTGAAAACATGACCTGTTGGTGGGCCTTGAGGACTGGAGTTGGGGACCCCTGTTCTATAGGGCCTCCACCTGCACCCTTAACTCCTGCCCTAATGAGACGCATTCCAACAGTGCAGAGTGAATCCCCACCATCTCCGTAGCCAGGAAGAAGTGATGGACAAGCAACTGTCAGGAGATGAAGAGGATAATTCTCTCCTCTCTGTTGTTCGTTTGTGATTGGTGGGAGGGGCTGAGGAAAAAAGCATCAATATTACCAAGGCACCAACACAGTATGGGCTTGGACCTCATGGTAGAACCTGACATACAGTTAGGGCCAGAAATATTTGGACAGTGACACAATTTTCGCGAGTTGGGCTCTGCATGCCACCACATTGGATTTGAAATGAAACCTCTACAACAGAATTCAAGTGCAGATTGTAACGTTTAATTTGAAGGGTTGAACAAAAATATCTGATAGAAAATGTAGGAATTGTACACATTTCTTTACAAACACTCCACATTTTAGGAGGTCAAAAGTAATTGGACAAATAAACATAACCCAAACAAAATACCCATGGACATCACCAAACGCTGGGTTTCCTCCTTCTTAATGCTTTGCCAGGCCTTTACAGCCGCAGCCTTCAGGTCTTGCTTGTTTGTGGGTCTTTCCGTCTTAAGTCTGGATTTGAGCAAGTGAAATGCATGCTCAATTGGGTTTAGATCTGGAGATTGACTTGGCCATTGCAGAATGTTCCACTTTTTGGCACTCATGAACTCCTGGGTAGCTTTGGATGTATGCTTGGGGTCTTTGTCCATCTGTACTATGAAGCGCCGTCCAATCAACTTTGCAGCATTTGGCTGAATCTGGGCTGAAAGTATATCCCGGTACACTTCAGAATTCATCCGGCTACTCTTGTCTGCTCTTATGTCATCAATAAACACAAGTGACCCAGTGCCATTGAAAGCCATGCATGCCCATGCCATCACGTTGCCTCCACCATGTTTTACAGAGGATGTGGTGTGCCTTGGATCATGTGCCGTTCCCTTTCTTCTCCAAACTTTTTTCTTCCCATCATTCTGGTACAGGTTGATCTTTGTCTCATCTGTCCATAGAATACTTTTCCAGAACTGAGCTGGCTTCTTGAGGTGTTTTTCTGCAAATTTAACTCTGGCCTGTCTATTTTTGGTATTGATGAATGGTTTGCATCTAGATGTGAACCCTTTGTATTTACTGTCATGGAGTCTTCTCTTTACTGTTGACTTAGAGACAGATACACCTACTTCACTGAGAGTGTTCTGGACTTCAGTTGATGTTGTGAACGGGTTCTTCTTCACCAAATTAAGTATGCGGCGATCATCCACCACTGTTGTCATCCGTGGACGCCCAGGCCTTTTTGAGTTCCCAAGCTCACCAGTCAATTCCTTTTTTCTCAGAATGTACCCAACTGTTGATTTTGCTACTCCAAGCATGTCTGCTATCTCTCGGATGGATTTTTTCTTTTTTTTCAGCCTCAGGATGTTCTGCTTCACCTCAATTGAGAGTTCCTTTGACCGCATGTTGTCTGCTCACAGCAACAGCTTCCAAATGCAAAACCACACACCTGGAATCCACCCCTGACCTTTTAACTACTTCATTGATTACAGGTTAACGAGGGAGACGCCTTCAGAGTTAATTGCAGCCCTTAGAGTCCATTGTCCAATTACTTTTGGTCCCTTGAAAAAGAGGACGCTATGCATTACAGAGCTATGATTCCTAAACCCTTTCTCCGATTTGGATGTAGAAACTATCATATTGCAGCTGGGAGTGTGCACTTTCAGCCCATATTATATTTATAATTGTATTTCTGAACATGTTTTTGTAAACAGCTAAAATAACAAAACTTGTGTCACTGTCCAAATATTTCTGGCCCTAACTGTATGAGTGTCTTCTTGCTGCACTATCTGCAACATGATCCCCGTATAGTTATGTTTAGAAATAGTGCAGACTACTGGGTTGCCACTCTGTTAGGTTGGTTTCACATTAGCGTTCACAAGTCATGAGCAGAGTTTGGAATATGAACGGCACCAGGCGGTATCACAAAAGTCGGTTGAATAACAGACGTGGGATCCTTATTAGGGCTCATATGGCACGTGTATGCCCAGAAGTACACGGGTGGTGCTCAACGAAAGTTTACAGACAGGTACCAAGGAATAAAAAATCCTAAGTTTCCAATGGAAACAGGGCTTTCTGTAGGTGTCGTGTTGGGCGATCTATTTAGATTTTTGGTAGTAGAAAAATATTTTTGTAAGTGTAATTTTCTTGTGGCTTTGAAGAGATCTATCTTAAAATCCGTAATATTGAATTCATCCGGAACACAAAAATTCAAGCCCAACGACAACTTTAATTTGCTCTGAAGACAAGACTTTATTTGATAAATGTATTATTTGAAGTTTATTTTCGTTGTTTTTCACTTCCTCCAAGAGACCTGCTTGCGCTTCTTCTGTGCGCTTATTTTTTCGACCCCCTCGTCGGATCTTTTTTCTAAAGGGATGTCAGCTCTTGTAGATGTAGCTGCAGAAAGTGCATTCTCTATTGGTTCCTCAATGCCACTGGAATCTGAGTCCGTCACCCGTCCGTCTCTTTGTGATTTTCTTTTATTTGGTTTTCTTGAGGAGTAGTTTCTTTGGAAATTTCTCCTTTTGTTCTTATTCCAGGAAAAAATTTGTCCCGTTGCAAAATCGTTTTTATCTCTTAAGAATTTATCTTTTTTCTTTTGTTTCGTTTTCATCTGTATTAAAACCAATTTTTTCTCCAATTTTTGGAGGAATAGTTTATTTTGATTATCTGTGACACGTGAAATTAGTTCTTTTTTAGCTTTATCCAACTGTTCACACAAGGTTGCCTACTCCTCATTTTGTGTGATAACCAACGCCAGTAAACTCCGTGAACACTGCAAATGGATTTCTTCCCATGCTTTCTGGAACATTAATAAGCACAGCTGGAACAAAATTCTACTTCAACGGGAGGCAAGATGGATCATGGAGACTAATACGCAAGGGCCCATCGGACTGAACGATAAATTGGACATGGCTATATTTTTGTAAATTTACAGAGCCAGTCCACTTATAATATGTGAAGCTTAATGTTCGTTTCTAGCTGTGCTTATTAATGTTGTTTGATGCACATAACCGGCAAGGTTTTTTAATTATTCACATGTTCATGTTAAGCTGTCTAGTTCCCTATAAAGGATGTGACGTTTTTAATTGTGCACCTAGACCCGTGGAAGCGCACGAGCGCGAAATGGCCGTCGTCCTCCCCTCACTCCCCGCACCGCAACTCTCACCAGCCGCCTCTCCTCACCATGTCTTTTTCGTTGTAAGATGAATAAAGGACAGTAAATTGCAGCAGAATCTGGGAGAGTGCCACGTCTATTTCATTTTTATTCACATTAGCGACAGGCTGAGCTGCAGATGACTGCGCACTTCCTCCCTTCTTCCTCTATTAAACTCCGCCTCCGCTCCGCCTACTCCGCAAGCGTCCTGCATACCTATCTTTAACATTGGGTATGCAGGAACATTCTTTGTATGCAGATGAGTCCGCATGCGGCGTTTTAACGTGTCCGGCGACCGCACGGGAATGAAAAATTTTGTACCCAGTCGCTGGCTTTCCCATGCAATTTTTTCCCTTTTTTAAAATTAAACAGATATTGTGTTTAAAGCCGGGGTCACACTTGCGAGAAACTCGCACGAGTCTCGCACCTCAATACCCGATACTGCCACCGGCACTCGGGACCACAGTGTGCTGCTGCATGTATTTCTATGCAGCTGAACGCTCCGGTCCGAGTGCCGGCGGCAGTGCCAGGTACTAAGGTGCGAGACACGTGCGAGTTTCTCGCAAGTGTGACCCAGGCCTAACGCAAATTTTGTGTGTGTCTTTATTTAACTCTTTATGTACCATTTTATTATGCTCATTACTAAACATCGGGCTAGGTATTATCTATCTATAGGTACACATGACCCGATTCCTCAGGCTTAAGTACGATCCTGTTTGTGACGCCAAGTTGAAGCGCCCCCAGACACAGGACCGCGGGTTACTCGGTACCGGTTCTCTCTGGCTCAGTTCTAGGGTTGCCACGGTGGCTGGACCCGGTCCGTGACCCTGCTAAGGGGCGTCCAATAAAAGGGGTAATGAAAGTCAGCTAAGGTTTCATGATGCCACCTGTGGTATTCGGTCAGGATGACCGACGCTGCTTGGGGTCCACTGGGGTGATGTGATGGCAGCTAGATGGTATACCTTCCCACAGGTGCAGCACATCCCCAGGGCTTCCCAGTAGTGTAGGTGGTGATGGCGCAGTTAATAACGAGGACACAGGGTTGCAGTCTCTTTACCTTTTACTGAAGACTTTGGGATCCTCAATCCAGAGCACTGCTAACTGGGCTGTCTGAGACCGGCCGGTCCGAAGGCACATCCAGAGTTCCCTTTGCAGGTGGAAATCAGTGCCTACCACTAGCGCCTGTGTGTTGTAGTTCTTCCCTGCTGAGCATTCGGGATAGTCCTCACAACTCTCGTGTTCGTTCTTTCTCTCTCTCCGTCCCCTAAGTTTATCTGGATAGGACGCACCCGTTTGACGGGAAGGCTCGGACCTATTGTAGGACCCTAGAGACGCCCCTCTCCACGCTTGCCCCCTATGTCTTCTTAGGTGATGTATGGTAGACAGCCAACCTATAATCAACTGTCCTGCGGTATTTGAAGTAATGCTTGAAGTCAGTTACTCCCTCGGTGTTCCGGTCACCGGCTACGCGCCTCAGTAGGATGTTGCCGTTCTCGGGGCACGACTCCTACTGGCTCTCCTTTGTGCTTTGATCTCGTTTCTCACTTTTCCACAATATCCTTCTCTTCATGTCCTTTCTTGGGATACCGCCGCAAGGTAGTGCAGGTGCAGTTCCATCACTCTCTACTCTTTCTGCTAGGCCCCTGTCAGGAACCCACCCCTGACAGGTCCTCCCTGGACTCTCCCAGGCTGCGTTCTGTCCTAACTTCCTATCTGACCCCTAGTTTTACCAGTGTGAGGAGTGGCCTAATACATAGTGCCTTTTGCTCCCCCTAGTGGCCAGAGTGTGAAGTGTAATGTGTGCTTGTGATACATGGTCAGGTGAACTGCTTTAGTGCAATCAGACATAACATCACTCCCCTTAGTGGCAGAGCGACATTACTGCAACGACCAGGACTCTGGGGCGCTGCACAGACAACCAGAAAAAAGTCCTTTAATAGAAAGAATGAAACAGACTCCTTTAATAATCTTAATTAAACCATACTTATGACCTCGCCTATTCACCCAATGCCCTCGTCATCAGCAAAAGAGTTAAAAAAACAAACAACAATATTCCTCACCCTGGCAATTGGATAGTAATCAAACTGCATTCGGATCTCCAGAAGAAGGCAATCTTTATTTTTTTTTTATTTTTTATTTTTTATATAGCGCTAACATATTCCGCAGCGCTTTACAGTTCGCACACATTATCATCACTGTCCCCGATGGGGCTCACAATCTAGAATCCCTATCAGTATGTCTTTGGAATGTGGGAGGAAACCGGAGTGCCCGGAGGAAACCCACGCAAACACGGAGAGAACATACAAACTCTTTGCAGATGTTGTCCTGGGTGGGATTAGAACCCAGGACCCCAGCGAGAATGAAAGTTATATACTGATGTGTGTTAGACCACACTGCACACTGCAGCTACGGCATCGCCGTATATTCAGCTGCAGTGTGGTCTAATGCCCCCCAACAACCAATATGCATCCACAGTGCGGTATAAGTTATGTCCACATCAGTATATAACTTTCATTCTCGCTGGGTAAATTTCGCCACCAATTTAGTAACATATCCATACACCTAAAGAATACACCTAGAAAAAACACACACCAGCTAGCAGGCAAGTTGCCAATGTTGGTTCTTTCCCGGCGACTGCAAGTGAGAGAAGGAGGAGGCACGATCAGCTGATTACAGTATAAAGACGCTGTAAGGCGGGGGGCGGGGGACCTGGATGACAGGCTGAGAAGCGCAGTGCGCATGCCCAGCAATCCTAGCCCCGCACTGTGCACAATGCATACCCCAGTGCGGGGCAGGGATTACCGAGGTGGGTGGCCGCACTGCCCGCACAGGCGCAGTCTCCAAGCCTGGCTGGGATGTCAGACTGCCAGAGCTTACTGCGCCTGCCCCACAAATATTTACACAGCGCCGGCGCCGGATTTGAAAAGAAAACAGCGCGGAGGGGGCGGCGCCGAAAGCCCCTGAAAATGTGAGTGACGGCAGAATACCCTTCAAACTGGGGGCTGAGGACCCGCCTCCGTGGACAAAGACAGGTATTTTTGCAAAGTTTCAAAACGCTTTATTTTAGTAATACCTGAACACAAAACTAAAAGAGCCACCTAGTTAGAATGCGGCATTATTGCTGCACAAGGTGGCTCTTTTAGTTTATAACGGCTGCAGGGGGGTGACAGTGGACCTTTAATAGTTTGTTGCGCCACCTTTTGCTGCGATTACAGCTGCAAGACGCTTGTGGTATGTCTATCAGTTTTGTACATTGAGAGACTGAAATTCTTGCCCATTCTTCCTTGGCAAACAGCTTGAGTTCAGTGAGGTTTGATGGAGATCTTTGTGAACAGCAGTCAGGGCCCTTTGGCACAGGCAGACCAGGCAGTCGCCTGGGGCCCCCACCTAGAAAGGGGTCCCCTGCCTCTGCAGCCCCTGTATGAAGTGCCCAGAGGGTGTACAGCAGTGAAGCAGCAGTCCCAGAGCGTGTCTCCCAAACCCCCCTTGAGACCCCCTCAGTGCTGTGATTTATTCATTTGGTCCAGGAGCTCTGTGATGATTGCTGTAGGATCAGGTTTCACAGTCACATACAGCAGGGCTCAGCATGGGCTCTGACCAGTCACTAAATTATTGCTTGTAATCTGATAGGGTGACCTCCTGTCACTACTGTCTGGATGACACAAGACAGGAATATTGTCTGCTGAATCAGGGCATTTATTATATAGAAATAAATGAATTCCCACGTGAAATAATAAGGATAAACCATACACATATATATATACTACCATAGAAAAAAGACGATCAAACACCCAGAAACTATATAGTAGAAAAGTAATACTTTATTAAATAAACATAAAACAGGGTATTCAGGAAAAACCAGGGGGGGAAGGATGAAATCACTCAGGTCACATGTGCAACAAGAAACGGCCAGGGGTACAGGCATGTGGACCATATACAAATAGAACTAATCAATGACTAGGTTCCAAAAAGAGGACTCCTATGGATCGCCATGGCAGGAATCATAATCTCAAAGAAAAAAATTATTGAAATAAACAAAGTACACCATCAGCAATAACTGCTATAAATGTGAAAGATAATTACCTGCGTAGGCACAGAAAATGACCACGGTCCACAGCGTGTACCCACCCCAACGCACGTTTCGGCGTAATGAGCCTTTTTCAAGGGGTAATGGGTCATGGAAAGTGGGATACATAAAATAGCAAACGCCCACCAATCACCGCTCAGAGTATCAGCTGGACATTATCATCACAATCAGAGGATGCCGGGAACAAGATGTAATGAAGAAACATAATGCAGTCACTCACATAACGCTATGCCGCCATTACCACATGTCAGGGAGTCGCTGCCTTGATAGAATGACGTCACACGCCCAACTAAGATAGTGCACGCCCACTTCCGGTGACAAGTACGTCACCATAACAACCATATATGCCAGGCAATGCCAGACGCCAGGTAATGCCGGCATCATACGCCCAACTCACATAGTGCACGCCCACTTCCGGTGACGAGTACGTCACCATAACAACCATAGACGCCAGACAAATGCCGGCGTCTGGCGTCAGAAAGGAGGAGGCACAGGGGCGTGCCCAGACCCACCAATGACCGCCCACCTCTGGTGACGCATACGTCACCGAGGCAACCGGGGACGCCGAGCGGCGCCGGCGTCTAAAGCCGGGATAGAGGAAAGACTCCTCACTCAACGACAAACAAGACACCGGACGACGGACCAGGCGCCTCAGCGCGCACGCGTCAGAGTGACAGCCATTGGGGGCAAAGACATGGCAGCGGCAGCACAAGACACGCGTGCAGCATGCCAGAGGCGTGCCATCCATTAAAGTCAACCCGTAAAGATGTCTAAGTGAACATACCACATAAAACGAGCTAGCCTATGGAAATACATAAGTAAAAAGGAAAAAGCCACCTCCAAATATATACATATATATCAATACTGCGAAGAAACATAACTGTTCACATATATTCCAACTGTAATAGTATACAACAAATAGTAAAACATACAAATACATCATGTTAGCATACACAGAGAGCAATACATTATGGATATACAAGATAGTAAGAAGTAAGTCCAGATGTTATTATGGCCGCATATTTTCAATCAACATGATGTCATATTACTCCTGCATAGTCCAGAATATCCAGATATCGTCAGCAATACATTGACTGAGCAGCAGAGAAGCGGATGAATACTAGATAAAAAAATAAAAAAGTTAAAAACAAAGAACCGCCTAATTGTGCACAAAACAGAGGAAACAATACATAATATAATGTAGTTAGATTTAAATTAAATTTAATTCAGGCCCGGAGAGAGGAAACTACCTCATAAAAAGGAAACAAAACTAATTGTTTCATTTAGCCCCTTGGGCTGGACAGTGTCCAAAACCCAAATCCACCTCGTCTCGCAGCGGGCTAATTTTTGGCTCAAGTTGCCACCACGGATTCCAGGAATAATGGTATCTATACCCCTAACCCTAAGAAGGGAGCTGTCACAATCATGATGGAGTTTAAAATGACGTGGTAATGTCCTGAGCGTGGCTACGTCATGGCCGGCCGCCGCCTGTATCCCCAACACATGTTCACGCACCCGCACCTTGAGTTGGCGAGTAGTCATACCGACATAGATGAGATTACAGGGGCACGTAGCAAAGTACACCACATACCGTGAGGTACATGTGATGTGCCTCCTGATCTCATATGTCCTAGTGCCAGCAGAGTTAACAAAGGAGCGGGTGCGTTCCACATTGGGGCAGGCGACGCACCGGCCACAAGGAACACAGCCACACACAGGACGACCCACATCAAGAAACGTAGATTTAATTTCTCCCTGATAGTGACTATCCACCAGATGGTCTCTCAAATTACGTGAACGTCTTACCGTAATACTAGGGGCAGTGGGCAGTAATTGATTCAAAACCGGATCGGTTTGTAGGATCGGCCATGCTTTTTGAAGACAACTCCGCATCCGCGAAAATTGAGCGTGATAGTTAGTAATAAACCTAACCTTTTGGTTACTCTTGGGGGTTTTGTTCTTATAAAGCAAGGATTGCCTAGTTGAATGTAGAGCTCTATTATATGCTCTCTTTATAGAGCGTCCACTGTAGCCCCTTTCACGAAATCTCACGCTTAGCTCATGGGCTTTAAGTTTGAAATCACTCTCGTCAGAACAAATCCTGCGAAGACGCAGGAATTGTCTGACCGGAATCGAGTTAATGAGCGGCCTCGGGTGGGCAGAGGAAGCATATAGCAACATGTTGGATGCAGTTTCTTTTCTAAAGATGGTAGTTTGCAGAGTATCCTCCAAATCCCTCCATACCTTGACATCCAGGAAGTCAACGCTGGTGACATCCTGGTGGTAGGTGATATGGATGTTTTTATCATTTTGATTGACTACCTCCATAAATTCTGATAATTGAATGTGATTCCCCTGCCAGATCAGGAAAATGTCATCGATGTACCGTACCCAAAAAAGGATACGGTCCATCGACACCCTCCGATCCGACAGGGGGAGGTCCCTCTCCCACAGCCCCAGGAACAGGTTGGCATATGCCGGGGCAAAAGTTGCACCCATGGCAGTGCCCTGGAGCTGTAGGAAGAAGGACCCCTTAAAAATAAAAAAATTGTGGGTAAGGGCAAAATGAAGGAGTTCCATAATCAGGTGGATGATCCCCATATCTAAATTGGACATGTCCAGAAAAAATTTAGTAGCGGCCAGACCATCTTCATGTTTAATATTTGTATACAGGGATTCAACATCACCTGTTACAAGTATGGTTTCTGGTCCAATATGGAGACCATCCACCCTCTTAAGGAACTCCCCAGTATCTAACAGAAATGAAGGGAGGCTTTCAACGAGAGGTTGAAGTTTAGAATCCAACCACAGATTAACCTTCTCGAGATAATTCCCTGAACCTGAGATGATCGGACGTCCCGGGGGAGCCTCACAGTTCTTGTGTATCTTTGGTAACAGATACATGGTGGAAATGGTTGGTTCATCCACCAGTAGTGCCGAAGCCAGCTCTTTCGTGATAACCTCATTGTTTACAGCAGTTTTGAGAATTTTCTTAAGCTGGTCAGTAAAGGACAACAGAGGGTTGAATGTCAATCGCCTGTAACATGTCCTATTCTCCAACTGACGAAAGGCCTCAGCTTCATAGGAAGATTTAGGCCAAATCACAACATTACCGCCTTTATCGGCTGGCTTCAGCACTACGTCCGGAAGCTCCCGCAGGACCTCCAATCTCTCACGTTCAGTACGAGTAAGGTTATCTCTACCAACCCCTCTGGGAATCTTATCAAATTCCCTTGTGACAACTTGCACAAATAGATCTATTGCTGCACATGTAGATAGAGGGGGAAATTTCTTAGACTTGACTCTAATGGATGGCGGGATCTTACCTCCTTCACCAGTGTGATGCTCCAAAGCCAATTCCTCTAGATCTTGTAGTGCTATTTGTTCCTTTTCTGTAGGAAACAAAGATTGCAAATGGGGATCAAAAAAGTGTCTTTTAAATATCAAGGTCCTAGCGAACAAGTGTAAGTCCTTGATCGCTATGAACATATCAAATCTTGATTTAGGCGAGAAGGTAAGACCCCTACCCAATAAAGTCAAGTCAGTGTTGGTAAGTGGATGGGAACTAAGGTTGATTACCTGGTTGTTATTCTTTTTGCGTTCAGGCGATCTATGTTGTATCCGTTTATATACATACAGTGGGGCAAAAAAGTATTTAGTCAGTCAGCAATAGTGCAAGTTCCACCACTTAAAAAGATGAGAGGCGTCTGTAATTTACATCATAGGTAGACCTCAACTATGGGAGACAAACTGAGAAAAAAAAATACAGAAAATCACATTGTCTGTTTTTTTAACATTTTATTTGAATATTATGGTGGAAAATAAGTATTTGGTCAGAAACAAACAATCAAGATTTCTGGCTCTCACAGACCTGTAACTTCTTCTTTAAGAGTCTCCTCTTTCCTTCACTCATTACCTGTAGTAATGGCACCTGTTTAAACTTGTTATCAGTATAAAAAGACACCTGTGCACACCCTCAAACAGTCTGACTCCAAACTCCACTATGGTGAAGACCAAAGAGCTGTCAAAGGACACCAGAAACAAAATTGTAGCCCTGCACCAGGCTGGGAAGACTGAATCTGCAATAGCCAACCAGCTTGGAGTGAAGAAATCAACAGTGGGAGCAATAATTAGAAAATGGAAGACATACAAGACCACTTATAATCTCCCTCGATCTGGGGCTCCACGCAAAATCCCACCCCGTGGGGTCAGAATGATCACAAGAACGGTGAGCAAAAATCCCAGAACCATGCGGGGGGACCTAGTGAATGAACTGCAGAGAGCTGGGACCAATGTAACAAGGCCTACCATAAGTAACACACTACGCCACCATGGACTCAGATCCTGCAGTGCCAGACGTGTCCCACTGCTTAAGCCAGTACATGTCCGGGCCCATCTGAAGCTTGCTAGAGAGCATTTGGATGATCCAGAGGAGTTTTGGGAGAATGTCCTATGGTCTGATGAAACCAAACTGGAACTGTTTGGTAGAAACACAACTTGTCGTGTTTGGAGGAAAAAGAATACGGAGTTGCATCCATCAAACACCATACCCACTGTAAAGCATGGTGGTGGAAACATCATGCTTTGGGGCTGTTTCTCTGCAAAGGGGCCAGGACGACTGATCCGGGTACATCAAAGAATGAATGGGGCCATGTATCGTGAGATTTTGAGTGCAAACCTCCTTCCATCAGCAAGGGCATTGAAGATGAAACGTGGCTGGGTCTTTCAACATGACAATGATCCAAAGCACACCGCCAGGGCAACGAAGGAGTGGCTTCGTAAGAAGCATTTCAAGGTCCTGGAGTGGCCTAGCCAGTCTCCAGATCTCAACCCAATAGAAAACCTTTGGAGGGAGTTGAAAGTCCGTGTTGCCAAGCGAAAAGCCAAAAACATCACTGCTCTAGAGGAGATCTGCATGGAGGAATGGGCCAACATACCAACAACAGTGTGTGGCAACCTTGTGAAGACTTACAGAAAACGTTTGACCTCTGTCATTGCCAACAAAGGACATATTACAAAGTATTGAGATGAAATTTTGTTTCTGACCAAATACTTATTTTCCACCATAATATGCAAATAAATTGTTAACAAAACAGACAATGTGATTTTCTGGATTTTTTTTTCTCAGTTTGTCTCCCATAGTTGAGGTCTACCTATGATGTAAATTACAGACGCCTCTCATCTTTTTAAGTGGTGGAACTTGCACTATTGCTGACTGACTAAATACTTTTTTGCCCCACTGTATATAGTACAGGTGTGCATAGGAATCAGCGTTTTTGGTGCATTTTTTTTTTTGCAGCCAAAGCCTGCTCTCTTGGCAGTAAAAACACTGCTTTCAAAACACCCATTTTTTAGGGTATGTGCAGAGGATCCGGAAATGGCAGCCCTTTGGATGCAGCGGACATGTGCTGCGTCCAAAGTGCTGCCATCTTTTGAACACAGGTGATTCCGCGTGTGTTCATTGAACCGTGTGGAATCCCTGCATCCTATACATTGCAGGGGTGAGATTTCTCTTGCGGAGATTCGTGTCTGCGCAAGATAAATTGACATGCTGGGGTCTGGAGAGACGCAGTTGTGAAATTCAGTCAACGGAAAATAAAAGGGTGTGCAGGAGATTTCTGAAAATCTCAGTTTTTGCTTGTGTTGTAAACTGCTGTAAACTAATTATTTGCAGAAGAAAAAGCTGCAAAAATTCTGCCTATGAACATGGCCAAAAGCTGCTTTTCAAAGTGCCAGCAGTGACCCTGCATACAGCTAATAGTGGCAGACCCATTGGCCGATATAAGGCCCCTAAATATGGGGGCCACAGTGCAATGTTATCATTTGGGTCCCCCACTTTAAATTTTTGCCTAGGGCCCCACTTTATCTAAAACCGGCCCTGACAGCAGTTTTCAGCTCTTCCCACAGATTCTCGATTGGATTGAGGTCTGGACTTTGACTTGGCCAACACCTGGATACGTTTATTTGTGAACCATCCATTGTAGATTTTGCTTTCCAGTGTAATGACTTGTATATAAGGCAAAATAATTAACCCAAGACCAAAATGTTCCTCCACCACTTGGGCTATGTTCACACGCAGCATTTTTGATGCGTTTTTGAACTTTTACATTGCTTTCAACCAATACAAATGCATTCCCTGAGAAATGTCATTGTAACATTTAACAACCCTAGCTGGCCATGTGGTGTTTAGGCAAAGTGGGGCCCTAGGCAAAGTCTAAAATGGGGCCCCAAATGCTAACATATTGTACATCACACAGAAGCATTTTGGTTGTATTTACATGCGCTGATCTCAGGCCACTAGACAAGTGTGATCGACAACACTGAAGTCGTTGGACGCTTTTATCCCGGCTTCTTTCCACTGTCTGAGAAAGAATGATGGGGACAGAACGATCACTAATAGCTCACTAACTGATCACCATACAGTATCATGTTATCAGCAGCACATCTACAGTTTACACCAGCGATGTCCTGCTGAGAACAATGGTTTTTATTCCGGCATAATCAATCCAATCACCCAATGAATATGCAGCATTTTGCTTGTTTAGCATAATACACCCCATACTCCTCCATATATTATAATGTGCACCACAGTCCTCCATATTGTAAAATGCACACCCCATAGTCCTCCATATAATATAATGTGCCCCATAGTCCTCCATATAGTATAATACACTCCTCATAGTCCTCCACATAGTATAATACACTCCTCATAGTCCTCCATATATTAAAATATACTCCTCAGTCCTCCATATAGCATAATACACTCCTCACAGTGCTCCATATAGTATAATGCTCCGCCATAGTCATCCATGCAGTACAATTCACTTCCCATAGTATAATGCACCCCATAATTCTTCATATAGTATAATGTATTCCCCATAGTCCTCAATACAGTATAATTCAGCTCACATATAGTATAATGCAGCCACCACCCCACAGAGTATAATGCCACCACCCCACAGAGTTTAATGCAGCCACCCCACAGAGTATAATGTAAACCCCCCACAGAGTATAATGTAACCTCCCCATAGAATATAATGCAGCCCCCCATATAGTATAATGTAGCCCCCTCATAGAGTATGATGCAATCACCCCTCAGAGAATATAAATATACTACAGCCCCCCCATAGAATATAATGTAGCCCCGAACAGGATATAATACAGCCCACCTCCCCATAGAATAAAATGCAGCCCCATCAAAGAGTATGATGCAATCATCCCTCATAGAATCTAATAAAGCCCCCCACAGAATATAATGCAACACCTCATAGTATATAACACAGCCTCCTCCATAGAATATAATGTATAATGTACCCCCCAATATATAACACAGCCACATATTGTACAGCCTCCCCCATAGAATATATTATACCCCCATAGTATATAGCACAGCCCACATAGTAGTATCTAGCACATCACACATAGTAGTATGTAGCACAGCCAAGTAGTATATAGCACAGCCCACACAGTAGTATATAGAACAGCCCAAACAGTAGTATAAAGCATTGCCCACACAGTAGTATACAGCACAGCCCACAGAGTAACATACAGCACTGCCCGCACAGTAGTATACAGCACAGCCCACACAGTAGTATACAGCACTGCCCACACAGTAGTATGCAGCACAGCCCACACAGTAGTATACAGCACAGCCCACACTGTAGTATACAGCACAGCCCACACTGTAGTATACAGCACAGCCCACACAGTAGTATACAGCACTGCCCACACAGTAGTATACAGCACAGCTCACATCCCCACTTTCCTCACCTCCCAAGAATGGCCCCACAGTCCAGTAAAAAAAAAAAAACACAAGCTCTTCGCCTCTCCTCGTGCTGCTCCCTGCTCCTGTGTCGGCGGCTGCCGCCGCACTGCCTGGCATGCAGTGAGTGCGCACCCGCAGTGTCAGAAGCAGAGCGGGGAATGATGGGAGAGGGAGCATGAGGTGATGCTCTCTCCTCCATCATTGCTTTGAACTGTACCGGCAGACACCAGTATAGTTCAATGTGGTGGGGGAGTCGGCGCTGGCGGCAGGCGGACCCCCTGCCTCACAGGGGCCCCATAGCGGCTGTGTGACTTGACGCTAGCTGGGGGCCCCTGGGGGAGCGGGGGCCCCAGGCAGCTGCCTGGTCTGCCTGTCCCTAACGCTGGCCCCGGTGACACATAAGCAGACACATCTTGTTTCATTTATGAAGGAGGAACTCAAAGTCACAAAGCCTATTTTTAGAGGGGCACCAGGCGGCATTAATATTCTTAAAGGACCATTATTAAACAGTGGGTCTCCTATGCTGTTATTGCCAATGCAGTGAGTGGCTGGGCTGCCAAGAATTATGATGCAACCGCAATACCCCTTTCACGAGAGGTACAGGAGGACTTCCTGAAAAAAATGTTGCATTGAATGCAAGGCCTGCCCTGCTACCAAGTCACATGCACAAAAAAACAAATGTCAATCAAGGTAAAAAAGATCAAGAAAAACTGGAAACAACCTTGTTACTAATTGATCATGTAGTTAAAACTTATTTTTTATTAAATCACTTTAAAACGATCAACATACAGACAACCGTGTTGAACTATCATTACCCTCACACTGTGGATCCTAATTACTGTTGCCTGACAGCGGAGGTTGGCACCCTAATCATCATTCGTTCATGACAAGAAAGTTTAAAATGGATAGTACTTGCCGAATAATATATTGCAGTCTTTAGACAGTGTGCAAAGAGGTGAAAGACAAATTGATAAAAAAGTGCGTAAGTGCATAACATATAAATTACCTCACTACAGCTATTCCCTGCTGATGTAAAACAGCCTGCCTAGCTGCGGGGGTTGGCACCCTACTGTTCAACGGATATGGCGCCCCCGCTCAACGATGGCTCACCCTAGAAAGATCCCTAAAATCTAGCTAATAGGCCCCATGGATGTCACAGTGGAAACCACCAGTGGCCTTGACCTTAGTGAGAAGCAGGCTAGTTTTAGCTCAAGCATGTGAACACACAGTATGGATAGTTAACAGGTGTCACATTTTGCTTAAAAAAGATAACAGGTGTACAAAAAAGGGGTATTCATCACATCAGATGTTCAGGACAAAAGCGCCTCAACGCGTTTCACCGTTTGGGATCATCAGGAGGCCCAGATAAACCGATGCTTTTTGTACACCTGTTATCTTTTTTAAGCAAAATTTTACATGTTCAATATAAATGGCTGAATTGGGAGCGAACTTGTATGTGATACGTGTGCGGGAAAACCACACTTTAAACTATCCGGCCTGTAGTTAAAAATGTTTTTTTTGGTTATCAAATTGGTGTCGATAAGTAGGGTAACAGACAGCAACAACACTAGAATATTAACCTAGCCAATTATGCCTAGGGCTAGGTATACACGGTCAATATATGCTATAGGTAGCAGCAGCAGCAGACAATAATGGAATGGATATAGAAAATGTTCAGCACAGCCAAAAGGAGGAGGTGCACGGTCATAGGTTCCCAAGCCTTTATGTAAAATGCAAGTGACTAGCACACTCCAAAAGTGTTGTGATGCAAAGTGGGGGTTTTATTTACATACCATATTCACAAACGTTTGTGAATACTGTATGTAAATAAAACCCCCACTTTGCATCACAACACTTTTGGAGTGTGCTAGTCACTTGCATTTTAAGTAATGGAATGGACACTCGATGTATGCAATGATCTCTATATACACACATACAATGCCTGCAGGCCATGCACTGATATGTATAGAGCGATGTGCACTCCCCTGCCTACCTAACACACTGCAGCCTATATACTCCGGAAATAGTCCTTAGAAGTACTGTTGGTTTAGCTGGATTTGAGTAGTTTAGAATGGTAGATCCCACACTGACTAAGAAATCCCCAAATCTGACCCTATCTCATCAGCAGCTCTCCCTACACTGTCTGATTCTGGAGCTGAATGCGCCGAGCAGGGCGGCGTCCGGTCTCTTATACCACTGATGATGCTGTGCGGCCAGCCAATCACTGTAATACCACAAAAAAGACGGCTGCGGCATTATAGTGCCTGGCAGACAATCCCTGCATGTTGATTGAGTCTCTAAAGACCACCAAAAGTGCAGGGTGGAGACTCGAGTTCCCGCCGAGTAATCCCGTTTGTGGATGATTTCCAAGCTTGCTGATCAATGATGAGACGTATATCCCAAATTGTCAAATGGATAGTGGTTTATTCCACTTGTTTCAAAGTGCAAAAGACTTATTCATCAGGAAAGACTACAAGTATTTGACTTGTGGAGCTGCTGCAGCTGATGAGCTTTATTACATGCTTTATAGATACTCATAAAAGGTGACTGTAAGGCTGCCGTCACACTAGCAGTATTTGGTCAGTATTTTACATCAGTATTTGTGAGCCAAAACCAGGAGTGGAACAATTAGAGGAAAATTATAATAGAAACATATGCACCACTTCTGTATTTATCACCCACTCCTGGTTTTGGCTTACAAATACTGATGTAAAATACTGACCAAATACTGATAGTGTGACGGCAGCCTAATTTTGATTTTATCTCCTGTCATACTCCTTGGATAAGACCCTATGTTGTGCTGATCTCTCCTTCAGCTCTGTGGACTTCTGTAAAAAGCAGAGCACTATGCTCGACTATCTCAGCAGTCCCAAAAGAATGAATGAAGCAGTGGTGTGCAGGCTCAGCCACTGCTCCATTCAGAAAGGGCATTTCAGAGCCCCATTCTTGGGATCAGTCGGGATCCCCAGCTGAAAAAACCTCCAGCGATCAGCTATCTACGTAGTGGATAGATCATAATGAATAAAGATGGGAATAACCATTTAATAACCTCAATAAAAAGAGGCACATTTACTTGCAAAGTATTTTGGGGAGATTCGTCAAAATAGTGAAATTTGCAAAGTGTGTGACAAGACCCATGGATATATTCACTGCACTAGAGTCATACAATTTTTTTTATTATTTTTTTTTAGACCAAAAGAAAAAAAATCTACTGGGATGCTAAAAAATCTTTTTGCTGCTTCATTTTTCATATGTATTACCATGTAAATAAAATCATTAAAATATGAAATAACAGAGAAAAATGACTAATTTCTCTAAAAAAAAATACCCTAATGATTTTCTTGTAAAGTCCCTGCAGTAACAACAGTATATCATTATTTATTTTCCTCCATGGTTTTCTCTTTCACTTCCCTTAATAAATATGTAAGACATAGCAGAAAATCGTAAACATTTATAGCATGCTTGTACGTACATTAAAAGGAACCTGTCTCCAGGAAAATGTGTTCCAATCTGCAGGTAGTATGTCATACTGTGGGGGTCGAGTTGATTGATATATATTTTTGAGAGAAAATATTCAGAATATCAGGAGTTTTACTCACTTGAACCTGTGCTTTGGGATTTTGTGTCCAGTGGGCGGTCCAACCAGTGACAGCTTTCTTTGTATAAGTGTACCTAGAGAGATAGATGTCAGTCACTGATAGAACCGCCCACTGTACCAAAAATTACAGAAAGAGCAGAGACTTTTTCTTTAATGTCAGCAATTGTGGGGCACACCATACTGAGTTGGGGGTTGATGGGGACGAATCAGACTGATTGGTGGGCTTATGGGGTACAATCATACTGCTTGGGGGCCTTGCATGCTATAATACTGAGTATAGGCTGGTGGGCGCTATGACACCAAGTGGGGTGTTGATAGGGCCATAATAATGAGTGGGGTGTTGGTAGGGGCCATAATACTGAGTGGTATGCTGTGGGGGTACCTATTCTGTGTGGGCAGGGCTGGCTCCAGGTTTTTGAGGGCCCCGGGCGAAAGAGTCTCAGTGGGCCCCCCTTTAACACATACCACGATTCATGACCGCATATAAACACAGCCATGTAGTATATAACACAGCCCACATAGTATATAGCACAGCCACGTAGCATATAACACAGCCATGTAGTATATAACAGCCCACGTAGCATATAAAACAGCCACGTAGTATATAACATGGCCCACGTAGTATATAGAACAACCATGTAGTATATAGAGACACTTGCCCCATATAGTGCTGCACAAACGTTATGGCCCCATACAGGCACTTGCCCCATATAGTGCTGCACAAATGTTATTGCCCCATAAGATGCTCCATACAGACACTTGCCCCATTTGCTGTTGCTGCGATAAAAAAAAAAAAAAAAAAATCACATACTCACCTCTCCGTCGCTCAGGCCCCCGACACTTTCAATATTCACCTGTCCTCGTTCCAGCCACCGCTCCATCTTCTTCAGCGTCTTCTGCACTGACGCTCAGGCAGAGGGCGCACACTAACCACGTCATCGCGCCCTCTGACCTCAGCGTCACTGCAGAGGATGTGGAAGCCGGAGCGGTGGCTGGAACGAGGAGCAGGTGAATATCGCTCAGCACTACGCTCCCCTCCCCGTCATACTCACCTGCTCCTGGCGCTGTGCAGTGCCTGCTTCCCGGCGCCGGCAGCATCTTCCTGTATTGAGTGGTCACCTTTACCGCTCATTACAGTAATGAATAAGCACCTCCACCCTTATGGGAGGTGGAGCCACATATTTATTACTGTAATGAGCGGTACCATGTGACCGCTCAGTACAGGAAGAAGCTGGGGAGCCGGGGACCTGCAGGGACCGCACCAGCCGGCAGGAGTAGGTGAGTATAATTAGACAGCCCCCAGCCGCTCCCCCTCACCTGCCGAGTCAGCTCCGTGATGTGCTGCTAGCTGAGGGCCCCTGGGGGAGCGGTGGTCCTAGGCACTAACAGCTGCCTGCTCTTAACGCTGGCCTTGAATGGGCCCCCCTGTCTCGCCAGGGCCCCGGAGGGGTTGGCTCAGGTCCCCCACCGGCCAGCAAACATCAGGTAAACACCTCTTTGTACTCTATGCTGGTACTTGGCCGGTATGCAGTGATTTTTTGTTACATGTGCACTTGCACCTTATTGCTTGTATAATGTCTCTGGCCTTAGTGTTAGCTACCAGTGCCCTATTGTGTGTGCTTGTTTGCATTACTCATTGGAGTATATATTATGGGACATGATGTGCTGACACGGTGGGGAGTATCTTGTAGCCCTGTGTTTTACTGCCGTACAGTTTTCTCACTAGCCCCCACTTGTCCCGATGTATCTTGTCCGTTGTTCAATTTTATAATTTTGTATGTTCAATAAAGGTATATTTTATGGGATTTATGGACTGTGGTTCTTTGTGGAGTATCTGGCTGGGCAATGGGCAGGATGAGGAGGAAACACAGATATAGGCCCAAAGAATAAAGTGGGCTAAATGCAGTTCAAAATTGGTAACAGGTCTAACCAGGGGGCATTGCTTTGTTCAGTGGAGTACAACTGTAATGAGAGGCTGACACAGTGAGTAGGCCCAAATCAGTAAGTAGGCTAAATGCAGTTCAAAATTGGTAACAGAAGTAAACAGGCGGCACTGGTTTGTTCAGTGGAGGAGAACATCAAGGAGCGGCAGACACCGATAGTAGGCCCCAACCCAACTAGTAGGCCAAATGCAGTCTAACATTAACAACTACATAACGAGAGCCTGAAAATGGAATTTCAGGACAGGAAACCAGGAGAACAGCAAGGAGCGGCAGACACTGTTAATAGGCCCCAACCCAACTAGTAGGCCAAATGCAGTTGTTCCATTTAACAACTATTTAACAAGAGCCTGAAGATAGAAGCTCAGGAAAGGCAACCAGGAGAACACCTTGGAGCGGCAGACACTGTTAGTAGGCCCCAACCAAACTAGTAGCCCCACTGCAGTTTTAAAATTCCGATAGGCTGAAAACCTGATAATTGCAGGTCATTTTCTTTAAAGAGGACAGCTGTATTGAGTGGCGCAGCCAGACACTGCAAGTAGGCCTTACACCACAAAGTTGGTTCGACGCAGGTTTAAAAAAGGTTACATGGGTACACGGTCTTCATTGGTGTGCTCAGTGGAGGACAATTGGAAGAAGGGACCGCAGAAAGACTTAGTAGGCCTAAAATAACAAAATAGGCTCTATGCAGCTTCGATTATGTGGCAACCTGGAGAACACCTTGGAGCGGGAGACACCGTCTCTACAAGCCAGACCCAACTTGTAGGCCTAATGCAGTGTTGTTTCAACAACTACTTAACGAGAGCTAGAAGATAGAAGCTATGGAGAGGCAACCTGGAGAAGACCATGGAGAGGCAACCTGGAGAACACCTTGGAGCGGCAGACACCTCCTCTACAACCCAGACCCAACTTGTAGGCCTAATGCAGTGTTGTTTCAACAACTACTTAACAAAAGCATGAAGATTGAAGCTATGGAGAGGCAACCTGGAGAACACCTTGGAGCGGGAGACACCTGTTGTGAATTCTGTTGTCGAACTCCCTCCTGTGGTCGTTAATGGTACTTCGGCGAGTTCTGTCTATGGGCTCCCTCTGGTGGCTATGAGTGAAGCTGCTGCTTCTGAGGTTCCTTACACAGGCGACATGGTTTATCCTTTGGTTGGCTTCTCTATTTAACTCCACTCACATCGTTACTCCATGCCAGCTGTCAATGTTTTAGCATTGGTTCAGTTCGCTCCTGGATCTGCCTGGTGACCTGTCTTCTCCTGCAGAAGCTAAGTTCCTTATTGTTATTTTTGCTCATTGTTTCTTTGTCCAGCTGGTTATCCTGATTTTGTCTTGCTAGCTGGAAGCTCTGGGATGCAGAGTGGCACCCCCCGCACCGTGAGTCGGTGCGGAGGACCCTTTTGCACACTCTGCGTGGTCTTTTGTAGGTTTTTGTGCTGACCGCAAAGATTCCTTTCCTATCCTCTGTCTGTTTAGTAAGTCTGGCCTCCCTTTGCTGAAACCTATTTCATTTCTGCGTTTGTGACTTTCATCTTTACTCACAGTCATTATATGTGGGGGGCTGCCTATTACTTTGGGGAATTTCTCTGAGGCAAGGTAGGCTTTATTTTCTTCTCTAGGGCTAGCTAGCTCTGAGGCTGTGAGGAGGTGCCTAGGGAGCGTCAGGAGCGCTCCACGGCTATTTTTAGTGTGTGCAATAGGATTAGGGCTTGCGGTCAGCAGAGCTCCCACATCCCAGAGCTCGTCCTGTATGAGTTTAACTATCAGGTCGGGTGCTCCTAACCACCAGGTCATAACAGTACAGCTGGCCCAAAGTATTAATGCATCTCAATAGAGGGATAAGAGGACTTCTGAGACCATTTTTTTTTCTTTGCACTGTGTTTTGTCCTTCTTTTCCCCTAGACCTTTGGGTGGTTCAGGACACAGGTGTAGAGATGGACATTCAGGGTCTATCCTCTTGTGTGGATCATCTCACTGCAAGGGTACAAAACATTCAAGATTTTGTGGTTCAGAATCCTATGTTAGAGCCTAGAATTCCTATTCCTGATTTATTTTCTGGGGATAGATCTAGATTCTTGAATTTCAAAAATAATTGTAAACTGTTTCTAACTTTGAAACCCCGCTCCTCTGGTGACCCCGTTCAACAAGTAAAAATCATAATTTCTTTGTTGCGTGGTGACCCTCAAGACTGGGCATTTTCCCTTGCGCCAGGAGATCCTGCATTGCGAGATGTAGATGCGTTTTTTCTGGCGCTTGGATTGCTTTATGATGAACCAAATTCAGTGGATCAGGCAGAGAAAATCTTGCTGGCTTTGTGTCAGGGTCAGGATGAAGCGGAGGTGTACTGTCAGAAGTTTAGAAAGTGGTCTGTGCTTACTCAGTGGAATGAATGTGCCCTGGCGGCAATTTTCAGAAAGGGTCTTTCTGAAGCCCTTAAGGATGTCATGGTGGGATTTCCCACGCCTGCTGGTCTGAATGAGTCTATGTCCTTGGCCATTCAGATCGATCGGCGCATGCGTGAGCGCAAAGCTGTGCATCATCTGGCGGTATTCTCTGAGCATAGGCCTGAGCCTATGCAATGTGATAGGACTTTGACTAGAGCTGAACGGCAAGAACACAGACGTCGGAATGGGCTGTGTTTTTACTGTGGTGAATCCACTCATGCTATCTCCGATTGTCCTAAGCGCACTAAGCGGTTCGCTAGGTCTGCCACCATTGGTACGGTACAGTCTAAATTTCTTTTGTCCGTTACTCGGATTTGCTCTCTGTCGTCCTATTCTGTTATGGCATTTGTGGATTCAGGCGCTGCCCTGAATTTGATGGACTTGGAGTTTGCCAGGCGCTGTGGTTTTTCTTGGAGCCCTTGCAGTATCCTATTCCATTGAGAGGAATTGATGCTACACCTTTGGCCAAGAATAAGCCTCAGTACTGGACTCAATTGACCATGTGCATGGCTCCTGCACATCAGGAGGATATTCGCTTTTTGGTGTTGCATAATCTGCATGATGCGGTCGTTTTGGGGTTGCCATGGCTACAGGTCCATAATCCAGTGTTGGATTGGAAATCTATGTCTGTGTCCAGCTGGGGTTGTCAGGGGGTACATGGTGATGTTCCATTGCTGTCAATTTCGCCTTCCACTCCTTCTGAAGTCCCTGAGTTTTTATCAGATTACCGGGATGTATTTGAAGAGCCCAAATCTGGTGCCCTACCTCCTCATAGGGATTGCGACTGTGCTATTAATTTGATTCCTGGTAGTAAGTTTCCTAAGGGCCGTCTGTTTAATTTATCTGTGCCAGAGCATGCCGCTATGCGGAGTTATATAAAGGAATCCTTGGAGAAGGGTCATATTCGTCCGTAGTCGTCACCATTGGGGCCAGGGTTCTTTTTTGTGGCCAAGAAGGATGGTTCTTTGAGACCTTGTATTGATTACCGCCTTCCTAATAAGATCACAGTCAAATTTCAGTATCCTTTGCCGCTGCTGTCTGATTTATTTGCTCGGATTAAGGGGGCTAGTTGGTTCACCAAGATAGATCTTCGAGGGGCGTATAATCTTGTGCAAATTAAACAGGGTGATGAATGGAAAACAGCATTTAATACGCCCGAGGGCCATTTTGAGTACCTGGTTATGCCATTCGGCTTTCTAATGCTCCATCTGTGTTTCAGTCCTTTATGCATGACATCTTCCGAGAGTACCTGGATAGATTTATGATTGTATATTTGGATGACATTTTGGTCTTTTCGGATGATTGGGAGTCTCATGTGAAGCAGGTCAGAATGGTGTTCCAGGTCCTTCGTGCGAATTCCTTGTTTGTGAAGGGGTCAAAGTGTCTCTTTGGAGTTCAGAAGGTTTCATTTTTGGGTTTCATTTTTTCCCCTTCTACTATCGAGATGGACCCTGTTAAAGTTCAGACCATTTACGATTGGACTCAGCCGACATCTGTGAAGAGCTTGCAGAAGTTCCTGGGCTTTGCTAATTTTTATCGTCGCTTCATTGCTAACTTTTCCAGTATTGCTAAACCGTTGACTGATTTGACCAAGAAAGGTGCTGATGTGGTCAATTGGTCCTCTGCGGCTGTAGCGGCTTTTCAGGAGTTGAAGCGTCGTTTTCCTTCTGCCCCTGTGTTGTGCCAGCCAGATGTTTCGCTCCCTTTTCAGGTGGAGGTTGATGCTTCTGAAATTGGAGCAGGGGCTGTTTTGTCGCAAAGAAGTTCTAATGGCTCGGTGATGAAACCCTGTGCCTTCATTTCTAGAAAATTTTCGCCTGCTGAGCGCAATTATGATGTGGGCAATCGGGAGTTGTTAGCCATGAAGTGGGCATTCGAGGAGTGGCGACATTGGCTTGAAGGAGCTAAACATCGCGTGGTGGTCTTGACGGATCCCAAGAATTTGACTTATCTCGAGTCTGCCAAACGGTTGAATCCTAGACAGGCTCGATGGTCACTCTATTTCTCCCGTTTTGATTTTGTGGTTTCATACCTTCCGGGATTTAAGAATGTGAAGGCTGATGTCCTGTCAAGGAGTTTTGTGCCTGACTCTCCGGGTGTTCCGGAGCCGGCGGGTATTCTTAAAGAAGGGGTAATTTTGTCTGCCATTTCCCCTGATTTGCGGCGTGTGCTGCAAAAGTTTCAGGCTGATAGATCTGACCGTTGTCCTACGGAGAAACTGTTTGTCCCTGATAGATGGACTGGTACAGTTATCTCGGAGATTCATTGTTCAGTATTGGCTGGTCATCCTGGAATCTTTGGTACCAGAGATTTGGTGGCTAGATCTTTTTGGTGGCCTTCTTTGTCATGGGATGTGCATTCTTTTGTGCAGTCCTGTGGGATTTGTGCTCGGGCTAAGCCCTGCTGTTCTCATGCCAGTGGGTTGCTTTTGCCCTTGCCGATTCCGAAGAGGCCCTGGACGCATATTTCCATGGATTTTATTTCTGATCTCCCTGTTTCTCAAAAGATGTCGGTCATTTGGGTGGTTTGTGATCGCTTCTCTAAGATGGTCCATTTGGTACCCTTATCTAAACTGCCTTCCTCCTCTGATTTGGTGCCATTGTTTTTCCAGCATGTGGTTCGTTTGCATGGCATTCCGGAGAACATCGTCTCGGACAGAGGTTCCCAGTTTGTTTCGAGGTTTTGGCGGTCCTTTTGCGCTAAGATGGGCATTGATTTGTCTTTTTCTTCGGCTTTCCATCCTCAGACTAATGGCCAAACCGAACGAACTAATCAGACTTTGGAGACATATCTGAGATGCTTTGTTTCTGCTGATCAGGATGATTGAGTGTCCTTCTTGCCTTTGGCTGAGTTCGCCCTTAATAATCGGGCCAGCTCGGCTACTTTAGTTTCTCCTTTTTTCTGCAGTTCTGGTTTCCATCCTTGTTTCTCTTCAGGGCAGGTTGAGACTTCGGACTGTTCTGGTGTGGATGCGGTGGTGGACAGGTTGCAGCAGATTTGGACTCATGTGGTGGACAATTTGACATTGTCCCAGGAGAAGGCTCAACGTTTCGCTAACCGCCGGCGTTGCGTTGGTCCCCGACTTCGTGTTGGGAATTTGGTTTGGTTGTCATCTCGTCACGTTCCTATGAAGGTTTCCTCTCCTAAGTTTAAGCCTCGTTTCATTGGACCATATAAGATTTCTGAGGTTCTTAATCCTGTGTCATTTCGTTTGGACCTTCCAGCTTCTTTTGCCATCCATAATGTGTTCCATAGGTCGTTGTTGCGGAGATACGTGGCGCCTATGGTTCCCTCCGTTGATCCTCCTGCCCCGGTATTGGTCGAGGGGGAGTTGGAGTATGTGGTGGAGAAGATTTTGGATTCTCGTGTTTTGAGACGGAAACTCCAGTACCTGGTCAAGTGGAAGGGTTATGGTCAAGAAGATAATTCCTGGGTTTTTGCCTCTGATGTTCATGCTGCCGATCTTGTTCGTGCCTTTCATTTGGCTCATCCTGATCGTCCTGGGGGCTCTGGTGAGGGTTCGGTGACCCCTCCTCAAGGGGGGGGGGTACAGTTGTGAATTCTGTTGTCGAAGTCCCTCCTGTGGTCGTGAATGGTACTTCGGCGAGTCCTGTCTATGGGCTCCCTCTGGTGGCTATGAGTGAAGCTGCTGCTTCTGAGGTTCCTTACACAGGTGACGTGGTTTATCCTTTGGTTGGCTTCTCTATTTAACTCCACTCAGATCGTTACTCCATGCCAGCTGTCAATGTTTTAGCATTGGTTCAGTTCGCTCCTGGATCAGCCTGGTGACCTGTCTTCTCCTGCAGAAGCTAAGTTCCTTATTGTTATTTTTGCTCATTGTTTCTTTGTCCAGCTGGTTATCCTGATTTTGTCTTGCTAGCTGGAAGCTCTGGGATGCAGAGTGGCACCCCCTGCACCGTGAGTCGGTGCGGAGGACCCTTTTGCACACTCTGCGTGGTCTTTTGTAGGTTTTTGTGCTGACCGCAAAGATTCCTTTCCTATCCTCTGTCTGTTTAGTAAGTCTGGCCTCCCTTTGCTGAAACCTATTTCATTTCTGCGTTTGTGACTTTCATCTTTACTCACAGTCATTATATGTGGGGGGCTGCCTATTCCTTTGGGGAATTTCTCTGAGGCAAGGTAGGCTTTATTTTCTTCTCTAGGGCTAGCTAGCTCTGAGGCTGTGACGAGGCGCCTAGGGAGCGTCAGGAGCGCTCCACGGCTATTTTTAGTGTGTGCGATAGGATTAGGGCTTGCGGTCAGCAGAGCTCCCACATCCCAGAGCTCGTCCTGTATGAGTTTAACTATCAGGTCGGGTGCTCCTAACCACCAGGTCATAACAGACACCGTCTCTACAACCCAGACCCAACTTGTAGGCCTAATGCAGTGTTGTTTCAACAACTACTTAACAAGAGCATGAAGATTGAAGCTATGGAGAGGCAACCTGGAGAACACCTTGGAGCGGGAGACACCGTCTCTACAAGCCAGACCCAACTTGTAGGCCTAATGCAGTGTTGTTTCAACAACTACTTAACGAGAGCTAGAAGATAGAAGCTATGGAGAGGCAACCTGGAGAACACCATGGAGAGGCAACCTGGAGAACACCTTGGAGCGGCAGACACAGTCTCTACAACCCAGATCCAACTTGTAGGCCTAATACAGTGTTGTTTCAACAACTACTTAACAAGAGCATGAAGATTGAAGCTATGGAGAGGCAACCTGGAGAACACCTTGGAGCGGGAGACATCGTCTCTACAACCCAGACCCAACTTGTAGGTCTAATGCAGTGTTGTTTCAACAACTACTTAACAAGAGCATGAAGATTGAAGCTATGGAGAGGCAACCTGGAGAACACCTTGGAGCGGGAGACACCGTCTCTACAACCCAGACCCAACTTGTAGGCCTAATGCAGTGTTGTTTCAACAACTACTTAACAAGAGCATGAAGATTGAAGCTATGGAGAGGCAACCTGGAGAACACCTTGCAGCGGGAGACACCGTCTCTACAACCCAGACCCAACTTGTAGGCCTAATGCAGTGTTGTTTCAACAACTACTTAACAAGAGCATGAAGATTGAAGCTATGGAGAGGCAAACTGGAGAACACGTTGGAGCGGGAGACACCGTCTCTACAACCCAGACCCAACTTGTAGGCCTAATGCAGTGTTGTTTCAACAACTACTTAACGAGAGCTAGAAGATAGAAGCTATGGAGAGGCAACCTGGAGAGCACCATGGAGAGGCAACTTGTAGAATACCTTGGAGCGGCAGACACCGTCTCTACAACCCAGACCCAACTTGTAGGCCTAATGCAGTGTTGTTTCAACAACTACTTAACAAGAGCATGAAGATTGAAGCTATGGAGAGGCAACCTGGAGAACACCTTGCAGCGGGAGACACCGTCTATACAACCCAGACCCAACTTGTAGGCCTAATGCAGTGTTGTTTTAACAATTACTTAACAAGAGCATGAAGATTGAAGCTATGGAGAGGCAACCTGGAGAACACCTTTGAGCGGCAGACATCGTCTCTACAACCCAGACCCAACTTGTAGGCCTAATGCAGTGTTGTTTCAACAACTACTTAACAAGAGCTTCAAGATAGAAGCGAAGGAGAGGCAACAGAGAGAAAACCTTGGAGCGGAAGACTCAGTATGTAGACCACAACGAAACTTGTGGCCCCAATGCAGTTTTATAATTCTGACAAGCTGAAAATCCACCATTTTTTTTTTTAGAGGAGGACAGCTGTATTAAGTGGCGCAGACAGACACTGCTAGTAGGCCTTACACCACAAAGTAGGCTCACTGCAGGATGACAAAAAGTTACATGGGTACACGGTCGGCAGTGGTGTGCTCAGCGGAGGACAAATGGAAGGAGGAACCGCAGACAGACTTAGAAGGCCTAAAATAAAAAAAATTTGCCTCAAAGCAGTTTCAATTATCTTGCAGGGGTACACAGGCAGCATTGGTGTGTTCAGCGGAAAACAATTGGAAGGAGGGACCGCAGACAGACTTAGTAGGCCTAAAATAAAAAAAATTAGGCTCAAGGCAGTTTCAATTATCTTGCAGGGGTACACAGGCAGCATTGTTGTGTTCAGCAGAGGACAATTGGAAGGAGGGACCGCAGACAGACTTAGTAGGCCTAAAATAAAAAAATTTAGGCTCAAAGCAGTTTGAATTATCTTGCAGAGGTACACAGGCAGCATTGGTGTGGTCAGCGGAGGACGATTGGAAGGAATGTCTGACACAGTTAGTACTCCCAAAAAATAAATAGATGTTAATGTCTCGCAAAACAACAAAACCAAAAAACAAAAGGGTGGCATACTTAGGTACAGGGGTGGGCTCCTCTGCTGAGTTTCAAACAGTAATTTGGTGCTAAGTATTTACTGGTGTCAATATAGGACACTGACCCTGACTATTTTAACTAGCATCATACATGTCAACAAATTGGTATTGTCAGTACCAGGCATTGAAGAATGTCAGCGCATAGACTAAACATTGGTGGAGCTGTGAGAGATAATTTTGCAAGTGGTAGAGCACTGTTTGAGGTGGGGGGGGAACTCTCTTGTGGCCGGCGGTACAAGCCTAGGGCCCATCATGTTACAACGGTGTGTCAGATGTTGGGTGCGCACCACCACCACCAGAGACACTTTATTGTACTATGAGGGACCCAGTTGCAGTGCCGTTGACCAAAAGCGGGCACACCCACCTCTTCAGGCAAACGGCACTCTCACGGGTGCTTGCGCCAAGTGGCGCGACCACGGGCCCGTGGGGGGAGTTAGCCCATTTAGGGAGGTGTAAACATGTTGTATGCTGGACAAACAGTTGCTGCAAATTAAGAGATTGGAACAGTCAGTAAGACGAGTCCACAAGCAAGACCTTTTTATAGGAAAGCAAGGTGTCAGCCGGGAAAGGTGGGGCAAAATAATTCGAAATCCATGAGTGGTTCATTTTAATGAAGGTTAGATCATCAACATTTTGGGTAGCCAGACGAGTCCTTTTTTCAGAAGCACTGAATACTCTTTCTGATAGCACACTAGCTGCTGGGCAAGCAAGCTCCTGCAATGCATATTCTGCCAATTCAGGCCAGGTGTCTAATTTGGATGCCCAGTAATCAAATGGGAATGACGGTTGAGGAAGAACATCGATAAAGGATGAAAAATAGTTAGTAACCATACTGGACAAATGTTGTCTCCTGTCACTTTGAATTGATGCTGCAGTACCTGTGCTGTCTGCGGTCATTGCGAAATCACTCCACAACCTGGTCAGAAAACCCCTCTGTCCAACGCCACTTCTGATTTGTGCAACTCTAACACCTCAGCCCTGTTGCCCCCTGCAGCTCGTGTGAGAAACATCACCGGCGCTGTGTGCTGGGAATGCCTGAATCAAACGGTCTACAAGAGTTGCTTGTTTGGTTGCTAATATTTGTTCGAGGTTCTCATGTGGCATGATATTTTGCAATTTGCCTTTATAGCGGATCAAGGAGGCAGGCCAACCAGTAATCGTCATCTGTCATCATTTTAATAATGCATGGATCCCTTTTGAGGATATGTAAGGCATAATCCACCATGTGGGCCAAAGTTCCAGTTGGCAAATCTGCGGTTGTGCTGGGTTGAGGGGCAGTTTCAGGCAAATCTAGGTCACTTGTCTCCCTAAAAAACCCTGAACCCGGCCTTGCAATGCCACCAGTTGCTATTGGCCCCGGAGAAGCTTCCTCATACAAAAAATACTCATCCCCATCATCCCCCTCGTCCTCCTCCTCTTCGCCCGCTACCTCGTCCTGTAGACTGCCCTGACCAGACAATGGCTGACTGTCATCAAGGCTTCCCTCTTCCTCGTCTGCAGACGCCTGCTCCTTTATGTGCGTCAAACTTTGCATCAGCAGACGCATTAGGGGGATGCTCATGCTTATTATGGCGTTGTCTGCACTAACCAGCCGTGTGCATTCCTCAATACACTGAAGGACTTGACACAGGTCTTGTACCTTCGACCACTGCACACCTGACAACTCCATGTCTGCCACCCAACTACCTGCCCTTGTATGTGTATCCTCCCACAAATACATAACAGTACGCCTCTGTTCGCACAGTCTCTGAACCATGTGCAGTGCGGAGTTCCACCTTGTTGCAACGTCGATGATTAGGCGATGCTGGGGAAGGTTCAAAGACCGCTGATGGTTCTGCATACGGCTGGAGTGCACGGGCGAACGGCGGATATGCGAGCAAAGTCTGTGCACTTGGAGGAGCAGGTCGGGTAACTTTTCAGAAAGCACTGCACCACCAGGTTTAAGGTGTGAGCCAGGCAAGGAATGTGTTTCAGTTGTGAAAGGGCTATGGTAGCCATAAAATTCCTTCCGTTATCCAAGGAATGAAGAAAAATAAAGTGGCACTCACCCAATATTGCTATATGAAAAATGTCCTTTATTCAGAGTATACACTCACAGACATCGGGTGGAGAGGCGGCTTGGTAGGAAGGGAGGTGCAGGAGGAGGCAAGAGGACGACGGCCGTTTCGCGCCTGCGCGCTTCAACAGGTCCAGGTGCATGAATTAAGAACGTCACATCCTATATAGAGGACTAAACATCATGGTGTGAACAGGTGATACCATTAAAAACATATTTGGATACAAACACCAAATTATGCTAATAAGCACAAGCACAAACGCTTTTTGTATATACTATACATAATGCTAATACAAAAAATATATAATTCTTACAGGAAAATAGACATGTCCAATTTGTCATTCAATCCTACTGCGCCTTGCGCATTCGTTTCAATAATCCACCTTGCTTCACGTTGTAACAATGCATTACCTCGATCTCCTCCATTCTGGGGATTTTTTACGATTTCCAAGCCTGCAAACCGCAAGACATTCGGGTCTGCATTATGTATGTCACGCATATGCTTAATAAAGCGGGGACAGCCCTTCCCAGAGGAGACCGAACTATAATGTTCTCTGAACCTGTGGTAAAGTGGGCGGATAGTTTTACCAATACAGAAGGAATGGCATGGGCACATAAATAAACCACATACTGTGATTTACATGTTATTAATTGACGGACTGTGTGACAGATGGGACCAATATGAATGGGATTATCAAGTAGTCTAAATCGACAATAACTGCAATTTCCACATTTGTGGTTACCTGTAGGTTGCAGTTCCCTCAACCAATTTGAATTTTCAATGGCTGACAAGCGGTTTTTCACAATAAGGTCCCCCAGATTTTTTGTTCGTCTATAGGCGAAAATTGGGTGATTTTTTTGTCAAAGATGAAAGTTCCCGATCAGACTGTAGAATGTGCCAGTTTTTTTGTATAGCCGCATAAATTACTTTATTCATCGGGCTATGCATGAATGTAAATACAAATTTATTACTATCACTGTCACTAGGGGAACTTTTTATTTTTTTACGATTTTTGAGCAGATCCTCTTGTGCTAATTTTCTAACCCTATTTTCTGCTACCGACAAAATTTTGGGGGGATAATTTCTTTCTAGAAAATTGGTTTTGAGTTCAGCTATTTGTTTATCGAAAACTTCCTCATTATTGATAATTTTCCTATATCTAACCATCTGGCTGCAGTTATTGTCGATTTAGACTACTTGATAATCCCATTCATATTGGTCCCATCTGTCACACAGTCCGTCAATTAATAACATGTAAATCACAGTATGTGGTTTATTTAATTATGTGCCCATGCCATTCCTTCTATATTGGTAAAACTATCCGCCCACTTTACCACAGGTTCAGAGAACATTATAGTTCGGTCTCCTCTGGGAAGGGCTGTCCCCACTTTATTAAGCATATGCGTGACATACATAATACAGACCCGAATGTCTTGCGGTTTGCAGGCTTGGAAATCGTAAAAAATCCCCAGAATGGAGGAGATCGAGGTAATGCATTGTTACAACGTGAAGCAAGGTGGATTATTGAAACGAATGCGCAAGGCGCAGTAGGATTGAATGACAAATTGGACATGTCTATTTTCCTGTAAGAATTATATATTTTTTGTATTAGCATTATGTATAGTATATACAAAAAGCGTTTGTGCTTGTGCTTATTAGCATAATTTGGTGTTTGTATCCAAATATGTTTTTAATGGTATCACCTGTTCACACCATGATGTTTAGTCCTCTATATAGGATGTGACGTTCTTAATTCATGCACCTGGACCCGTTGAAGCGCGCAGGCGCGAAACGGCCGTCGTCCTCTTGCCTCCTCCTGCACCTCCCTTCCTACCAAGCCGCCTCTCCACCCGATGTCTGTGAGTGTATACTCTGAATAAAGGACATTTTTCATATAGCAATATTGGGTGAGTGCCACTTTATTTTTCTTCATTCCTTGGATTTTCATTGCTTTTTTGTTGAGCACCACCCTAATGCTTTTGATTACCGCATGCCATAGTGGTTCTAAATTGAGTCTCCATTTTCCAGCGCTGTTTGTTTGACAGTCTAGGCATACCCCACGCTATACCATATTCGTGGAGGAAACACTTGGTGCCATTCTATCTTTACCTTTACATTTTCCTTCCGTTATCACTCACTACCTTGCCTGCCTCAAGATGTACAGTGCCTAGCCATGACTGAGTTTCTTTCTGCAAGAACTCGGACAGAACTTCCACTGTGTGTCTGTTGTCGCCCAAACACTTCATTGCCAATACAGCCTGCAGACGCTTGCCACTAGGTGTCCCATAATGGGACACCTCGTGTGCAACAGTGGCAGCTGCGGATGGAGTGCTCGTGCGACTGCGGTCTGTGGACGAGCTCTTGCTTCTGCAGGAGGACGAGGAGGAGGAGGGGGGGCGAACGCCTACAGCCAACTGTTTCCTAGACCGTGGGCTAGGCAGAACTGTCCCAATATTGCTGTCCCCTGTGGACTCTGCATCCACCACATTAACCCAGTGAGCCGTGATGGACACGTAACGTCCCTGGACATGCCTACTAGTCTATGCATCTGTTGTCAGGTGCACCTTTGTACTCACAGATTGCCTGAGTGCATGGACGATGCGGTCTTTTACATGCTGGTGGAGGGCTGGGATGGCTTTTCTCGAAAAGAAGTGTCGACTGGTTAGCTCGTAGCATGGTTCTGCGTAGTCCATCAGGGCTTTGAAAGCTTCGCTTTCAACTAACCGGTAGGGCATCATCTCTAATGAGATTAGTCTAGCAATGTGGGCGTTCAAACCCTGTGTACGCGGATGCGAGGATGAGTACTTCCTTTTCCTAACGAGAGTCTCATGTAGGGTGAGCTGGACTGGAGAGCTGCAGATCGTGGAACTAGCGGGGGTGCCGGTGGACATGGCAGACTGAGAGACGGTTGGAGATGGTATTCTTGCTGGTGCCCTACATGCAGTGTTTCCTACTACGAAACTGGTGATACCCTGACTGCTTTGGCCTGGCGACGAAACCTGCACATTTACTGCAGGTGGTGCGGGAAATGGTGGGCTTACAGTGAGGGAAGGGATGTAGCGTTGCTGACTAGCTTAATTGGCCGAGGGTGCTACAACCTTAAGGGACGTTTGGTAGGGAGTCGAGGCTTGCAAATGCATGGTGGTTAAATGTCTACGCATGCAACTTGTATTTAGACTTTTAAGATTCTGACCTCTGCTTAAGGTAGTTGAACATTTTTGACAGATGACTTTGCGCTGATCATTTGGATGTTGTTTAAAAAAATGCCAGACTGCACTCTTTCTACTATCGGATACCTTTTCAGGCATTGGTTTTGCCACGCGTTTTTGGCCAGATACGGGCCTGGCAGATGGAACCTGTTGCGATGTTGATGCCTTCTGCGGTTCCTCCTCCTCCGCTTCAGAGCTACTGCCGCCTGCACCCTGTTCCCCCAATGGCTGCCAATCGGGGTCAACAACTGGGTCATCTATGACCTCCTCTTCTATCTCGTGTGCAACTTCGTCTGTGTCACCGTGTAAGCCGGTGATATAGCGTTCGTGATGGGGCACCATAGTCTCATCAGGGTCTGATTCTGGATCAGTACACTGCGAGAGCAATGTTGTGGTCTGAGTCAAAGGAACAGCATAGTAATCTGGCTGTGGCTGTGCATCTGTGCACTCCATGTCCGATTCAACTTGTAATGGGCATGGCTTGTTAACTGTTTCACTTTCTAACCCAGGAATGGTATGTGTAAAGAGCTCCATGGAGTAACCCGTTGTGTCGCTTGACGCATCCTTCTCTGTTGTTCTTGGTGAAGAAGACAAGAAAGCGACTTGTCCCTGACCGTGAACATCCACTAACGACGTGCTGCTTTTACATTTAGCAGTTTCAGAAGAGGAGGCGAAAGAGCTAGAGGCTGAGTCAGCAAGGAAAGCCAAAACTTGTTCTTGCTGCTCCAGCTTTAAAAGCGGTTTTCCTACTCCCAGAAAAGGGAGGGTTTGAGGCCTTATGTAGCCAGACGACGAACCTGGCTCAACAACTCGAGACTTAGGTGCTATATTGCTTTTCCGAAGACCACCTGATGCTCCACCACCACTACCATCATTACCAGATGGCAATGACCGCCCACGGCCACGACCTCTTCCACCAGACTTCCTCATTGTTTGAAAAAACGTAATCAAACTAACGGTATTTGTTACTGTAAAACCAGTTAGAAGGTGAACTCAAACTTCTGTTGGATTTATATATCCCTTTATAGGTGGGTCAGACTGCAGGGAAAATCAGGCCCAATGTATAACAGTACACAGCTTCAGTGGCAGACAGATATGCCACTAACAGGAATGACGCTGATGCAGACACTAACAATTCAAATCTCCACCTTTTTATTTTTTCTGGGAGAATATTGAAGAAATGTGGCCCACTCTCATACAGTATATGTTCTGTGGCACAAAATTTGAGACAGGTGGCACACACAGGAGTGGCACTGAAGCAGAAATGCCAATCTTAATCTCCCACTATTTTTTGTTTCAGGGAGAATTTAAAAGAAATGTGACCCAGTATTACACACTAGGTTTAATGTGGCACACAATTTGAGACAGGTGCCACACACAGGACTGCCACTGATACAGATTTGCCAATCGGCACTCTTTTCTTCTTCAGGGAGACTAGTGAATAAATCTGGGCCACTGTATTAGAGTATATTTTCCGTGGCAGAAAGTGGCTTGAAGAGATATAACAAAACAAAAAAAAAAAAAAGGGACTGTCCTACAATTACTATCTCCCTGCAGTAATCTCAGCAATGTATGGCAGGCAGCAATAACAAGGAGTGAACTGCTGCACAAAAAAAGTCAACAGTGTGGACAAACAAACAAGGAAGCTGTGCAGAAAGGAAGGAGCAACAGGACTTTGAAAAAAGCATTTGGTTTGCACAGCGGTGTACAAACAGCAATGCAGCTATCTGGGAGACTTCTAGGGCAGCCCAATGAGCTACAGCGCTGAGGGGAAAAAAATGTAGCCTCCACTGTCCCTGCAAACAAAAGGTGGTGTTGGACAGTGGAAATCGCTACAGCACAAGCGGTTTGGGGGTTAATGGACCCTGCCTAACGCTATCCCTGCTTCTGACAAAGCGGCAGCAACCTCTCCCTATGCTCAGATCAGCAGCAGTAAGATGGCGGTCGGCGGGAACGCCCCTTTATAGCCCCTGTGACGCCGCAGAAAGCAAGCCAATCACTGCAATGCCCTTCTCTAAGATGGTGGGGACTGAGACCTATGTGATCACGCTGCCCACACTCTGCGTCCACCTTCATTGGCTGAGAAATGGCGCTTTTCGCGTCATCGAAACGCGACTTTGGCGCGAAAGTCGCGTACCGCATGGCCGACCCCACACAGGGATCGGGTCGGGTTTTATGAAACCCGACTTTGCCAAAAGTCAGCGACTTATGAAAATGACCGACCCGTTTCGCTCAACCCTAAGCTACAGACCTGCAGAGGGTGAAAACGACTCTCCACTGACTAGGATGACCATCATCTTATTCGAATGTCACTCAGAAGCCGCAGGATGACATCAAGTGACCTACAAAAGGAATGGCAAATGGCAGCTAATGTGAAGTGCAGGGCAAGAACAGTTCGTAACAGGCTCCTAGAGTCAGGACTTAAGTCATGTAAAGCTAAAAAAAAGCTTTTCATCAATGAGAAGCAAAGGAGAGCCAGGCTGAAGTTTGCCAAAGACCATAAGGATTGGACAATAGAGGACTGGAGTAAGGTAATCTTCTCTAATGAGTCTAATTGTCAGCTTTGCACAACACCTGGTCATCTAGTGGTTAGACTGAGACCTGGAGAGGCGTACAAGCCACAGAGTCTTGCAGCCACTGTGAAATTTGGTGGAGGATTGGTGATGATCTGGGGATGTTTCAGCAAGGCTGGAATTGGGCAGGTTAATCTTTGCGAAGGACAAATGAATCAAGCTGCATACGAGGTTATCCTGGAAAAACAGTTGATTCCTTCTGCTCAGGCAATGTTCCTGTCATGGCCAGCCCAATCTCCAGACCTGAACCCCATTGAAAACCTCTGGAATGTAATCAAGAGGAAGATGTATAGTTACAAGCCGTGAAACAAAGAAGAACTGCTTACATTTTTGTACCAGGAGTGGCATAAGGTTATCCAAAAGCAGTGTGAAAGACTGGTGGAAAGCATGCCAAGTCCCATGAAAGCTGTGATTAAAAATCATAGTTATGCTACAAAATATTGATTGCTGAACTCATCCTGAGTTAAAAGATTAGTATTGTTGTTTCTAAATGATTATGAACTTTTTTTTTTTGCATTATTTGACGTCTGCAAGCAATGTGTGGCACCCCAGGAGTCCGGTTGCACATTGGCATTGCCTCCTTCATAGGGGTGATGTCATGCCCGGAAGCAAGGAGGGGTCCCCTTACCAGGTAACACCAGCATCCAACACTTTTCCTGACTCCAGACCAGAAGTTGGAGCTCTAGTACCCAGTTTCAGGGGAGCTTCCCCATAAGTTCTGGGCTGGAGGCGGAGTTAGTTAGTCTGAGTCTGAGGGAGAGAGTGAGAGGAGAACCTGGGGAGTGGAGCTGTAACCAAGCTCACCCCAGAGCTGAGCGCCAGAAACTGGACATGGGAGTCCGTGGTTGCGTAGGTACTGAAGTCCCGGCAGCTAAATCCAGAGGGTCTCCTGGCCCATCTAACACCCCAGTGTCACAGCATCATACCAGAGCCTGGAGCCACCACAAAGGAGTGACACCTGAAATAGGCTCAAGCGGCCTGCCATGCAGGTGCAGTTTGATTTTAACTGCCAGACAGTGAGTGGGACTTGAGCAGAGCTTAAAGCAGCAAGGATCTAACAGGACAGCGCAGTAGGAAGACCTCCAAACCCACCTGGCTAGGTGGGTCCTAAATTGCTTCCAGGCTGTCCGGATCTCCATTACCATCTGTTTCCCATTCCCCAGAGCCCCAGACTGCACCTTCAGCCTTGCGTAAAGGTAAAGAAAACTACAGCCCTTGTGTCCTCCAGTCTATTCTCGCACCCTCAGTCCGGCACCCCAACATCCACAAACCCTTATAACAGTACCGGTAGCCCTGGGGCCCCGCTCCACCTGTGGGAAGCAGAACCATCCCAGCTGTGTCACGATCAGCCCCAGCAGTCCCCTTAAGCAGCATCGTCCATCTATTGCCGAACACCACAGGTGGTGTCACAAACTAATCCCCTATAAACTTTATTCCCCTTTCATTTTAATTTTATTGGATGCCCAGGGCTACGGATCAGGTCACTGCTGCCGTGACCACTCCCCTGAAAACCTGTCCGACCCGGCATGAGTACCCCACGGCCCTAGCAGATGCTCCAAATGCATTTTTTTTGCTATTTTGACCATTTCTCATTTTCAGAAAATAAATGCAAAATTTATTGCTTGGAACATCGGAGACTGGGAACTGCCTTATACTGCAGGGTCTGCCTATTGGGGTGCTGCCTTATACTACGGGATCTGCCTATGGGGGTGCTGCCTTATATTACACGGTCTGCCTGTGGGGGTGCCGCCTTATACTGCAGGGTCTGCCTAAAGGGGGACTGCCTTATACTACAAGGTCTGCCTATGGGGTGCTGCCTTATATGACGGGGTCTGCCTATGGGGGTGCTGCCTTATACTACAGGGTCTGCCTATGGTGGTGCTGCCTTATACTACAAGGTCTGCCTATGGTGGTGCTGCCTTATACTACAGGGTCTGCCTATGGGGGTACTGCCTTGTACTACAGGGTCTGCCTATGGGGTGCTGTCTAATACTACAAGGTCTGCCTATGGTGGTGCTGGCTTATAGTACAGAATCTGCCTATGGGGGTGCTGCCCTATAATGCAGGGTCTGCCTATGGGGGTGCTGACTTATACTACAAGGTCTTCCTATGAGGGTTCTGCCTTATACTACAGGGTCTGCCTATGGGTGCTACCTTTTACCTATGCCTTTGGGTGCTGCCTTGTGCTATAGAGTTTGCCTATGGGTGCTGCCTTGTGCTATAGAGACTGCCTATGAAGGTGCTGCCTAATGCTACAGGATCTGCCTATGGAGGTGCTGCCTTATACTACAGGGTCTGCCTATGGAGTGCTGCCTTATACTACAGAGTCTGCCTATGGGTGCTGCCTTGTGCTATAGAGTCTGCCTATGGGGGCTGCCTTGTGCTATAGAGTCTGCCTATGGGGGTGCATTATACAATATAGAGTCTGCCTATGGGGAGTGCATTATACTATATTTAGGACAATCTGGTGCATTATACTATATGGAGGCTATCTAGGGGGCCATCATACAGTGTGGGAATTACAGTGAAGGGGCCATCATACAGTGTGGAGACTACAGTGAGGGGGCCATCATACAGTGTTGGAGCCATAAAACAGTTTGGGGGCTACTAAGAGGTCAGTATGCTGTGTGGGTGGTACTATACAGTGAGGAGCCATTATACTGTGTATAACAGAGCATCATACTGTGTATAGGGGAGCTGTACAGGGGGAGACTCGGCACATTATTAAATGTAAAGTGGGGACTTATTGTTATAGGGGAACTCAGGTTACTGTGACCGTCAAAGGGGCACGCGGGGCATTATTACTTTCTAGGGACAAAATGTAGGCACTGTTTTCTAGGGCACTTGCACCCAGCATTACTATAATATAGAGGGGTGCTTTAGAATTTAGAAAGCACAAAGAACCACACAGCAGGTGAAGCAATAGGGATACATACGGCAGCAGCGGCTCAGTATTTCTGGTACCAGCAGGATGAGGAGTTTGTGCAGGTTGGAGATAGATGGTGATGGGGCTGGAATGTGAGAAGTCAAATGTGTCTTTGTTGTATGCTATGCAGCCGAGTCATGGCTTGAAGAAGTAGTCATGTCGGTCAGGGCCAGATGGAAAAGACGGGAAAAGTGAATGATTCCATCAGAAAGAACATCAGCGGTAAGCAGGTATGGACTGGGGTTGAAATTCAGCACTGGCATTTGAAATCACATAGGCCCATGTTGTCCCTGTCCCCAAGCACCAGATGAGATATATTACTAATATTACCCTGGATGGAGGAAAGGAAGATTTTCTGCCAGACCAATATTTCTAATGATACCCGTGGCCTGCTGGGGTAAGTGACGGAGTCAGTGACTTTGTGCTTCATCACAACTCTTAACAGTATTGGTGTCTTGAGAACACCAATTCTGTTAACAACTTAGTAGACAAGGTAGCTCATGACTAGACAGGCCCTTCTGGAATTTGCCAGAATTGCCAGATGGCCAGTCCGGCCCTGGCAGTAAGTCACCATCTGAAACTGTACTTTGATCTGTTATATGTTCTGTAGGACTGGTATTTACGACTGACCATATGGCGGTAATGCAGCGCCCTAGAGTCCTGGACGTTGCAGTAATGTCATTCTTCCACCAGGGGGAGTGATGTTACGTCTGAAGGCAATAAAGGAGATCACCTTACCAGGTATCACAAACCACACAACACACTTCACACTCCAGTCCACCAGGGGGAGCTATGCTCCTTTCTATTAGGGCACTCCTCACAATTAGGTAAAACTGGTGGCTTGGATAGGAAGTTAGGCAGAAGCTGACTGGCGATTGACCGAGTCAGAAGCGGACTGGGCTTCACCCAGGCAGCACCTGTCAGGCAGACAGGGGAAAGGAGGAACATAAAACAGTTGCAGACAGAGAGGTCCCTTTCAGGGGTGGGATCCTGTCAGAGGCCTAGATAGAAGGCCACGGAGCTGCGCCTGCCCCATGTCCGGCAGCATCCTAAGGAAGGACATGAAGGGAATTGCATTGCTGAGAGTGATAAACAAAGTCATAGCACAAGGAGAGGAATCCGGAGCGAGTTCTGCCCTGCAATAGGCTGCCTCCCTCCGAGGCGCAGAAGCCGGTAGCCAGAACACGGAGGGAGTAAGGAGCTCTATGCTTTACTTCAGAGACTGGCAAGACAGTTAATTCCACGTTGGCTGCCTGACCTTATACCCAGGAGGCACGGTGGCAACTTGTGGGGGCTGGGGCATCGTAGGGTCCCTGTAAAAAGCCTCAGGCCATCAGTCATAAGGGTTTGTCCAATCCATACCATCTGGGGGACAGAGAGAAAGAGACATAAGATCTAGAACACCAACATCAGTTGTGAGGACCTCACCGAGAAGCTCAGCAGGGAGGAACTACAACACTCATGTGCTAGAGGAAGGCTACTGATTTCCAACTGGATAAGGGGTCTCTGGATTTGCCTTCAGACCAGCCGGACTCTGCCTGCCCTGTGATCTGGTGCTCTGGACTGTGGACGCTGAAGCCTTCAGTAAAGGTAAAGAGACTGCAACCTTGTGTCCTCGTTATTCACTGCGCCTCACACCATCCATCATCTACTCACTGGGAAGCCCTGGGGACACACTTCACCAGTGGGAAAGTATACCATCTAGCTGCCATAACATCACCCTAGCGGACCCCTAAGCAGCGTCGGTCACCCTGACTGAATAGCACAGGTGGCGTTACGAACATTATCCCTTTAAAGACCTTTCCCCCAATTTACAACGGATGTCCCCTAGGGCCACGGACCGGGTCAGCCACCGTGACATCCCTGACGAGAACCGAAGGGCCCGGCTCTGAGTACCCCATTGCCCTACATGGGAGTGTGCTCCAGTAATATCTATGTTGGTCTTTATATAGAGATTATCTTCAGTAATAGCGCGGTCATCTGCTGAGGCTCTCCTCCACTATTAGGGTGCGTCATCGAGTTGTAATCAAGGTTACCTGGTTAGGCGCCCACTTAGAAGTTTGTCCCCCCTTAACCAAAACTCTAGCTACGCCTCTGCAGAGGCTGTGTTCACACATAATGTAAATTCTACATTTTTTTCTGCACATTTTCTTCTAGGTGACTGGACCACATTAGGCAATAACATTCTCCCCTGATTATTGCATATTTTGCTGCACGTTTTTGATGCCTTTTTTACTCTTATTTGATACACTTTCAGAGCAGATTTGAAGCAGCATTTCTAATTAGTGATGAGCGAGTGCACTCATTGCTCGGATTTTCCCAAGTATTTGTTAGTGTTCGGAGATTACGTTTTCATCGCCTCAGCTGAATGATTTACAGCTACTACCCAGCCTGAGTACATGTGGGGTTTGCCTGGTTGCTAGGGAATCCTCACATGTAATCAAGCTGTCTAGTAGCTGTAAATCATTCAGCTGCGGCAATGAAAACTTAATCTCCGAACACTAACAAATACTCGGAGATCACCCGAGCAGGCTCGGGAAAACCCAAGCAACGAGTATACTCGCTCATAAGTACTCTAGACCAATGAGAAGTCCATATAGTCCAAAAATATCCGGATGGTCCGCAGGACCTTGTGTGACGTGACCGGTAGGAGTATGAGGCACCGTAAGGACCAATTCCTATGCGTTTCGGAGATCACGGTCTCCTTTGTCAGGGATGGTCCATTTTAGAAAAGAGCTGCCTTAGGCCGGGATCACACACAGCGAGATACGGCCCAGTCTCGCTGGTTAAAAGCAAGCTCTGGCACCAGAACTCCAAAGCGGAGCATGCGGCCGCATAGCAATACATGGAGCTGCACGCTCCGCTCTGGAGTGCCGGTGCCAGAGCTTGCTTTTAACCAGCGAGACTCGGCCGTATCTCGCTGTAGTGTGACTCCGGCCTTATATATATGATGTATTCCATTGCTGCAATTAAACGGATGGAAATATATGTATATAAGGTTAATGCAAATAGCTCAATTTCACTGTTTAGACCAATTGGCTTTAGTGAGTCTAAATTAAAGATCCATCTACTCGCAGCGCAGGACATTTTTTTGATGAAATCACCTTTTCGCCAGTTTTTTTGCACAATCTCCAAACCTGTGACCATTGTGCCATCAATGAATCCATTGTGATGATCTATATAATGCTTAGATAGTGGATGTCCAACTAAGGCTACGTTCACACTAGCGTTGTGCGCCGCTGCGTCGGCGACGCACAACGCACCGAAAAATGCGTGCAAACGCACACAAAAACGCTGCGTTTTTCGACGCGTGCGTCGTTTTTTGACGAAAATCAGACGCAAGAAAAATGCAACTTGTTGCGTTTTCTTGGTCCGACGCTAGCGTCAAAAAAGACGCACGTGTCGGAAAACGCAACAAGCAAAAACGCATGCGTCCCCCATGTTAAACATAGGGGCGCATGACGCGTGCGTCGCCACTGCGTCGCCCGACGCTAGCGTGACGCACACTAGCCGAACGCTAGTGTGAACGTAGCCTAACTTATTCTTAATGTTCCTTAGATGTTCGTTTATCTTAACATTAACCCCTTAAGCCCCAAGGGTGGTTTGCACGTTAATGACCGGGCCAATTTTTACAATTCTGACCACTGTCCCTTTTTGAGGCTATAACTCTGGAACGCTTCAACAGATCCTGATGATTCTGACACTGTTTTCTCGTGACATATTGTATTTCATGATAGTGGTAACATATCTTTGATATTACCTGTGTTTATTTGTGAAAAAAGCGGAAATGTGGTGAAAATTTTGCAATTTTCCAACTTTGAATTTTTATGCCCTTAAATCACAGAGATATGTCACACAAAATACTTAATAAGTAACATTTCCACATGTCTACTTTACATCAGCACAATTTTGGAACCAAAATTTTTTTTTTGTTAGGGAGTTATAAGGGTTAAAATTTGACCAGCAATTTCTCATTTTTACAACACCTATTTTTTAGGGACTACATCACATTTGAAGTCACTTTGAGGGGTATATATGATAGAAAATACCCAAGTGTGACACCATTCTAAAAACTGCACATCTCAAGGTACTTAAAAACCACATTCAAGAAGTTTATTAACCCTTCATGTATTTCACAGGAATTTTTGGAATGTTTAAATAAAACGATCATTTAACTTTTTTTCACAAAAAATTTACTTCAGCTCCAACCTGTTTTATTTTACTAAGGGTAACAGGAGAAAATTGACCACAAAAGTTGTTGTACAATTTGTCCTGAGTACGCAAATACCCAATATGTGGGAGTTTGGGCGCATGGCAGAGCTCAGAAGGGAAGGAGCGCCGTTTGACTTTTCAATGCAAAATGGACTGGAATTGAGATGGGACGCCATGTTGCATTTGGAGAGCCCCTAATGTGCCTAAACATTGAAACCCCCCACAAGTGACACTATATTGGAAAGTAGACCCCCTAAGGAACTTATCTAGATATGCGGTGAGCACTTTGACCTACCAAGTGCTTCACAGAAGTTTATAATGCAGAGCCGTAAAAATAAAAAATCATATTTTTTCACAAAAATGATCTTTTCACCCCCAATTTTTTATTTTCCCAAGAGTAAGAGAAGAAATTGGACCCCAAAAGTTGTTGTCCAATTTGTCTTGAGTGCGCTGATACCCGATATGTGAGGGTAAACCACTGTTTGGGCGCATAGCAGAGCTCAGAAGGGAAGGAGCGCAGTTTGACTTTTCAATGCAAAATTGACTGGAATTGAGATGGGACACACCATGTCGCGTTTGGAGAGCCCCTGATGTGCCTAAATATTGAAACCCCCCACAAGTGACACCATTTTGGAAAGTAGAACCCCTAAGGAACTTATCTAGATGTGTCCTGAGAGCTTTGAACCCCCAAGTGTTTCACTACAGTTTATAACACAGAGCCGTGAAAATAAAAATAATTTTTTTTTTCACAAAAATTATGTTTTAGCCCCAAGTTTTGTATTTTCCCAAGGATAAGAGGAGAAATTGGACCCCAAAAGTTGTTGGCGAATTTGTCCTGAGTACGCTGATACCCCATATGTGGGGGGAACCACCATTTGGGGGCATGGCAGAGTTCGGAAGGGAAGGAGCGCCGTTTTGAATGCAGACTTATGGTAGATGGATTGGTCTGCCGGCGTCACATTGCATTTGCAGAGCCCCTGATGTACCTAAACAGTAGAAACCCCCCACAAGTGACCCCATATTGGAAACTAGACCCCCCCACAGGAACTTATCTAAATGTGTTGTGAGAACTTTGAACCCCCAAGTGTTTCACTACAGTTTATAATGCAGAGCCGTGAAAATAAGAAATAATTTTTTTTCCCACAAAAATGGTTTTTTAGCCCCTCAAATTTTTATTTTCCCATGGGACACAAGAGGAATTGGACCCCAAAAGTTGTTGTCCAATTTGTCCTGAGTACGCTGATACCCCATATGTTAGGGTAAAACCCTGTTTGGGCGCACGGGAGAGCTCTGAAGGGAATGAGCACTGTGTTACATTTTCAACACAGAATTGGCTGAAATTAAGATCGGACGCCATGTCGCATTTGGAGAGCCCTTGATGTGCCTAAACAGTGGAAACCCCCAATTCTAACTGAAACCCTAACCCAAACACACCCCTAACCCTAATCCCAACTCTACCCATAACGCTAACCACACCCCTAACCCGAACATGCCCCTAACCGTAACTCCAATCACGCCCCTAACACCAACACACCCCTAACCCCAACAGACCCCTAACACTAATCCCAACCCTAACCACACCCCTAACCCCAATCCCAACCATAACCAAACCACACCCCTAACCCTAATCCCAACCGTAAATGTAATCCAAACCATAACCCTAACTTTAGCCCCAACCCAACCCTAACTTGAGCCCCAACCAACTGTAGCCCTAACCCCAACCCTAGCCCCAACCCTAGCCCCAACAATAACCCTAGCCCCAACTCTAGCCTCAACCCTAACCCTAGCCCCAAACCTAGGCCCAACCCTAACCATAATGGGAAATTTTTTTTTATTTTACTATTTTTCCCTAACTAAGGTGGTCATGAAGGGTGGGTTGATTTACTATTTATAGCGGGTTTTTTAGCAAATTTTTATGATTGGCAGCTGTCACACACTAAAAGATGCTTTTTATTGCAAAAAATTGTTTTTGCGTCTCCACATTTTGAGAGCTATAATTTTTCCATATTTTGGTCCACAGAGTCATGTGAGGTCTTGTTTTTTGCAGGATGAGTTGACGTTTTTATTGGTACCATATTCGGGCATGTGACATTTTTTGATTGCTTTTTATTCTGATTTTTGTGAGGCAGAATGACCAAAAACCAGCTATTCATGAATTTCTTTTTGGGAGGGCGTTTATACCATTCCACGTTTGGTAAAATTGATAAAGCAGTTTTATTCTTCGGGATAGTACAATTACAGCGATACCTAATTTATATAATTTTTTAATGTTTTGGCGCTTTTATACAATAAAAACTATTTTATAGAAAAAATAATTATTTTTGCATTGCTTTATTCTGAGGACTATAACTTTTTTATTTGTTTGGTGATGACGCTGTATGGTGGCTCGTTTTTTGCAGGACAAGATTAAGTTTTCAGCCATATCATGGTTATTTATATCCGTCTTTTTGATCGCGTATTATTCCACTTTTGTTCGGCAGTATGATAATAAAGCGTTGTTTTTACGGTGATCACTGAAGGGGTTAACTAGTGGGACAGTTTTATAGGTCAGGACATTACGGACGCGACGATACTAAATATGTGTACATTAATTTTTTTTATAAAGAAATGCATTTATGGGAACAATTTTTTTTTCCTTTATTTAGGAATTTTGTTATTTTTATTTATTTATTTTTACACATGAAAATTTTTTTTTTCTACTATATAACATTGCCCCAGGGGGGGACAACATGTTATAGCATCAGATCGCTGATCTGACACTTTGTACAGCACTGTGTCAGATCGGCGATCTGACAGGCAGTGCTGCAGGCTTGCAAGCGCCTGCTCTGAGCCACTTCCCTGCAGGACCCGAAGCAGCCCCGCGGCCAGATTGGATCCGGGGCCTGCAGGGAGAAGGAGGTAGGAGATCCGCATCGCGTTGCTCCAAGGGTCTCAGGGAAGCACGCAGGGAGCCCCCTCTCTGCGCGATGCTTCCTTATGCCGCCGGAACACTGCGATCATGTTTGATTGCAGTGTGCTGGGGTTAATGTGCCAGGCACGGTCCGTGACCATTGCTGGCACATAGTGCCGGATGTCAGCTGCTTATGTCCCAGGTCACCTCGACGGGATAGAACGTCATATGGGATTAAGGGGTTAAGTGGGCATTTTAAACACCCCACATATATTTTACCACAGGGGCATTTCAAAGAATAAATGACTCCAGAGGTGGTACAGGTGATGACATCCAGAATCATAAACTCATTTGTCCAAAACAAGAAGTAACTTTCTTTTTCTGGTTGTAGATGGGTATTGAGGGAGCTATTCTATTTCCCAGATTATGGGTTTTTAAAAAAATTAAACCTGGGATTTGGCGGTATTAAGTCACCAATTGCTTTGTCCTTTAATAGATCCCAGTGTCTCCCCACAATTTTTTCAAAATGTGCACATTGGCATTATATTCGGTGATAATTGGAATGCCACTAAAAATGTCAAAGTTGTCTTCATTTCTTTTACTGCCTTGTAGCAGATCTTTTCGTGACCTACTTTTTGCAATCTGTCTAGTATTTAGAAGGTGATTTCTATCATATCCCTTATTAATGAACTTCACTGTTAATAAATCTGCCTCTGTATGGAAGTCCTGAGAGCGTGAACAGTTTCTATAGGCACGAGTATATTGGCTTTTTTTTTTTTTTTTTTTTTTTCTTCCTTGAAATATAGTTCTTTGAATCGGTAGATTTAAAATAGGTGCGAGTATGGATAGCGCCATCTTGAATAAAGATATTAAGGTCCAGAAAATTGATTGCCTCTGTGCTGGTAACAGCTGAAAAAATTTTAAAATATGCATTTTTATTAATATCAATTAAAAAAATCAGCCAGAGATTCTGGGCCTCCAGACCAAATAAAAATGATGTCAATGAAACAATGCCATAGGACCAAGCTCTCGCACAGCCTGCCACCTCTGTAGATGGCTGTCTCTTCCCTTCTACTAACAGAGGTTGGTATAAAGAGGATGGAGAGAATGAGATAAGCCACAGATCACAGAAGAGAGCAGTGTGGAGGCTTAATCCTCATCTCTCCTGCACATGACATACAACGCAGCACAATAACACACAAGCTCAGTGCAAAGGGGGAGGAAAGGGTTAACTCTCACAGAGGTGAAGAGGCAGCAGAATACAGGTGGGGCAGTAGAAGAGCAGTTTAGGGAGCACATAGAATATGACATCTGAAGGCTGCCTGTTGGAATAAGTTTAAATGCAACAACTCCATTCCTGTTGTAGTCTGCATTGAATGTCTATGAGTGTTCATTTGTCAGCTATGCTGTGATTGTTAAAGTTTGTACAAAAAGGTCAGAGGACTCTCACTGATTGCATCATTCTGCTGCTGTTTCCTTCACAGAGAGACATGTGTTACATGGACTAGATTATATCGGTAGTTACTGTCAAAGCTTTCTTATTTTGTTCCAGTTCAAGCTGCATATATTAAACACAGTTTGCCTTACGTTGGATTCTGCTGCTTATATGAAGTAACACGCGCTGCTGTGGTAATACTCCGGCTAACAGGTTATGGGCCCAGCCACCGGAAAGTAAATGGTAAAAAGCCCAGTCACCGGAATAAGCAGCGAGCCAAGCGCAGACAGCACAGAGGAACCCCCGGAATACAAGGACACCGGAACGCAAAGGTACCGCAGTGTACAGAGCACCGGACAGCGCAGCTTAAAGGGCCAGTAACAAAAAAAAAAAAAAAGGTACAAGAGACAAGAATGTCTACAGAAAGGAATGCAGTGAAGTACACAGTGCCAAGTCTCACAAATCACAATTACAGCTCCTGGAAATTCAAGGTAAAGATGTTACTTATAAGAGAGGGTACATGGAAATGTATTGAACAGCCTGTGCCTGACCCAGTACCGGGTGATTGGCTAGAGACTGATCAGAAAGCACAAAGCACTATTTCCCTCAGCATAGATGATAACCAGATTGTACATGTATGCAAATGTGATACTGCAAAGAAAATGTGGGAAGAATTACAGAAAGTGCATGAAAGGTCAAATCTCAGCAATAAGCTATATCTTATGAGAAAGCTGTATCAGTCTAAATTAAGTGATGGCCAGCATATGCAGGACTATATCAGAAACACCCTAGAGATTGTGGAGCGCCTAAGGGGTATTGGTGAAGAAATTAAAGATTTTCATGTTGCTGCATTACTATTAAGTGGTCTTCCAGAAAGTTATGACACGCTTGTGACTGCATTAGATGCCAGACCAGATGATGAACTCACACTAGAATATGTGAAAGGGAAACTTGCAGATGAATACAAGAGAAAGTCAGAGACTATTAGCAATAATATATGCAAAGCAGAAGCAGCATTAAAGACACAGTACTTTTCTAAAGCTCAGAGTCATTTAAAGGAAACTCGTGAATGTTTTGTCTGTAAAAAGCCTGGTCACCTTAAAGCAGACTGCAGAGTGTGGAAAGCAAGAATGAATCAGTTTAAAAAGCAGGACAGTCATCAAAAGGTTAAAACAGCTGTAAAGAAGGAAGATGCATGTATTGCGACTGCATTTGGGGTCAGCACAAGCCCATATGCAAACCATATTTGGTGTATTGACTCTGGAGCGACTGCTCACATGACACGTGATAAAGATTTCTTCATTAATCTAGATGAAAGCAAGTCTGAAAAGGTAATTTTAGCTAATGGTCACTATATGACATCAGAAGGAATAGGAGATGGTTATCTCCATTGTCAAGTTCAATCCTCAGCACAAGTCAGAAAAATCCCAGTTAAAGACGTGCTGTATGTTCCCAAACTTGAAAGTAACCTTTTATCTGTAAAGAAGCTTGCACAACAGGGAAATATAGTTACATTTAAGGATGACAGATGCATCATTTCAAAGAAGGGTCATACCCTTGCCGAAGGAAAAATCAAAGATGAACTTTATCAGCTGAAATGCAATGAAACTGTTTACAGTGCTAGACAAGATTTTCATAAGGACTGTATTCATGTGTGGCACAGACGCCTAGGCCACAGAGATCCAGAAGCAGTAAAGAAACTAGCTCAACTTGCAAATGGTATTGCAATCAACCAGTGTAATCAAACAATGAAGTGCACAAGTTGCCTAAAAGGGAAAATGTCCAGAAAATCGTTTCCTAAAGTAAGCACTACTAAATCTGCACAGATACTGGATTTGATACATACAGATGTGTGTGGTCCAATGAGTGTTCTTACTCCCAGCAAGAAGAGATATTTTCTCACATTCATTGATGATTATTCCAGATATACTGTTACTTACCTACTTCAAAGTAAAGATGAAGTTCCACAGAAACTTGAAGAATATCTTGCTGCAGTTCTTAACAAATTTGGAAGAATACCAAAGGTACTGCGAGCAGATAATGGAACTGAATATACAAGTGGTAAAGTGCAAACCATCCTGAAAAAGAATGGAATCGTGTTCCAGACAACCGTTCCATACAACCCAGAGCAGAATGGCACAGCAGAGAGAAAGAACCGAACTCTTTGTGAAAGTGGAAGAAGTATGCTATTTGATGGAAACCTACCTACAACATATTGGGGAGAAGCCATCATGACTGCTACCTATCTTCAAAATCGACTGCCAAGTAAAGCTACAAGTAAAACTCCATATGAGCTATGGAACTGTGAGAAGCCCAACCTGAAGCATCTCAGGATATTCGGAAGCAAAACTTTTGTGCATGTTCCCAAAGAAAAACGTTCTAAGTGGGAATCTCATGCAAAGGAAGGAGTTCTTGTGGGGTACAGTGAAACTCAGAAAGGATACAGAATCCTGCACCCACAGACCAACACAGTAACAATCAGCAGAGATGTAGTGATTGATGAAAACTCAGTATCGCTCAAATTTCATGAGGTTACGCAAATAATTCAACCTAAGGAACAAGAATTTCAGTCAGTGATTCCAGACATTGAAGAGAATCTCAAAGAAAATACTGAAGTCTGGATATGCTCTGAAAGTACTGAAAAAGAAACAGAAGAACCAAGCCAACCTCAGGAGATCAGAAGATCAGAAAGATCAAATAAAGGAATTCCAGCTAAACGCCTTTCTTATATGGTCAGATCAATTCCAGAAGAAGAGCCACAGTCATGGCAGGAAATGCAAAAACTGCCTATTCATAAGAAGCAAAAATGGATAAAAGCTGCTGATGAAGAAATGGAATCCCTTCATAAGCTCAAAACATGGGAGCTCACAGAGCTACCTCAAGGCAAGAAAGCAATTGGATGTAAGTGGGTCTTTAAGAACAAATATGACTCCGAAGGTAATGTTCACCGTTTTAAAGCAAGATTGGTCGCAAAAGGATATTCACAAAAATATGGTGAAGATTATGATGCTACTTTTGCTCCAGTTGCCAAGCAAACTACATTCAGAACTTTATTATCCATAGCTGCTGTTCAGCAGATGAAAGTAAGACATTTTGACATCAAAACAGCCTTTCTACATGGAGACATTGAAGAAGAGCTGTACATGACTCAACCAGAAGGCTATGTTAAAAGGGGTAAAGAGAACCTTGTTTGCAGAATGCAAAAATCTCTCTACGGCCTTAAGCAATCAGCAAGAGCATGGAACACTAAGATGAACAAAGTGTTAATCGACGAAGGATTTAAAAGGTCTCAAGCGGATCCATGTTTGTATACAAAAGGTGTATCACAAGATTGGATGTATGTTATTCTATATGTGGATGATGTAATAATAGCGCATCAAGAAGAGAGAGAAATTTCAAAACTAGGTCAAATTCTGAACAAGCATTTCGAGACCAAGGACCTTGGAGATGTGACATACTATTTGGGAATCCAAATCCAGAGAGAGGAAGATGGAAGTTTTCTTCTTAATCAAAATTCTAAAATCTCCACAGTTCTAAACCAGTTTGGAATGTCAGAAGCCAAAGGCATATCAACTCCAATGGATCCATCTTACCTAAAATTGGAAGGAGAAGAAGATCTGCTACCCACAAATGACAGTTACAGACAAGCAGTGGGGGCACTTCTATACATAGCAACCACAACCCGTCCAGATATCTCAGCCACAGTGGGAATTCTCTGCCGACGTGTAAGCAAGCCACGCCAAAGAGATTGGAATGCAATTAAGAGACTTCTTCAGTATCTTAAGGCAACCCAAGAGTTAAGTCTAAAGATTTCTGCATCAGGAGATCTAATTCTCAGAGGATATGTAGATGCAGATTGGGCTGGAGACTCAAGTGATCGAAGATCAACAAGTGGTTACTTGTTCAAGTTAGGACACACTTCAATCTCATGGTCCAGTAGAAAACAAGTGTCAGTTGCATTGTCTTCTACAGAAGCAGAATATACATCAGCTGCTCATGCAAGTCAAGAGTTAATTTGGTTGAAGCAACTTTTGGAAGAATTCGGCAAACCACTAGCTGAACCAACTGTTATCTATGAGGACAACCAAGGATGTATCAAGCTCGCCAGCAGTGAAAGGATAAGTGCAAGAACAAAGCACATTGATGTTAAACATCATCACTTGCGTGACTTAGTAGAGCGTGAAGTTCTAAAGTTTGTTTACTGTGAATCTGACAAGATGTTAGCAGATGTTTTGACAAAGCCATTGTCAAGAGCCAAGTTTGAAGAATTCAGAACTGCAATGGGACTAACAGGATAAGCAGTTGTTGAGTGGGGGTGTTGGAATAAGTTTAAATGCAACAACTCCATTCCTGTTGTAGTCTGCATTGAATGTCTATGAGTGTTCATTTGTCAGCTATGCTGTGATTGTTAAAGTTTGTACAAAAAGGTCAGAGGACTCTCACTGATTGCATCATTCTGCTGCTGTTTCCTTCACAGAGAGACATGTGTTACATGGACTAGATTATATCGGTAGTTACTGTCAAAGCTTTCTTATTTTGTTCCAGTTCAAGCTGCATATATTAAACACAGTTTGCCTTACGTTGGATTCTGCTGCTTATATGAAGTAACACGCGCTGCTGTGGTAATACTCCGGCTAACACTGCCTGTAGTGGAAGTGGGGGCCTGCACTGTTGAAGCCACTATTCAATAGGAATACAGGTGTTATTGTAAGGAGGTTGCGGGATGCAGTGACAGGCAGAGCAAGGTTTACCAAGAATAACAATTTAATGGAACAAGGTATTCACTCCTCGCAGGGAGGTTAATGGTTAAAGGAGGAATAATAGGGATAACAAATGTAAGCAATTACATTCCAGTGGAGGAACTTATGTCCAGTATGCTTCTCTGCAGCAGATGGTCCCACAGGGGAACTGTAGAATCGGCAATAGTTGGGTGGTGTCCTCAGATGGGGTCCTTAAAACGATGATCCATCTTGTGGCGGCAGCGGTCGGTCTCCGGTACTTTCCGCTGAGCCCCTAGTCCATAAGCACTTGCGGCCGGAGCAATCAGGGCCTCAGCTCTTTCCAAGTGCAACGTGGATTTGTCAATGTTGACTGGCAAGGAAGGCCACAGGTATACGCCTAGTACCCGACCTTCCCTGCTCTGCATGTGCACAGTACTGACAGTCACGAAGCGCACGGCACCTCGCTCTGTCAGACACAGAGCACCCGGCACCTCGGTTTCTCATAGTCACTCTCGTGGTGGCAGAAGCTGGCAAGCATGGACCATCACAGCGCTGGAGGTCGGGGGAAAGAGCACGCCAATCAGCCTGCCGCGCGCTGCCTGTTCGCGCCCAACATCCAGGTGAGGTCTCCAAGGCTATGTGCACACGTTGCAGACTTCCTGCGGATCCGCAGCGTTTTTTACTGTGCAGAAACGCTGCAGATCCGCAAGTGATTTTCAGTACAATGTAAATCAATGAAGAAAAAAATGCTGTGCTAATGGTGCGGAAAATTCTGCGCGGAAACTCTGTGGATTAATAGAAGTAGCATGTCACTTCTTTTGTGCGGATCTACAGCATTTTTGTACCCATTCCATTATAGAAATCCGCAGGGGTAAAAACGCAAGAAATCCGCACAAAATCCGCAGTAAATCCACAGCAAATCCACACAAGATCCGCATAAAAACCGCATCAAATCCGCACCTGCGTTTTCTGCTAAGAGATGCAGAATCCACACAAAAAATTCCAGAGGCTAATCCGCAATGTGTGCACATAGCCTAAGCCTTTCCAACTAGTGCTGTCCTATGAGGTCCCTGCTGCTTGAAGCTGTTTAGCAAAGTCCTCCTTTCCCCCCATCCTAAAGGTACCGTTACACTAAACGACTTACCAACGATCACGACCAGCAATACGACCTGGCCGTGATCGTTGGTAAGTCGTTGTGTGGTCGCTGGGGAGCTGTCACGCAGACAGCTATCTCCAGCGACCAACGATCCGGGGAAAGACTTCGGCATCATTGAAACTGTCTTCAACGATGCCGAAGTCCCCAAGTAACCAGGGTAAACATTGGGTTACTAAGTGCAGGGCCGCGCTTAGTAACCCGATATTTACCCTGGTTACCATTTTAAAAGTAAAAAAAAAAAACACTACATACTCACATTCCGATGTCTGTCACGTCCCCCGCCGTCAGCTTCCCGCACTGACTGTATCAGCACCGGCCGCAAAGCAGAGCACAGCGGTGACGTCACCGCTGTGCTCTGCTTTACGGCCGGCTGACCTGCGCGACGGGCAGCTTGAGCCATTTTACAGGGACTCTATAATGCCCCGGGCTCTTCAGGTGCTGCTGAGTCTCAGGTGTGGTGTGGGCCAATTACATAAAGTTCTTAGTCCTCTGGTTCTGCCAAGTATCCTATAGTTCCAATAAGGCCTCGGGCTCCCGGTACCCGGCTGCTGCGCTCTGGCTCTGAGGGTGTCCTGCAGCTGTTCTCCTGCTAAGCCCCGTTCCACTCCCGTGCTCCTTTCCTCTGTGCTCCACTGCACTTCACCCTTCAGGTTCTCAATCCTTTCCTGGAGCTGCAGCACTTCACTGGCTGCACGGCGCCAGCTGTCTGCTCCACGTCCTTCCTAGACGTCTGCTCTCTTTGGTATCTCAGGACCAACTCTCTCATTCCTCCTCTAGGCCAGAGCACATAAAGTTGGGGGATGCTCCCCTGAATCCGGGTTGAGAGCTCCCCCTTCTGGCCTGGATTCAGAATGTGGTGCATGTGTGTGCTTACCTGGTAAAGAGAACCCCATTGCCTCCAAGCATGATATCGCCTTCCCCGAAAGGAAGGCAACATCACTGTAACAACCGGTCCTCTGGAGTGTTACACTCCCTCCCCCCGGTAACACCCGGACTGGGAAAAGAAAAACATAAACACAAGCATTACAGGTTAAGGCAATTATTAGACATGCATGCCAACAGGTTCAAACTTAAACTGGAGCATCCCTTTATGGGGGTACGATTCTTGAACATTGCATAACATAACAATAACATAAGTGCACACAGGTAAAAGTGCAAACAGTGAGGTAGCATTGACCAGTCCTGATCTCCGCTGCGCCACGCAGTTTTGCTCCAAACCTGAAAGCAAAACAGGTACATATATATATATATATATATATATATATATACAGTCCCACTCGCGCTACCAGCGTACGGCAATATCAAAGAGGTGCACCGGAACAGGTACCAAACTGGTTAAAAAACAGTTTCCAGGGAGCATTTGTCCATTTAAGCTGCAAAGAAAACATCAATATAACAAATTTACAGCATCACTTTCACGCAGGTGAATGTCTCTTTAATTCTGTTTCTTCCAGGGCAGGTCCTGGCGTGTACAGCTTCCTGACTGGGGAAGTCTTTTGGTAGAGGTCACAACTAGTGAGACTCTTTTAGAAATTGTTCATCATCAGAGGTCTGTGTAGCCGGGGTTTGCTGTCCACTCGCAGTGGCTACACGGGTATTGGCATGCTGGATTGGGCACCTTTTAACGTGTAGGGCATAATATCCCCTTCCTCCATGGTGCCGGGTATAAGTCACTTTGTCTCCAGGGTATAAGTCACGGTCAGGGTGTCCCCTTAAGAAGTGTGATTCCACATCCCTGCGGTTGACGAAGAGTTCCCTGTGTCCTATTTGTTCCCTGATAAATCCCCATCCTTCATCCAAGTTGAAGGAAACAACAGTTCCAGTTCTAATAGGTCCTCTGTTTGCGAATTGTACAGCTGACATGTACCCGCAATAGCGACGGGTGGAATCACGCCGCTATTAACTAGTTAAATGCCGCTGGCAGTGGCATTTAACTACCGCTTCTGGCCATTGGGCCAGAAATGAGCGCATCGCCGACCCCGTCACATGATCGGGGGTCAGAAATGCATCGGCATGACAACCTAAGAGACCTTGAGACCTCTATGGTTGTTGATGCCGGCTTGCCGTGAGCTACACCCCATGGTCGGCGCTCACAGCAAGAATGTAATTCAGCTACATAAGAGAGATCTGATGATCGCTCCTATGTATCTGAGCCGATACAGTTGAGCAAGCTTCTAGCCTCCCATTGAGGCTATTGAAGCATGGCAAAAGTTTAAAAAAAAAGTGTTTAAAAAAAAATATGAAAAATATAAAAAAAATATAAACGTTTAAAATCACCCCCCTTTCGCCCCATTCAAAATAAAACAAACAAAAAAATCAAATATACACATTTGGTATCGCCGCATTCAGAATTGCCCTATTTATCAATAAAAAAAAAAAGCATTAACCTAATTGCTAAATGACGTAGCGAGAAAAAAATTGAAAACGCCCGAATTAGGTTTTTTTGGTCGCCACGACATTGCATTAAAATGCAATAACAGGTGATCAAAAGAACGTATCTACACCAGTATGGTATCATTAAAAATGTCAGCTCGGCACGGAATAAATAAGCACTTGTCCAACCCCAGATCACAAAAAATGGAGACGGTACGGGTATCGAAAAATGGCACAATTTTTTTAGCAAAGTTTGGAATTTTTTTTTCACCACTTAGATAAAACAGAACCTAGACATGTTTGGTGTCTATGAACTTGTAATGACCTGGAGAATCAAAATGGCAGGTCAGTTTTAGCATTTAGTGAACCTAGGAAAATAGCCAAACAAAAAACAAGTGTGGGATTGCACTTTTTTTGCAATATCACGGCACTTGTAATTTTTTTCCCGTTTTCTGGTACATGACATAGTAAAACCAATTATGTCATTCAAAAGTTAAACTCGTCCCGCAAAAAATAAGCCCTCACATGGCCATATTGACAGAAAAATACAAAAGTCATGGCTCTGGGAAGGAGGGGAGCGAAAAACGAACACGGAAAAATGGAAAATCCCAAGGTCATGAAGGGGTTAATATCTGCAGTAGTCCTCAATATCGATGATTTCAATGCTCTTTGCTGCAGATTGGGCCTCTATTGGGAACCCCCTTAAGGTCTGTACTAGGGTGCTTCCAGTGAACAATCCTTTTGGGCCTGCATGCTTTCATGTTCGATGGTATAGGTGTCATTGGCTCAGTTAGTGTGTCGCATATGTCAGTCATACGGTCCCAAGTTATGGCAGTTGTAATCTGTCTGAGCATTAAAGTTGGCAGGGGTTCTAGTGGTCCCACTAAGATGTCTTCAGCTACCGGGGAAGTCAGCATACCTGTCTCGCCGGTATCGGTGTCTTGATCTGCCTCCTCCGCTGGGGTCAGGATGTCTGGCTGCGGCTCCTGGTCCGCGGGCTGCAGGGCGGTGTTTCACTTTCTTGCTCTGTCGGGGTTGCAGTTGTGAGGTCCAGGTTCTCTGTTGGCGGCGTCACCCTTTCCAGCAGAGCGTTGCTTTCCGGGTCCACCGAGGTCGAAGGTGCAAGTTCCGCCGGGGCTGGGAACGCGGCTGATGAGTACTGCCGTTGCGGCTGGGCAGTTGTCATTCTCCGGATTAGGGATTCTTTCCAGGCAGCTACCGCTGTCTTCTGGGTCATTAGAAGTTGCTGGGCCAGCTCCTCCATCTCCGTGGCGAGGAGCTCCGGGTCCATGGTAGGTTCCAGGTCCGAGGTTTCTTGCCGCTGCGGACCGGGGACATCATCACAGGTGTCGGTAGATTCTGGCTGCTCTCCACTGCTGTCCGCCAATGTCTTTCTCAGGTAGCGTGCGGCCATGCTGCTGCCACGCTTTCCCACGTCTTCCTCCTTCACGCTTCCAGGTCTTTTTTTGTGGTGCCTCCCGCACTTTCCTGCCAGCCATTTCTTGGGGCCGATCCATCCTGGTGACGGACATGTTTTATTGGCATTACAGTCTCTGTAGGGGGTGGATCCAGCTTTCACGACAGTTCTTGAACTCCACCCATGGCAACACATGTTCTTCCTCCTTTATCTGCCTCATGGTGCAGCAATGGCGGGCATTTACAATTTTACACAGTCCATTATAATCCATGGCGCATAGGACCCATTCCAATGGGTTGTCCATCCTGTTTGTGACGCCAAGTTTGGAGCGCCCTGCCAGGGCAGCGGGGTACTCGTTACCGGGTCCAGTCTTAAAGGGGGATGTCACGGTGGCTGCGACCCAGTCCGTGGCCCTGGCACCCAAATAAAGGGGAACGGTCTTTTAAGGAGAATTGTTGTAAAGTCTGTTGTGACGTCACCTGTGGTGTTCGGTCAATAGGGGGACTGATGCTGCTTTAAAATGGGTCCTCTGGGGAATGTTGTTGCAGCAATGATGGTGACGCTTCCCACAGGTGAAGCGGGGTCTCCAGGGCTCCCAAAGTGTGTAGGCCAGATGGTATAAGCTGACGAATAAGGAGAGGACACAAGTTGTAAAGTCTTTACCTGGTTTACTGTAGATGCAACAGGCCTCAGTCTAGGGTGCCAGGTACAGGTGTAGTTAGGGTCCGGCCGGCTTGGAGGCACTTGGGAATCTCCCAGGTGAGGTCCGTAAGCCTTTCCATCTAGCGCTGTCCTAAGAGGTCCCTGCTGCTTGAAGCTGTTTAGCAAAGTCCTCTTTTCACCTTGTCCTAAGACAGGTACCTGCACAACGGGCAGCTTGAGCCGTTTTACAGGGACTCTATCATGCCCTGGGCTCTTCAGGTGCTGCTGCGTCTCAGGTGTGGTGTGGGCCAATCACATAAAGTTCTTAGTCCTCTGGTTCTGCCAAGTGTCTTACAGTTCCACTAAGGCCTTGGGCTCCCGGTACCCGGCTGCTGCGCTCTGGCTCTGAGGGTGTCCTGCAGCTGTTCCCCTGCTGAGCCCCGTTCCCACTCCCATGCTCCTTTCCTCTGTGCTGCACTGCACTTCACCCTTCAGGTTCTCTATCCTTTCCTGGAGCTGCAGCACTTCACTGGCTGCACGGCTCCAGCTGCCTGCTCCACATCCCTCCTAGACGTTTGCTCTCTTTGGTTTTTCAGCACCAACTCTCTCACTTCTCCTCCAGGCCAGAGCACATAAACTTGGGGGACTCTCCCCTGAATCCGGGTTCAGAGCTCCCCCTTCTGGCCTGGATTCAGAATGTGGTGCATGTGTGTGCTTACCTGGTAAAGAGAACCCCATTGCCTCCAAGCATGATATCGCAAGCCCCGAAAGGAAGGCAACATCACTGTAACAACCAGTCCCCTGGGGTGTTACACAGGCATCATCCGATGGGACTACTAGTCCCATCCGGCTATGCCTGCTACAGTGACAGCTAGACGGATGATGGGAGAGTATAGTCACATCATCCAGCTATTGTGTTCAAGTGTAAAAAAAAACGAAAAACACATTCATACATATAGCCATACAGTACATGAAACATACAGTACATATTCTCCAGGATACAATGACAGAAGGTATCTTTCAGCACTGTATTCCTCCGCCGTTGTGAGTACAGTATAGTTCATACTGTCACTAGCGGCACAGCTGCGTGGTAAAATTCTCATACAGCAGTGCCGTAAAATGAGAGCAATGAACTCATTGAACCCTCAGTGATAACACTGCATAAGCCATTGTCTCCTGTCAGTGTGTCACTGGAGGCCTATACAGCAGTCACATCACCCGATGTCACTGTTCTATAAGGGAGATCGTCGTGGGACACTCGTTATTAATTGGACTGCGTCGGACAGGGAGTATACGGTTGGTTTATTTTATTTATTTTTTTGCAGGTGATCGATGGTGGTTGTATGCAGGGGTGGATTAAGGGTAGCCAGGGCCCCAGACTGTTCAGAAACTGTGGGCCCCCCCGTTCATGTGACGGGGTCATGTGATACCTGAACCAGATTATTCGAGAAAAATGGCCGGGCCCTACTCTACTGTAACCTATTAAATATTTGTTAAAATATGCAATGCAATTTAGGTATATTTTGATTTATTTTTCAATTTTTAAAATGACCAATATCACATACAAGGAACAAATACCACCGCACCATGACCACACCACAAATTACAACCACAGTGATCGAATAATATCACATACAAGGAACAAATACCACCGCACCATGTCAAGACCACATTACCACCACTTGGTGACCAAATAGCACATACAAGGGACAAATACCGCAACACCATTTCCAGACCACATATTACCACCACATAGTGACTGAATACTACAATACTGATCAGTAGAGTTGAGCGACCTTGACCTTTTTAGAGTCAAGCCGGGTTTCGCGAAACCCGACTATCTCAAAAGTCGGGTCGAGTGAAATCGGCCGATTATGACGTAAAGTCGGGATCGACCGAAACACGAAACCCAATGCAAGTCAATGGGGCAGCATAGTCGGCAGTGAGTGGGGGCCAGGAAAACACCTAGAGTGCCCATTTTAATGTCAAAACCATCCATTCTTCTTAATGAAGCTTGTCAAGCGTAATTTACCTTATAATAATTGGAAGGCATTTGAAATTGGGGGTCATTTGGCTAAAGTTGTGGTGGGTAGGGCTGGTTCAAGTAATTAGTGGGCCCAGGAAATCTGGACCACGTCACGGCAGTGGAGCAGGGAGAGGTAAGTATTTCAACTTTGCAAGTGCTGTGAACCTGAGCAAGCAGGGGGGGACCACTCATTGGCATTGGCACTGGCACAGGGCCCCTCAAAGTACAGCGGTGTGTTTGCACGGCGGGGGCGCCTCCCACCGGCAGCAACACTTTTGCGTACTATGAGAGGCCCTGTGCCAGTGACGTCGCCAACTAGTATTCCTCCCCCCACCTGATGAAGGAACCTGCACTTTCATCTGCACCTTCCTCTTTGTCCCCGTGTAAGGTGGTATGGTATGCGGGAAGAGCAACCTGACTTTCAGCAGGGTCACAATGTTGTTGTGTAGCGTGCACAGGGAATGTTGCGTTATGGGTCAATGTACCAGCAGACTCATCTATCACTGGCTGGGCAATGGGCAGGATGAGGAGGAAACACAGATATAGGCCCAAATAATAAAGTGGGCTAAATGCAGTTCAAAATTGGTAACACAGGAATAACCAGGGGGCAATGCACTGGAGGACAACTGGAATGAGAGGCTGATACAGAGAGTAGGCCCAAATCAGTAAGTAGTCGAAATGCAGTTCAAAATTGGCAACTGTAGTAAACAGGCGGCACAGCTTTGTTCAGTGGAGGAGAACAGCAAGGAGTGGCAGACACCGATAGTAGGCCCCAACCCAACTAGTAGGCCAAATGCAGTCTAACATTAACAACTACTTAACGAGCGCCTGAAAACGGAATTTCAGGACAGGAAACCAGGAGAACAGCAAGGAGCGGCAGACACTGTTAGTAGGCCCCAAACCAACTAGTACGCCAAATGCAGTTGTTCCATTTAACCACAATTTAACGAGAGCCTGAAGATAGAAGCTCAGGAAAGGCAACCTGGAGAACACCTTGGAGTGGAACACACCATCTCTCTCCACCCCATACCCATTTTGTAGGCCTAATGCTGTGTAGTTTTCTACAACTACTAAATGAGAGTCGGAAGACCGAAGCAATGGCAAGGCAACCTGGGGAACACCTTGGAGTGTAACACACCATCTCTCTCCACCCGATACCCATTTTGTAGGCCTAATGCAGTGTAGTTTTCTACAACTACTAAACGAGAGTCGGAAGATCGAAGCAATGGCGAGGAAACCTGGAGAACACCTTGGAGTGTAACACACCATCTCTCTCCACCCCATACCCATTTTGTAGGCCTAATGCTGTGTAGTTTTCTACAACTACTAAACGAGAGTCGGAAGACCGAAGCAATGGCAAGGCAACCTGGGGAACACCTTGGAGTGTAACACACCATCTCTCTCCACCCGATACCCATTTTGTAGGCCTAATGCAGTGTAGTTTTCTACAACTACTAAACGAGAGTCGGAAGACCGAAGCAATGGCAAGGCAACCTGGGGAACACCTTGGAGTGTAACACACCATCTCTCTCCACCCCATACCCATTTTGTAGGCCTAATGCTGTGTAGTTTTCTACAACTACTAAACGAGAGTCGGAAGACCGAAGCAATGGCAAGGCAACCTGGGGAACACCTTGGAGTGTAACACACCATCTCTCTCCACCCGATACCCATTTTGTAGGCCTAATGCAGTGTAGTTTTCTACAACTACTAAACGAGAGTCGGAAGACCGAAGCAATGGCAAGGCAACCTGGGGAACACCTTGGAGTGTAACACACCATCTCTCTCCACCCGATACCCATTTTGTAGGCCTAATGCAGTGTAGTTTTCTACAACTACTAAACGAGAGTCGGAAGATCGAAGCAATGGCGAGGAAACCTGGAGAACACCTTGGAGTGTAACACACCATCTCTCTCCACCCCATACCCATTTTGCAGGCCTAATGCAGCCTACTTTCCGACAACTACTAAACGAGAGCATGAAGATCAAAGCTCAGGAAAGGCAACCTGGGGAACACCTTGGAGTGTAACACACCCTCTCTCTACACCACGGAAGGGCTGATTCTTAGGAAGGATGGCTGTCGGAAAGAAGCAGGGCGCGTCCGAGGGTGATTATATTCTTATTAGGTATATACTCACCCTCGGACGCGCCCTGCTTCTTTATTTGTAATGAATGTTTATTTGCAATGTGGTTTTGACTTACTCTATTTTTTTGGTAAATAATGATTTTATTATTTTCATTGTTTTGCATCTTCTTGGCAATAATATAAAGAAGACGCGACAGGACAACACTCGGTGGATGCCATATCTGTGTTTTAAATTGAAAAAAACTTTCAGTTAACTACTTGCAGGAGAAAGTTATTGTAGCTGGTGGCCATTTTTAGTACTGTACCAGATTTTTGTTGTATGTGTTTGTTTTTAATGTTAAAATGTCTGCATTTGATATCTCTCCAGTATTTTCTTTTTTATAAGCAAAATACTTATTTTTATATATTCTGATGTTGGTTCAAGGGGTACACGGGCAGCAGTAGACAGGTCAGTGGAGGCCTAGTGGAAGGAGGGACCGCAGACAGGCTTCGAAGCCCTAACATAATAAATTGGGCTGGCTGTAGGCAATTTAAAATTGGTTCCAGGGGAACCCGGGCAGCAGTAGACAGGTCAGTGGAGGCCTAGTGGAAGGAGGGACCGCAGACAGGCTTCGAAGCCCTATCATAATAAATTGGGCTGGCTGTAGGCAATTTAAAATTGGTTCCAGGGGAACACGGGCAGCAGTGGCCTGGTCAGTGTAGTAGTAGTGGAAAAACGGGCCGCAGACAGGCTTCGAAGGCCTAACATAACAAAAATTGGGATGTAGGCAATTTACAATTGGTTCCAGGGGAACACGGGCAGCAGTAGACAGGTCAGTGGAGGCCTAGTGGAAGGAGGGACCGCAGACAGGCTTCGAAGGCCTAACATAAGAAAAATGTCAATACAATGGTATTGACAGTGCCAGGCATTGAAGGATGTCAGCGCATAGACTAAACATTGGTGGAGCTGTGAGAGAAAATTTTGCAAGTGGTAGAGCACTGTTTGACCTGGGGGGGGGACTGTCTTGTGCCCGGCGGTACAGGCCCAGGGCCCCTCATATTACAACGGTGTGTCTGACGTTGGGTGCGCACCACCACCGCCAGACACTTTATTGTACTATGAGGGACCTAGTGGCAGTGCCGTCGACCAAAAGCGGGCACACCCACCTCTTCAGACAAACAGTACTCTCACGGGTGCTGGCGCCAAGTGGCGATACCACGGCCCCATGTGGGGACTTTGGCCATTTAGGGAGGTGTTAACATGTCGGATGCTGGACAATCAGGTGCTGCAAATTACGAGATTGGAAAAGTCGTTCAGAATAGTCCACAGGCAAGACCTTTACATAGGAAAGCTAGGTGTCAGCCGGGCAAGGTGGGGCAAAAGATTTCGAAATCCAGTTGTGGTTCATTTTAATGAAGGTTAGATCATCTACATTTTGGGTAGCCAGACGGGTCCTTTTTTCTGTTAGTATTGAACCTGCAGCACTGAATACTCTTTCTGATAGGACACTAGCTGCCGGGCAAGCAAGCTCCTGCAATGCATATTCTGCCAATTCTGGCCAGGTGTCTAATTTTGATGCCCAGTAATCAAATGGGAATGACGGTTGAGGGAGAACGTCGATAAGGGATGAAAAATAGTTAGTAACCATACTGGACAAATGTTGTCTCCTGTCACTTTGAATTGATGCTGCAGTACCTGTCCTGTCTGCGGTCATAGCAAAATCACTCCACAACCTGGTCAGAAAACCCCTCTGGCCAACGACACTTCTGATTTCTGCCCCTCTAACACCTCTGGTCTGCTGGCCCCTGCAGCTCGTGTTAGAACGATCACGGGCGCTGTGTGCAGGGAATGCCAGAAGCAAACGGTCAACAAGAGTTGATTGTTTGGTTGCTAATATTAGTTCCAAGTTCTCATGTGGCATTATATTTTGCAATTTGCCTTTATAGCGAGGATCAAGGAGGCAGGCCAACCAGTAATCGTCATCGTTCATCATTTTTGTTATGCGTGTGTCCCTTTTGAGGATACGTAAGGCATAATCCGCCATGTGGGCCAAAGTTCCAGTTCTCAAATCTGTGGTTGTGCTTGGTTGAGGGGCAGTTTCAGGCAAATCCACGTCACTTGTGTCCCTCCAAAAACCAGAACCCGGCCTTGCCGCGCCAACAATTTCCACTGGCCCCGGAAAAGCTTCCTCATTAAAAATATAGTCATCCCCATCATCCTCCTCGTCCTCCTCCTCCTCTTCGCCCGCTACCTCGTACTGTACACTGCCCTGACCAGACAATGGCTGACTGTCATCAAGGCTTTCCTCTTCCTCAGCTGCAGACGCCTGATCCTTTATGTGCGTCAAACTTTGCATCAGCAGACGCATTAGGGGGATGCTTATTATGGCGTTGTCTGCACTAACCAGCCGTGTGCATTCCTCAAAACACTGAAGGACTTGACACATGTCTTGAATCTTCGACCACTGCACACCTGACAACTCCATGTCTGCCATCCTACTGCCTGCCCGTGTATGTGTATCCTCCCACAAAAACATAACAGCCCGCCTCTGTTCACACAGTCTCTGAAGCATGTGCAGTGTTGAGTTCCACCTTGTTGCAACGTCTATGATTAGGCGATGCTGGGGAAGGTTCAAAGAACGCTGATAGGTCTGCATACGGCTGGAGTGTACGGGCGAACGGCGGATATGTGAGCAAAGTCCACGCACTTTGAGGAGCAGGTCGGATAACCCCGGATAACTTTTCAGGAAGCACTGCACCACCAGGTTTAAGGTGTGAGCCAGGCAAGGAATGTGTTTCAGTTGGGAAATGGAGATGGCAGCCATGAAATTCCTTCCGTTATCACTCACTACCTTGCCTGCCTCAAGATCTACAGTGCCCAGCCACGACTGCGTTTCTTTCTGCAAGAACTCGGACAGAACTTCAGCGGTGTGTCTGTTGTCGCCCAAACACTTCATAGCCAATACAGCCTGCTGACGTTTGCCAGTAGCTGCCCCATAATGGGAGACCTGGTGTGCAACAGTGGCAGCTGCGGATGGAGTGGTTGTGCGACTGCGGTCTGTGGACGAGGTCTCGCTTCTGCAGGAGGACGAGGAGGAGGAGGAGGGGGTGCGAATGGCTACAGCCAACTGTTTCCTAGACCATGGGCTAGGCAGAACTGTCCCAAACTTGCTGTCCCCTGTGGACCCTGCATCCACCACATTTACCCAGTGTGCCGTGATGGACACGTAACGTCCCTGGCCATGCCTACTGGTCCATGCATCTGTTGTCAGGTGCACCTTTGTGCTCACAGATTGCCTGAGTGCATGGACGATGCGCTCTTTAACATGCTGGTGGAGGGCTGGGATGGCTTTTCTGGAAAAAAAAGTGTCGACTGGGTAGCTCGTAGCGTGGTACAGCGTAGTCCATCAGGGCTTTGAAAGCTTCGCTTTCAACTAACCGGTAGGGCATCATCTCTAACGAGATTAGTCTAGCTATGTGGGCGTTCAAACCCTGTGTACGCGGATGCGAGGCTAAGTACTTCCTTTTTCTAACCATAGTATCATGTAGGGTGAGCTGGACTGGAGAGCTGGAGATCGTGGAACTAGCGGGGGTGCCGGTGGACATGGCAGACTGAGAGACGGTGGGAGATGGTATTGTTGCCGCCGGTGCCCTAGATGCAGTGTTTCCTACTACGAAACTGGTGATTCCCTGACCCTAACTTCTTTGGCCTGGCAAAGAAACCTGCACAGATACTGCAGGTGGTGCAGAAAATGGTGGCCCTACACTGCCGGAAGGGATGTTGCGTTGATGACTAGCTTCATTGGCCGAGGGTGCTACAACCTTAAGGGACGTTTGGTAGTTAGTCCAAGCTTGCAAATGCATGGTGGTTAAATGTCTATGCATGCAACTTGTATTGAGACTTTTCAGATTCTGCCCTCTGCTTAAGGTAGTTGAACATTTTTGACAGATGACTTTGCGCTGATCAATTGGATGTTGTTTAAAAAAATGCCAGACTGCACTCTTTCTAGCATCGGATACCTTTTCAGGCATTGCAGACTGAGCTTTAACCGGATGGCCACGCTGTCCTCCAACAGGTTTTGACTTTGCCACGCGTTTTGGGCAAGATACGGGCCCGGCAGATGGAACCTGTTGCGATGTTGATGCCTGCTGCGGCCCCTCCTCCTCCGCTTCAGAACTGCTGCCGCCTGCACCCTGTTCCCCCAATGGCTGCCAATCGGGGTCAAGAACTGGGTCATCTATTACCTCTTCTTGTAGCTCGTGTGCAACTTCGTCTGTGTCACCTTGTCGGTCGGTGGTATAGCGTTCGTGATGGGGCAACATAGTCTCATCAGGGTCTGATTCTTGATCAGCACCCTGCGAGGGCAATGTTGTGGTCTGAGTCAAAGGACCAGCATAGTAGTCTGGCTGTGGCTGTGCATCAGTGCACTCCATGTCAGATTCAACTTGTAATGGGCATGGACTGTTAACTGCTTCACTTTCTAAGCCAGGGACGGTATGTGTAAAGAGCTCCATGGAGTAACCCGTTGTGTCGCCTGCTGCATTCTTCTCTGTTGTTGTTTTTGCTGAAGAGGACAAGGAAGCGACTTGTCCCTGACCGTGAACATCCACTAACGACGCGCTGCTTTTACTTTTACCAGTTTCACGAGAGGAGGCAAAAGAGCTAGAGGCTGAGTCAGCAAGATAAGCCAAAACTTGCTCTTGCTGCTCCGGCTTTAAAAGCGGTTTTCCTACTCCCAGAAAAGGGAGCGTTCGAGGCCTTGTGTAGCCAGACGACGAACCTGGCTCCACAGCTCCAGACTTAGGTGCAATATTTTTTTTCCCACGACCACCTGATGCTCCACCACTACCACTACCCTCATTACCAGCTGACAATGAACGCCCCCGGCCACGACCTCTTCCTCCAGACTTCCTCATTGTTTTAAAAACGTTACCAAACTAACGGTATTTGTCACACAACTTACACGGTGAGCTATAACTTCAGTATGATTTAGCTACCCCTTTACAGGTGGGTGAGACCACAAAGAAAATCAGGCACAATGTTACACACTCTGTTGTTGGTGGCAACAAATGAGAGAGATGCCACACACGCAGGACTGTCACTGAAGCGCAAATGTAAATATTAATCTCCCACTGATTTGTGTTTTTTTTTTTAAAAAGGAGACTTTAGAAAAAAAAAAAAAAAAATGATTTTTTAAGGAAGAATTTATAAACCAAATAAAATGAAATGATTTTTTCAGGGAGAATTTAGAAAACAAATAAAACATAAAATAGCCTTTCTAGGGCCCAGTGAGTGAGAGAGGACGCACACAGGAGTCAGGAGTGGCACACAAGCCCAGAGGCCAATATTTATCTCCCACTGATTGATTTAGTGATTTTTTCAGGTAGATTTTGGAACCCAAATCAAGCAAAAAAATTAATAGGCTTTCTATGGCCCACAATTGGAGAGAGAGAGATGGCACACCCAGGAGTCAAGACTGGCACACAAGCAGAAAGGGCAATATTAATCTCCCACTGATTTGATTTTTTTTTTTTTTTCAGGGAGACTTTAGAAAAAAAAAATACAAAAAAAATGATTTTTTTCAGGAATAATTTAGAAACCAAATAAAATAAAATGATTTTTTCAGGGAGAATTTAGAAAACAAATAAAACAAAAAATAGGCTTTCTAGGGCCCACTGAGTGAGAGAGGACGCACACAGGAGTCAGGAGTGGCACACAAGCCCAGAGGCCAATATTTATCTCCCACTAATTGATTAAGTGATTTTTTCAGGTAGATTTTGGAACCCAAATCAAGCAAAAAAATTAATAGGCTTTCTATGGCCCACAATTGGAGAGAGAGAGATGGCACACCCAGGAGTCAAGACTGGCACACAAGCAGAAAGGGCAATATTAATCTCCCACTGATTTGTTTTTTTTGTTTTTTTTCAGGGAGACTTTAGAAAAAAAAAATACAAAAAAAATGATTTTTTTCAGGAATAATTTAGAAACCAAATAAAATAAAATGATTTTTTCAGGGAGAATTTAGAAAACAAATAAAACAAAAAATAGGCTTTCTAGGGCCCACTGAGTGAGAGAGGACGCACACAGGAGTCAGGACTGGCACACAAGCCCAGAGGCCAATATTTATCTCCCACTGATTGATTTAGTGATTTTTTCAGGTAGATTTTGGAACCCAAATCAAGCAAAAAAATTAATAGGCTTTCTATGGCCCACAATTGGAGAGAGAGAGATGGCACACGCAGGAGTCAAGACTGGCACACAAGCAGAAAGGGCAATATTAATCTCCCACTGATTTGATTTTTTTTTTTTTTTTCAGGGAGACTTTAGAAAAAAAAATACAAAAAAAATGATTTTTTTCAGGAATAATTTAGAAACCAAATAAAATAAAATGATTTTTTCAGGGAGAATTTAGAAAACAAATAAAACAAAAAATAGGCTTTCTAGGGCCCACTGAGTGAGAGAGGACGCACACAGGAGTCAGGAGTGGCACACAAGCCCAGAGGCCAATATTTATCTCCCACTAATTGATTTAGTGATTTTTTCAGGTAGATTTTGGAACCCAAATCAAGCAAAAAAATTAATAGGCTTTCTATGGCCCACAATTGGAGAGAGAGAGATGGCACACCCAGGAGTCAAGACTGGCACACAAGCAGAAAGGGCAATATTAATCTCCCACTGATTTGATTTTTTTTTTTTTTTCAGGGAGACTTTAGAAAAAAAAATACAAAAAAAATGATTTTTTTCAGGAATAATTTAGAAACCAAATAAAATAAAATGATTTTTTCAGGGAGAATTTAGAAAACAAATAAAACAAAAAATAGGCTTTCTAGGGCCCACTGAGTGAGAGAGGACGCACACAGGAGTCAGGAGTGGCACACAAGCCCAGAGGCCAATATTTATCTCCCACTGATTGATTAAGTGATTTTTTCAGGTAGATTTTGGAACCCAAATCAAGCAAAAAAATTAATAGGCTTTCTATGGCCCACAATTGGAGAGAGAGAGATGGCACACCCAGGAGTCAAGACTGGCACACAAGCAGAAAGGGCAATATTAATCTCCCACTGATTTGTTTTTTTTTTTTTTTTTCAGGGAGACTTTAGAAAAAAAAAATACAAAAAAAAGATTTTTTTTCAGGAATAATTTAGAAACCAAATAAAATAAAATGATTTTTTCAGGGAGAATTTAGAAAACAAATAAAACAAAAAATAGGCTTTCTAGGGCCCACTGAGTGAGAGAGGACGCACACAGGAGTCAGGAGTGGCACACAAGCCCAGAGGCCAATATTTATCTCCCACTGATTGATTTATTGATTTTTTCAGGTAGAATTTAGAACCCAAATCAACCAAAAAAATAAATAGGCTTTCTATGGCCCACTATTTGTGAGAGAGATGGCACGCTCAGGACTGGCACACAAGCCCAGAGGCCAATATTAATCTCCCACTTTTTTTTTTTTTTCCAGGGAAAATTTATAAACCCAATAAAAAAAATAATAAATAGGCTTTCTATGGCCCACTATCTGAGAGAGAGATGGCACGCTTAGGACTGGCACACAAGCCCAAAGGCCAATATTAATCTCCCACTGATTGATTTATTGATTTTTTCAGGTAGATTTTGGAACCCAAATCAAGCAAAAAAATAAATAGGCTTTCTATGGCCCACTGAGAGATGGCACACACAGGAGTAAGGAGTGGCACACAAGCCCTGAGGCCAATATTTTTCTCCCACTGATTGATGTAGTGATTTTTTCAGGTAGATTTTAGAACCCAAATCAAGCAAAAAAAATAAATAGGCTTTCTATGGCCCACTGAGTGAGAGATGACACAGACAGGGATGGCACTCTAGCAGAAATGCCAATCTTAATCTCCCACAAAAAAAAAAAAGGAACTGTCCTTCAATTACTATCTCCCTGCAGTAATCTCAGCCAGGTATGGCAGGCAGCAATAAGGAGTGGACTGATGCACAAATTAAATAAAAAGTGTGGACAAACAAACAAGATAGCTGTGCAGAAAGGAAGGAACAAGAGGATTTGTGCTTTGAAAAAAGCAGTTGGTTTGCACAGCGGCGTACACACAGCAATGCAGCTATCAGGGAGCCTTCTAGGGCAGCCCAATGAGCTACAGCGCTGAGGGGAAAAAAAAAAAAATGTAGCTTCCACTGTCCCTGCACACCGAAGGTGGTGTTGGGCAATGGAAATCGCTACAGCACAAGCGGTTTGGTGGTTAATGGACCCTGCCTAACGCTATCCCTGCTTCTGACGAAGTGGCAGCAACCTCTCCCTAGGCTCAGATCAGCAGCAGTAACATGGCGGTCGGCGGGAACGCCCCTTTATAGCCCCTGTGACGCCGTGGACAGCAAGCCAATCACTGCAATGCCCTTCTCTAAGATGGTGGGGACCAGGACCTATGTCATCACGCTGCCCACACTCTGCGTTTACCTTCATTGGCTGAGAAATGGCGCTTTTCGCGTCATTGAAACGCGACTTTGGCGTGAAAGTCGCGTACCGCATGGCCGACCCCGCACAGGGGTCGGATCGGGTTTCATGAAACCCGACTTTGTCAAAAGTCGGCGACTTTTGAAAATGTTCGACCCGTTTCGCTCAACCCTACTGATCAGTAATAAAAAAAACCAAAAAAAAAAACCCACAAAACTCAATACTATCACTATAAGTGCCAGTATTCACAGGAGATCTGTACTTAGTATGCAGTGTATGTGTAGCGGTAATACAGAGATCACTGGTGGTATTATACACAGGAGCTCTGTATATAATGTATAGGTAATACAGTGATCACTGGTGACATTGTACACAGGACCTCTGTATATAGTTGTTATGACCTGGTGGTCAGGACAATAATGGACCTGGTGGTTAAGAGCACACGGAATGACCTGATAGTTACTGATAATATAGGACGAGCTCTGAGACGTGGGAACTCTGCTGACCGCAATCCCCATTCCTATCACACACACTAGAAATAGTCGAGGATTGCTCCTAACGCTCCCTATGCAACTCGACACAGCCTAAGGAACTAGCTAGCCCTAGAGATAGAAAAATAAAGCCAACCTTGCCTCAGAGAAATTCCCCAAAGGAAAAGGCAGCCCCCACATATAATGACTGTGAGTAAAGATGAAAATTACAAACACAGATGAAATAGATTTAACAAAGTGAGGCCCGACTTATTGAACAGACAGAAGATAGGAAAGGTAGCTTTGCGGTCAGCACAAAAAACTACAAAAAGACCACGCAGAGGGCGCAAAAAGACCCTCCGCACCGACTCACGGTGCGGAGGCGCTCCCTCTGCGTCCCAGAGCTTCCAGCAAGCAAGACAACAATCAAAATAGCAAGCTGGACAGAAAAATAGCAAACCAAAGAAAAACAAGCAGGAACTTAGCTTCTGCTGGGAAGACAGGTCACAAGAACGATCCAGGAGTGAACTAGACCAATACTGGAACATTGACAGGTGGCATGGAGCAATGATCTAGGTGGAGTTAAATAGAGCAGCCAGCTAACGAATTAACCTCGTCACCTGTGGAAGGAACCTCAGAAGCCGCAGCCCCACTCACCACCACCAGAGGAAGCCCATGGACAGAACCAGCCGAAGTACCATTCATGACCACAGGAGGGAGCTTGACAACAGAATTCACAACAATAGTATACAGTGTATAGTGTCAGTGTATAGGTAACACTGACTCACCAGTGACGTCTCTAGGGGAAGTCCTTCATCTTTCATCCAGCACAGACCACCATCATTTCTTCCAGCCAGGACTCGTTTCTGCAGGAAATAACACAGATATCTCAAGCTCCGCTTGCAGAACACATTACTTAATTTTTCACAACTTCTACATTACACCACATGAAGAAAAAAAGGCAATATAGTGTCACTCTGCACAGTAACAGGACCGCCCCCCCATTTAAAACATTATACTCAAAAAATAAAATAAATACATCACTGCAGTAAAAATATCCCTTAATTATCCCCTATGGTAATAATAATATCCCCCATCCTGGCCCTGTGTATCTCATTCCTGGCTCCAGCCATATGTTCTCGCATCCTGCACTCATGAGTATCCATTCTACCCCATATGATCTCCCCATCTGTCTCCATCATATCCATCCTGTCCCATGATCCAATCCTGCCCCATGTCTTTCATTCTGCCCCGTGTCTCCAATCATGCCCCGTATCTACCGTATTTTTCTGACCATAAGATGCACTTTTTTTCCTCCAAAATTGAAAGTGTGGGTGCATCTTATGGTAGGGATGTAACGTGGGGAGGGGCAGCAGCGAGTGAGATAGCACTGGGAGGCAGGAGTCAGAAAAATGTCCCTGCCTGGCTTCAGGAATCAGTGCTGGGGAAACCACATGGTCCAGATCATTAAAGTGCAGTGAATATTCATTAGCTGCTTCCCCGCCCACCTGTCAGCTGAGCAGTGAGCCAGAGCAGCAAATGAATACTCCTTCACAGGGAAACACATGGTTTCCCCAGCGCTGGATTCCTGCAGCAGCTCGGGAGACCTGTGTGTCTGGTAGAGGAGGCAGCAGCAGGGGCCAGAGGGGACAAGATCGCTGCATACCTGCCTGCTAAGGCTGTGCTGGGTGGATGCGGAGTGCTCCAGCACAAGGACCTGTGTGATGTCATGAAGAGGGCGGGCTGGAGCATCACATGGCAGCACAGAGCCCTCCCTCTTCTGATGTCATCACAGGTCCTGCAGACACCACACTACAATCTGCAAGCTTCCTCCTGTGCTGTGGAGAGGCAACAAGAGGGAGCGCTCTGTGGTGTCATGAGATGGGATGCTCCAGCATTTTACCCCACCACAGTGTGGCTGGCTTCCACATTTAAAAGGTTAGTCACTACAACACACAAAAAAGCACTCTGCCCCTTCTGTGGTGAACTATAACTCCCAGCATGCCATAGGTTCTGCAGGACATGCTGGGAGTTATAGTTCTCCCAATGGGATCTTAAAGCAGCACTCCAGTGTTATTTTTCAGTGCTGGAGTGGTGCTTTAAATATAAGCCCTGTGCCCCCATTCTTATACTCACCCTCCAGCATCTTCATACTTTACAGACACCACACTGGTCCCGCAGCACCATCTTCTACCCGCAGCTTCCAACATAATAACATACTATTATATATAATAACAACACATATAATAGTATGTTTATGTTATTAAATATTTTACCACCTTTTTTGCTTCAAATATTTTTTTCCCTATTTTCCACCTCTAAAACCTGGGTGCGTCTTATAGTCTGGTGCACCTTATAGTCCAAAAAATATGGTACATTCTGCCCATGCCTCCAGTCCTGCCCCCAGTGTATCCAGCAATCTGCCCCAGTGTGTCCAGCATATTACCCCCAGTGTGTCCAGCAATCTGCCCCAGTATGTCCAGCATATTGCCCCAGTGTCCAGCAATCTGCCCCAGTGTGTCCAGCAGTGCCCCCAGACAGTGTGTCCAGCAATCTGCCTGAGTATGTCCAGCATTTTGCCCCAGTGTGTCCAGCAATCATCTGCCCCAGTGTGTCATCCAGCATTGCTCCCAGTGTATCCAGCATTGCCCCCAGTGTGTCCAGCAATCTGCCCCAGTGTGTCCAGCAATCTGCTCCAGTGTGTCCAGCAATCATCTATCCCAGTGTGTCCTCCAGCATATTGCCCCCAGTCAGACAGTGTCACTGTCCAGCATTCTGGCCCGACCGGATTGCCGTTAGCAAAAAAAACAAAAAAAAAACGAGTTCTCCTCACCTGACCAGCGCTCCAGGTGGTGAGCTCCCTCCAGCAGCACGCACTCGGCAGCGACTGACAATGATGTCAGACGCCAGCGATGTGTGCGCTGCGCCTGCGGCCGACTTCAGCTGCCAGCCTCCAATTGGCTGGTGGCTGTTAACTATTGACGTGCGGGTGCACGCCCGCACGTCAATAGGTGAAATTGCCGCAGCGCCGGTAGGGGCCTGGTGAGCAGATGAGAAGGGGCCCGATGCGGGCCCCCTCTCTGCCCATCGGGCTTATAAATGATACGCCATTCAGGGCACGGGCAGTAATGCTCTGATGGCGGTAGGCAATCTGTGTGGTAGCCCAGGGCCCCCCACACCACTGGGCCCTGGGCTACCGCCCAGATTGACCCTCTTATAATCCGCCCCTGGTTGTATGTATGGTGAAATTAAGAATATTAAAATACTTTTCTCTGGCTGTCTTTTTTTAAACTCTAACTACTATAGAATTAGTAATAGATAGGTGTCATATTGACGCCTCTCCATCACTAACTGGGCTTAATATCACCTTACAATCAAAGGAGACATTAACCCCATATTACCCCATGTGCTACCACTACAGGGCAGTGGGAAGAGAGAGGCTAAGTGCCAGAATTAGCACATCGTACAGATGTGCTATCCCTGGGGCAGCTGAGAGCTGGTATTTGAAGCCAGGAGGGGCCAATATCCATGGTGCCTCTCTAGGCTATTGATATCAGCCCACAGCTGTCTACATAGCCTTTCTGGCTATAAATTATAGGGGGACCCCATGTCATTTTTTTGGGGGTTCCCCTATTTTATTAGCAAGAAAAAGCTAAATATACAGCTGCGGGCTGATATTCATAGCCTGGGAAGCTCCATGGGTGTTAACCCCTTCCCGGGCTATAAATATCGGCCCGCAGTCTCTGGCTTTCCCACTCTTTTTTTTTTCTTTTTTTTTAAATTAAACAGATATTGCATTTAAGGCCGGGGTCACACTTGCGAGAAACTCGCACGAGTCTCACACCTCAATACCCGGCACTGCACCTGGCACAGAGGAGCGGAGTGTGCGGCTGCATGTATTCCTATGTGGCCGCACGCTCCGATCTGAGTGCGAGTGCTGGATATTGACGTGTGAGACTCATCCGAGTGTCGCGCAAGTGAGTATGAGCCCTTAGGCTGAGACTGCAGTGTATACATAGGAGACTACAACTGCAGTCTATACATCACATAAGAGGCTGAAACTTCCACAGCAAATCCAAAAATGTCCCCCTGGCAGCCCCACACACAATTTTGCAGAATTTTCACTTTCACATACAGTAATTCCTTTTTCTTTAAAAAAAAAAAAAAGACTGTCATCTCTAAAGCTTCAGTGCTAGTGTTAGTGGAGCGCCCCCAGACACAGGGCCACAAGTCACTCGGTACCGGTCCTTTCTGCTCAGTTATGCGGTTGTCACGGTGGCTGGACCCGGTCATGACCCTGCTAAGGGGCGTCCAATAAAGGTGATAGTACAGTCTGTCAGGGGTTCGTGACGCCACCTGTGGTGTTCGGTCAGGGTGACCGACGCTGCTATGGGGTCCGCTGGGGTGATGGAATGGCAGCTGGATGGTGTACCTTCCCACAGGTGAAGTATATCCCCAGGGCTTCCCAGTAAGGTAGGTGGTGATGGTGTGAGGTGCAGGCAATAACGAGGACACAGGGTTGCAGTCTCTTTACCTTTTTACTGAAGGCTTCAATATACTCAGTCCAGAGCACGTTCAACCGGGCTATCAGAGACCGGCCGGTCCGATAGGCACATCCAGAGTTTCCCTCACAGATGGAAATCGTTGCCTACCAATAGCGCCTGTGTGTTGTAGTCCTACCCTGCTGAGCATTCGGAATAGTCCTCACAACTGCTGTTCTCTTTCGTTCGTTCTCTACAGCTTTCTCTCTCTCTCTCGTTCTTTGGTTCCAGATGTTGCTAGTTTCTAACGTCCCCCAGGTATGTTTTGGCTAGGATGCCACCCATATGACGGGAAGGCTTGGAGGTCTTCCGGGACCCTAGAGATGCCCCTCTCCCAATGTTGCCCCCTATGTCTTCGTAGGTGTAGAAGGTAGACAGCCAACCTATAATCAACTGTCCAGCGGAATTTGAAGTAAGGCCTGAAGTCAGTTACTCCTACGGTGATCCGGCCACCGACTACGCGCCTCAGTAAGATGTTGCCTTCCTCTCTCGGGACGACTCTTACTGGCTCTCCTTTGTGCTGATCTCGTTTACACTGTTCCACAATATCCTTCCCTTCGTGTCTCTTTCTTAGGATACCGCCGCAAGGTGTGCAGGCGCGGTTCCGTTACGTTCTGTTCTGTTCGCTAGGCACCTGCCAGGTTCCCACGCCTGACAGGGAACCCCCTGTGTCTTCTCCCTGCAACACCCCCTGCCACGGGATGTTGCCTGGTTCCAACCCAGTCAGCTTCTGACTAACTTCCTCCCCAGCCCCTAGTTTTACCAGTGTGAGGAGTGGCGCAATAAATAAAGCCTTTTTCTCCCCCTAGTGGCCGGAGTGTGAAGTGTAATGTGTTCTGGTGATACCTGGTCAGGAGAACTCCTTAGTGCCATCAGACGTACCGCTGCTCCCCTTAGTGGCCGAGCGCTATACTGCAACGACCAGGTCTCTGGGGCGCTGCACTAGCACATCCCGGCATCCACTGATGATGGTCCCTCAAATACAATTGTTACAGCCTCTCATTAACCAGATCTGTCACTGTTAGAGGGTATTTGTTATATGCTTCTCACTTGCAGTTAAAAACATGCATAATAAAAAGCATGTCTGAATTAAAAAATATTTAGAATTGAGAGTCCTCAGTGGTTGATACCTTTTAATGACTAACTGAAAATATGGTAACAAATTGCAAGCTTTCGAGACTACATACATCTCTTCATCAGGCAAAGACTAAAACAAATTCTGAAGAATCACATATTTATGCACAACATAGTATAGAAAAAAAAAGGGGGGGAAAAACATGGATAAGACAGGTGACATGAAGCAGAATTACCATGAGTGATAAACAGTGACGTCCATAAATATTGGGCCAATTCTTAGATAAGGATTGCTTTATTGTCCTGTGATTAGGGTCTCTGTTGTGATGACCCCACGTGGTCTGAGGGGCAAGTTCCTTGTAAAGTTGATGTAAAAAGACATAAATCCGTGTGACACATTCATTCCTGCAGTGTGAGTGTCAAAGGTCGTGATCAGTTTATATTCTATATTTATATATATTTATATATATTTACGTTTATATATGTATACTGATGACGACCTTTGACACTGCAGGAATGAATGTGTCACACGGATTTATGTCTTTTTACATCAACTAAGGAACTTGCCCCTCAGACTATGAGGGGTCATCACAACAGAGACCCTAATCACAGGAAAATAAAACAATCCTTATCTAAGAATTGGCCCAATATTTATGGACGTAACTGTTTATCACCCATGGTAATTCTGCTTCATGCCACCTGGCTTATCCATGGTTTTTCCCTTTTTTTTCTTCCTTTTTTTCTATACTATGTTGTGCATAAATATGTGATTCTTCAGAATTTGTTTTAGTCTTTGCCTGATGAAGAGACGTATGTAGTCTCGAAAGCTTGCAATTTGTTACCATCTTTTCAGTTAGCCATTAAAAAGGTATCAACCACTGAGGACTCTCAATTCTAAATATTTTTCTATCTACTGGCTAACACGGTCCAAGATATATTTCTTTCCTGAATTAGAAAAAAAACCATCAATGAAAAAAGTTCTTGTAAAAAAATCATGAGGTTTAACAAATCAAAAATGTGTACAGGAAAGCAAATAAGCAGATTTTGAAACAGAAATCAAAAGTACTCTAAACAGCAACATTTCTGGAACATAAATTATTTCTAGGAAGGTTTTACGTAACTTTGGACAACTAACCCCTTCCCTATTGAGGAAGGGACTTGCTGTGTTTAGCAATTTATTTTACAGTATATGAATAGGTCAACAGAGCACCTTTTTATTACAAATGTTTAGGAAAATCGGCAGTCCCATTACATTTCCCGAACTTGACTCTTTGAAATTATTCTCTGCTTCCAGTAAATCATATTTTCCAGCACTGTAGATCTGTATCCACAATTGTTTTTTTATACATTTCACATTGTTTTGTTTTGGCACCAAGTAGTACAAGTGCTTCTTACTAAATTAGAATATCATCAAAAAGTTAAATTTATTTCAGTTCTTCAATACAAAAAGTGAAACTCATATGATATAAAGTCATTACAGAGTGATCTATTTCAAGTGTTTATTTCTGTTAATGCTGATGATTATGGCTTACAGCCAATGAAGACCCAAAAGTCATTAAAAAGCGGCACTGAGGAATAAGTACCATTAACTGCCACCATTAAAAGGCATATCAGCGGTCATTAAGGGGTTGCGACATGACTCACCAAAAAGAGACAAAAGCAGTTCTGTCAAAAATGCAACAAAAACGCATGTAAAAAAGCACGAAAAAAACGAAAAACGCAAGTAACCCAATTTACCTATTAAGTGCAGAAATGCTGCAGAAAATCCGTAATCTCAAAACTCACCAAATACTCACTGTGGGATTGTAAACTAAAAAGAAAAATTCAGATCAAAGTAGTGACTGCTGCAATTTTTTACATCCGACCATCAGTCCATGTGTAAAAACATTCATGTGAACTTCCACATGGACTTGTATTGGTCCTTGTGCTGTCTGTATGCTTACTATTTTACATATTGACCCTACACAGACCAATTATGCACTCGTCTGAATGAACCCTAAGTTTGTAGTTGCATGAGGCTTTTTTTGGAAAAAAATTTTTTGCTCAAAATTGATCTTCCATACAGTTGCATGCTGTCTCCACTATACTGAATCCAACTCCTAGAAAGTGGCAGTGATGTTATAAAAAAATTTCTCCTAAAATGCAGTATCCATCAATACTTAAAGGGAATCTATCACCCCATTTTTCACCTATAAGCTGTGGCCACCGCCATCAGGGGCTTATCTACAGCATTCTGTAATGCTGTAAATAAGCCCGCCATGTAACCTGAAAGACTCACCCGGGGCGGTCCAGGTCCAGCACCTCCCATCTTCATGCAATGACGTCCTCTTCCTTGCTTCTGTCGCGCTCCCGTGCAGGCGTACTATATCTGTCCTGTTGAGGGCAGAGCAAAGTACTGCAGTGAGCAGGCGCCGGGAAAGGTCAGAGAGCCCAGCACCTGCGCACTGCAGTACTTTGCCCTCAACAGGAGCCGCGACAGGAAGCAAGGAAGGGGACGTCATCATATGAAGAAGGGCGGTGCTGGACCGCGACGCCCATCGGACCGGAACCCACCTGGGTGAGTATAATCTAACTTGTTTTTCTTATCTTTCAGGTTTCATCTGGGGCCTATCTACAGCATTACAGAATACTGTAGATAAGCCCCTGATGGCGGTGGCCGCAGCTTATAGGCGAAAAATGGGGTGACAGATTCCTTTTAAAAATTAACATGAATGCTAAACATCCTCAGTTTTCTTCTTATAGATCTCAGATACTGATTTGGACACATTAGCAGCATGCTCTATGAACTGTGAAACAAGATAATTATAATAGTCTTCACAAGGTCCTCCAGCTTAACCCTTTTATGGGATTTTTCATTTTTGCATTTCCATTTTTTGCTCCCAGTCTTCCTGTAGGGGGATGTTGGTTTTATCCTTTTAAACCCCCATGTTATAGTGATGTTTATATGCAATGTCGCTGTCTCGTTATGTTGCTGCTATTTGCACAATGTATTTAATAGGGAAAGTGCAGTGGATAGATTGGCCATTAGATATAGAGTCCTATAGTCTATCCACCCTGTAAATAGCCACATAGGAAAGCTTCCTGTTTTTGGGTCAGTCGGGCTAGGGAACTAAAAGAGCCCAGTCGGGGGGTATACCCCTGGGTGCTCGGGTGGCCTATAGGCCCAGGCTTCCCACTATTCCCGCAATATTCAAGTGAGTGCCCAGACATCCAGATACAGGGGAGGCAGCATCATTTCCCCAGTGTGGGTTAGCACCAGTCCACATTGCAAGCGGAGACAGATAGCTGGGAGTAGAGAGGTGTCACAGCAGGATCAAGCGGGCGGATGTTCAGCATGTGGCAGAACCTAGCACGGGCAGATGCCTTTCTAGCTGAGGCAAAGCAGTGGAAGGAACTCCCAAAGGAAGCCGGGCTGCACAGTGAACATACTGGTGAAGCGTACAGAGAGGTACGACCCATTGTAGAACCGTGTGACAGAGCAAACAGGGACAGAAAGGAAGAGTTGATATGTGATGTGAAGGCTGTCATTAACGCTGTGCTGGATATGGAGGTTCTGAGAAGTACAGATATTAAAGTGTTGTATTTCAAGTTTTACTGTGACTGTGCATCCGCTCATTTGCCTGAGAAACCTCTAAGTCTCCAGCATGAAGAGAAAAGGATGTTCCACAGGATCCGGAGCGTGTCTCTGAAGGGAGGGACAGGGCTCAGATGTTGGAGTATCCTCGGTTATGTCTACAACCCTGGCCGACCTTTACATTCCCAGAGCCATAACTTTTTTTATTTTTCCATCAATATCGCCATGTGACGGTTTGTTTTTTAGCGGGACGAGTTGTCATCTTGAAAGACACCATTGGTTTTGCCATATAATGTACTGGAAAATTTTGAAGAAAATCCAAGTGCAGTGAAATTGCCAAAAAAAGTGCAATTCTACAATTGTTTTACCATGTTCACTAAATGCTAAAACTGACCTGCAATATGAGAGAATAGCATCCCCCAACAGAATACGATCCAGCAGCTGTCGGCTGTCCACTATAGCTGACAACTTGCTGTATTAGCCATGATCAGTATTGGTAACAACAATAGTCGTTTAACCCTTTAAATGCTGCTGTCAATGATTACAGCACCTAGATGGTTAACAGAGTGTGGGGTCTCCCTCTTTAACTCCATGAGCACCCAGAGATCTATGCAGTCCTGATATTTTCCATGGCAGTTCATGGCCAAATAATGGCCTTAAAGTCTCCCAGTCATAGCGGCCTGTAAAGACGTTATCCACATTTACACGGTAAAAATTAACTTCATCATTCACATTATGCCAGTTTGCACTAATTCCTGAAAAGCACCTGAAGGGTTAACAAACTACCTGAAAGCAACTTTTAATACGTTGAGGGGCGCGGTTTTTAAAATGGTTTCACTTTTGGGGGTTTCCAATATATAGGACACCAAAGTCACTTCAAAGATTAATAGGTCATTTAAAAAATGTTTTTTTATATTTTTTTGAAAAAATGAAATATTACTGCTGAATTTTTAATTCTAAAATTCTAACAAAACAAAACATTCTGAAATGGGGCTGATGTAAAGCAGACACGAGGGAAATGTTATGTTTTAATGTTTTCTGTGGTATGACTATCTGGATTAGGCTGGAGCCACACAACGTATAAAAAAAAGTCAGTTTTTCACGGCCGAGAATCGCAGAAATGTTCTCTGAACAGTGATCCGTACGTCATCCGTGTGCAATGTGAGGATTCCATTTTTTTCTCATCAAAGTATGCGTGTGACATCCGTATGTCATTCGAATGGCGAGATTTTCTCGCCGGCTTGCAAAATGGACATATAATGGATCCATGGTCTCAAATATTCGTGAAAACATAATATATATATAATATATAAAGCTGAATGTGTGTGTGTATGTGTGTTTGTGTGTGTGTATGTATGTCCGGGATTGGCATCTGCACCGTCGCAGCTACAGCCACAAAATTTTGCACAGTCACACGTCTGGACCCCGGGAGCGTCATAGGCTATGTTGTGAGGCGAAATTTTAACCCCGCGCGTTCCAATTCACCAAACAATTTTGCCCCTATCTACATAATGGGGAAAGAAGTGAAAGGAAAAGTGTTGGAGGCGTCGCAGCTGCAGCCACAAAATTTTGCACAGTCACACGTCTGGACCCTGAGAGCGTCATAGGCTCCAAACAATTTTGCCCCTATCTACATAATGGGAAAAAATGAAAGGAAAAGTGTAGGAGGCAAATTGACAGCTGCCAGATGTGAACAAGGGGGACTTAAAGAATGAGAGCGATGGCGCCAAAGAGTATATACCGTACAGTTGCTAAGGTGGGGCCCCGACATGGGATACTCACCACATATGAACACACACACAAAATGCGCCACACACTACCACGTGCTTGAACACATATTACCCTCAGCACACATTTCACCACACATACACCAACCTCGCCACATAAAAGTCGAAACACAAAAGTCACCACACCAACCTCGCCACATAAAAGTCGAAACACAAAAGTCGCCACTCAAAACTCGCCACGCGCAGAACTCACCACATGCAAAAACTAGGCTCTTGCAAAACTCGCCACAAGTGCAAAACTCACCTCATGGAAAACTCGCCACACGCAAAACTTGCACACGCGGAAAAATTGCCACATGCACAAAAGTTGCAACACATGCAAAAGTTGCCTCACACAAAACTTGCACGTACTCAAAAGGCACCACACATAAAACTCGCCACGCGCAAAACTCGCCATGCGCAAAACTTGCTGCACACAACTTGCTACACTAACCTGTCACATGCAACTTGACACACAAAAAGTTGCTACACGCATGTTGCCACACAAAACTCATCTCACAAAAGTCGCTACATGCATGTCGCCACACGCAACTCAACACACACAACTTTACAAACGAAACTCGCCGTAAAACACACACATGTCTGGTATTATCCTAAAAAAATAAAAATCTGATTAATAAGCAGACAAACTACAACAAATGTACCATATAGGAAATACGGCAGCTGTCAGTCACATGACCTGTCTATTATGTGTATGTGTGAGCTAATATATACTGCCAGGGGGAGGGCTTCCTGTTGGCTGGGGATTTATCAGGCTGCCAATTTAGCTTACAAATACTGAGGTAAAAATACTGAGCAAATAACGTGTAAACGAGGTCTAATACAGGAGGAGATGACACACAGGTATATACTATATACAGGGGAGATGACACACAGATATATTCTATATACAGGAGAGATGACACACATGTATATATATACAGGAGGAGATGACATACAGGTATATACTATATACAGGAGGAGATGACACACAGGAATATACTATATACAGGAGCAGATGACCTACAGGTATATACTATATACAGGAGGAGATGACATACAGGCATATGCTATATATAGAAGATGACATGCAGGTATATACTATATACAGGAGGAGATGACACACAGGTATATACTATGTACAGGAGGAGATGACATACAGGTATGTACTATATATAGAAGGAGATGACATTCAGGTATATACTATATATAGGGGAGATGACACAGCAGGTATACACTATATACAGGGAAGATGACATACAGGTATATACTATATACAGGAGATGACATGTATAAGGGAGATGACAAACATGTATATACTGAGGTGATGAGGTGAAAATGAGAGGTGTGAGGTGAAAATGAAAAGGTGTGAGTGCAAAATGAGAGGAGTGAGAAAAAATAGTGGAGTGATCAGAAAATGACAGATGTGAGGTTGAAATGACAAGTGTTAGGGGGGAATGAGAGGAGTGAGGGAGAAAGAGAGGTGTGAGGGAGAAAATGAAAGATGTGATTGGGAAAATGAGAGGCGTGATGGGAAAATAAGAGAAGTGAGGTGCTATAACTAACCACAGATATTTACTATGCCCAGGCATTGCCGGGCTCTTCAGCTAGTATATATATATATATATATATATATATATAGTGGGGCAAAAAAGTATTTAGTCAGTCAGCAATAGTGCAAGTTCCACCACTTAAAAAGATGAGAGGCGTCTGTAATTTACATCATAGGTAGACCTCAACTATGGGAGACAAACTGAGAAAAAAAAATCCAGAAAATCACATTATCTGTTTTTTTAACAATTTATTTGCATATTATGGTGGAAAATAAGTATTTGGTCAGAAACAAAATTTCATCTCAATACTTTGTAATATATCCTTTGTTTGCAATGACAGAGGTCAAACGTTTTCTGTAAGTCTTCACAAGGTTGCCACACACTGTTGTTGGTATGTTGGCCCATTCCTCCATGCAGATCTCCTCTAGAGCAGTGATGTTTTTGGCTTTTCGCTTGGCAACACGGACTTTCAACTCCCTCCAAAGGTTTTCTATAGGGTTGAGATCTGGAGACTGGCTAGGCCACTCCAGGACCTTGAAATGCTTCTTACGAAGCCACTCCTTCGTTGCCCTGGCGGTGTGCTTTGGATCATTGTCATGTTGAAAGACCCAGCCACGTTTCATCTTCAATGCCCTTGCTGATGGAAGGAGGTTTGCACTCAAAATCTCACGATACATGGCCCCATTCATTCTTTCATGTACCTTGATCAGTCGTCCTGGCCCCTTTGCAGAGAAACAGCCCCAAAGCATGATGTTTCCACCACCATGCTTTACAGTAGGTATGGTGTTTGATGGATGCAACTCAGTATTCTTTTTCCTCCAAACACGACAAGTTGTGTTTCTACCAAACAGTTCCAGTTTGGTTTCATCACACCATAGGACATTCTCCCAAAACTCCTGTGGATCATCCAAATGCTCTCTAGCAAACTTCAGACGGGCCCGGACATGTACTGGCTTAAGCAGTGGGACACATCTGGCACTGCAGGATCTGAGTCCATGGTGGCGTAGTGTGTTACTTATGGTAGGCCTTGTTACATTGGTCCCAGCTCTCTGCAGTTCATTCACTAGGTCCCCCCGCGTGGTTCTGGGATTTTTGCTCACCGTTCTTCTGATCATTCTGACCCCACGGGGTGGGATTTTGCGTGGAGCCCCAGATCGAGGGAGATTATCAGTGGTCTTGTATGTCTTCCATTTTCTAATTATTGCTCCCACTGTTGATTTCTTCACTCCAAGCTGGTTGGCTATTGCAGATTCAGTCTTCCCAGCCTGGTGCAGGGCTACAATTTTGTTTCTGGTGTCCTTTGACAGCTCTTTGGTCTTCACCATAGTGGAGTTTGGAGTCAGACTGTTTGAGGGTGTGCACAGGTGTCTTTTTATACTGATAACAAGTTTAAACAGGTGCCATTAATACAGGTAATGAGTGGAGGAAAGAGGAGACTCTTAAAGAAGAAGTTACAGGTCTGTGAGAGCCAGAAATCTTGATTGTTTGTTACTGACCAAATACTTATTTTCCACCATAATATGCAAATAAATTGTTAAAAAAACAGACAATGTGATTTTCTGGATTTTTTTTTTCTCAGTTTGTCTCCCATAGTTGAGGTCTACCTATGATGTAAATTACAGACGCCTCTCATCTTTTTAAGTGGTGGAACTTGCACTATTGCTGACTGACTAAATACTTTTTTGCCCCACTGTATATATATATTGTGATGCAGCGATGTCCTTGCTGTGCAGTGAATAAGCAGTGACCCATATAAAGTTCAAATAAAGTCTTGTTTATTTTGTAGCATACTCACAAACCAAAAACATAAGCAACAAGTCCTTCAGTATGCAGCCGGGAAAAGTAAAGACAGTCCACAATCCATTGCCATGAACATATTACACCACTGTGTACGCTGGGGTGTCAGGCTTTTAGGCTCTGCCTGACCCGTGTTGCTCCACACGGAAGGAGCTCCTCATAAGCCTCCTGCTAGGTCTGACTCCCAGACCAGACTGACACACCCAAACTCTCTTGCAGGGTTTTTTTTCTTTCCTCCAGATTCTATGGCCATGGGCCACTATAAGATCTGGGCTGGAGGAAACGGACCGGCCCCACTACCTTCCTGCAGTCCGTTTCAAAATAAAAGCCCATACCGGGTTTTCCTGAATAATTTCTGGGACAAATAACTTGACCCAGTTCACACTCACTTTTATTCTTCCCTGTGTCTCACAGGCAACCTGCTGTGAGCACAGGGCACTCCAGCAGATCTAATATGCTTCTAGGCACATCCTGGGGGATACATAGCGACCCTTGCGTATGACACCGGTCACTGCCTCACATACCCCCCCCTCTGTTCAGACTTGTGGGGTTGAACATTTGTCAGCATACATGGTGCCCGTGACAGGGCATCCGCATTTCCCTGTGATTCCCCAGCCCGATGTTCCACAGAGAAGCTGAAATTTTGTAGGGACAAGAACCATCTGGTGACTCGGGCATTCCTTTCCTTTGCATTTCTCATCCAGACGAGGGGTGAATGGTCCGTTACCAACCGAAACTGATGCCCGAGCAAATAGTAACATAGGGACTCCAAGGCCCATTTGATCGCCAAGCACTCCTTCTCCATTACGCTATAATTTTTCTCTGCCGGGGTCATCCTCGTTCACCTCTTGCGACAACACCGCTCCTAAGCCTACCTCTGAGGCATCAGTTTGCACAATAAAGGTTTTCTTGAAGTTGGGGCTGATGAGGACCAGCTGTCCACACAATGCCGACTTCAGAGACTGGAACGCTTCCTCTGCTTGAGGATTCCACTTGACCATCACCGTTTTCTTCCCTTTTAACAGGTCTGTTAGGGAAGCCGATTTACCAGCAAAATTGGGTATAAATCGATGGTAATACCCAATGATGCCAAGGAATGCCCTCACTTGTTTGGAATTTAAGGGCTTGGGCCAGTTTTGAATGGCCTCAATTTTGTTCACTTGAGGTTTGATAACCCCCCCGGCCGATCACATATCCTAAGTAGCGGGCTTCCGTGAGACCTATTGCGCATTTCTTTGGGTTTGCTGTTAACCCTGCGGCTCTAAGAGACTCCAGCACTGCTTGTACCTGGGACAGATGGGTATCCCAGTCGGTACTAAAGATGACTATGTCATCCAAATAGGCTGACACATAGTCTCTATGTGGCGCTAACACAATGTCCATCAGCCTCTGAAATGTGGCCGGAGCTCCATGTAACCCAAAAGGTAAGACAACGTATTGAAAGAGACCCTCTGGGGTTATAAAAGCAGTCTTTTCCTTCGCTGACTCTGTTAAGGGAACCTGCCAGTAACCTTTTGTGAGATCCAGCGTGGTGAAGTACTGGGCATTCCCCAGTCTCTCAATTAGCTTGTCCACCCGTGGCATGGGATAGAGGTCAAATTTTGACACTTCATTTAACTTCCTAAAGTCATTACAGAAGCGTAATGACCCATCTGGTTTTGGTATTAGAACAATGGGGCTAGCCCACTCACTTCGGGACTCCTCAATGACTCCCAACTGAAGCATTTGCTTTACCTCGGCCGCGATGGCTTGCCTTCGGGCCTCTGGCACTCGGTACGGTTTCATCCGCACCTTTACCTGGGGCTCAGTGACAATATCATGCTGAATCACCGAGGTTTGCCCCGGCAGCTCTGAGAACACATCCATATTCTGCTGTACCAAAGCTCGAGCCTCCCGCCGCTGCTGTTTTGTGAGGGCATCATTGACTTTTACCTCACAGCCGGCTGTGTCCTTGGCGAGTGCCAGAGGAACCTCCAATTGTATGACCATAGTTTCTTCTGTGACCAAACATTCTCGGTCCTTCCAGGCCTTTAGCAAGTTGACATGATACAATTGCTCGGGTTTTCTTTTCCCGGGTTGGTACACTTTGTAATTCACTTCCCCCACCTTCCCCCGTATCTCATAAGGCCCTTGCCACTTGGCCATGAGTTTACTCTCTGGGGTGGGTACTAGTACCAACACCCGGTCTCCTTCTTTAAAGGACCTGACCGTGGCCCTTTTATTATAGGTACGGCTCTGAGCGGCCTGGGCATCCAACAGATGCTCTTTTACTATGGGTTGCACAACAGCAATCCGATCCTGCATACTTGCCACATATTCGATGACACTCTTATGTGGAGTGGGCTCCTGTTCCCACGTCTCTTTGGCTACATCCAGCAGTCCCCTTGGGTGCCTGCCATACAATAGCTCAAATGGGGAGAATCCCGTGGACGCCTGCGGTACCTCGCGTATGGCGAACATTATATATGGCAATAACATATCCCAATTCTTCCCATGCTTGGCGACCACCTTTTTAAGCATGGCCTTGAGGGTCTTGTTAAACCTCTCGACCAACCCGTCGGTTTTTGGATGGTACACTGACGTACGCAACTGTTTAATTTGGAGCAATTTACATAGCTCCCTCGTCACTTTAGACATAAAAGGGGTACCCTGATCTGTAAGGATCTCCTTGGGAAGCCCAAGGCGACAAAACATGGCAAACAGTTCACGGGCTATTAGTTTAGCCGAAGTGTGCCGGATCGGTATCGCCTCTGGATACCGGGTAGCGTAGTCTACGACTACTAATATGTGCTGGTGGCCCCGGGCGGATTTTATTATCGGTCCCACCAGATCCATCGCTATCCGCTCAAACGGTACTTCTATGATGGGCAGAGGCACTAATGGACTCCGGTAGTTCGTGGTGGGTGAGGTTAGTTGACACTCAGGACATGTGTCACAGTACTTTGTAACCTCAGCATGGACACCAGGCCAAAAAAACCTCTGTAATATGCGCTCTAACGTCTTTTTGGCCCCCAAGTGCCCCCCCAACATGTGAGTGTGAGCCATGTCGAGCACCGCCCGACGATAGGGTTGGGGCACTACCAGTTGTTGCACTACCTCATCCCGGATTTTATCAACCCTGTACAGTAACTCCTGGTTGATCATCATCCGGGGAAACTCCTTTTCTGCACCAGGTTGTTGTGCCACCCCATTCACCTCGATTACTCTATCCCTTGCCCGGGTCAGAGTGGGATCCTGGAGCTGGGCAGTCCTAAACTTACCAAGTGACACCTCCAGCTCAGGAATTGGTGGATTCTCTTCCACTTCTCCTGCCAACACCTCTAGGGGAAACCTATCGGGATTACACTCTGTCCCTATCGTGGCGACCCCTATGGCAGGTGTCCCTGACTCGGGATGTTCGGGTTCTGCACCTGGAATGCTTTTTACCCTGAGAGGGTTAACTCTGGTTTCCCAGAGGGACCAGAACAACGGCAAGTCTCTACCCATCACAGTCCCATATGGAAGAGTCTTTACCACTCCCACCACGTTTTATCTCTCCACATGGAGTGGAGAACGTGACCTCCGCAGTCGGGTACTCTCGGAGGTCCCCATGTATGCACATTACCCCCACCATTCGTCCATTAGGACTGTCCCCAGCAACCAGGGACCCGTGTACCAGGGTCACCAAGCTCCCCGAGTCCAAGAGAGCATCTGTCTGGTACCCGTTAACGAGCACTCTGCACAGCTGAGGTTCGGTACTGGCAGGGTCTGTAGTGGCAATGCAGACTGGCTGGGCATACATCGACACGCGGCGGGTATACCCGCAGTCCATGGGTTCCGTTGTTAGGGCAATTAGCAACCACATGTCCAGGTTCTTGGCACCGCCAACACGTAATGACTGTGGCACGAGGTAACCTTGGAGCCAGTTTAGGGGACACAGGTCTGTGGTCACTATCTTTCGAGACAACCCCTCAGCACGGACTCGGTCTGGTTTTGTCCCAGTGGAGGGTCATGGACTTTTCTCAGACTCCTGAGCTGGCGGAGCCTTACGTGACAGCCGAAGTGGAGCAGTGTCCCGTATAAAGTCCTGGGTGGCCTTATATCGCTCTATCAGACCTACAACCTGGTCTAGGGTATCTGGGTCTCCTTGACCCACCCAACGCTGTATGGCTGCTGGCAGAGCCCTCACCAGTCGGTCGACCACCACCCTCTTCACTATCTGACTTGTGGTTAAAGTCTCAGGTTGGAGCCACCGTTTCACAAGCTGCAATAAGTCAAAAATCTGAGACCGGGCAGGCTGGGCTTCCACAAAAGTCCAAGAAAACACCCGTTGAGCTCTCACATAAGTATTAACCCCCAGTGGGGCAAGGATCTCACCTTTTAGCTTGGAATAGTCCTGGGCATCCTCCCGACTGAGGTCAAAGTAGGCCTTTAGCGCATCACCCCTCAAGAACGGAGCCACAACTTCAGCCCACTGTGCTGCTGGCAAATTCTCCCGCTTGGCCGTGCGCTCATAGACGGTGAGGAAAGCTTCCACGTCATCTTCCGGACTCAATTTCCTCAAAGCGGAGCAGACCTTGTCTCGGGCATCGCGACGTTCCGGGGTCGGTGCTGGAGGTGCCTCACGCAGGGCTGTAATTTGCTGCAGCAACAGGTTATTAGTTTGTTGCTGTTGTTGCTGTGTGAAGACCAGCTGCCTCAGGATCTCCTCCATTTTGTCTGTAGGCCTGAGTTGCAATGTAGCAGGCTTAATAACAGACATGCAAATGGTGTTGGGGTATGCCTTAATTCACACTGCTCCGCATTCTCCAACCAAATCTGATGCAGCGATGTCCTTGCTGTGCAGTGAATAGGCAGTGACCCATATAAAGTTCAAATAAAGTCTTGTTTATTTTGTAGCATACTCACAAACCAAAAACATAAGCAACAAGTCCTTCAGTATGCAGCCGGGAAAAGTAAAGACAGTCCACAATCCGTTGCCATGAACATATTACACCACTGTGTACGCTGGGGTGTCAGGCTTTTAGGCTCTGCCTGACCCGTGTTGCTCCACACGGAAGGAGCTCCTCATAAGCCTCCTGCTAAGTCTGACTCCCAGACCAGACTGACACACCCAAACTCTCTTGCAGGGTTTTTTTCTTTCCTCCAGATTCTATGGCCATGGGCCACTATAAGATCTGGGCTGGAGGAAACGGACCGGCCCCACTACCTTCCTGCAGTCCGTTTCAAAATAAAAGCCCATACCGGGTTTTCCTGAATAATTTCTGGGACAAATAACTTGACCCAGTTCACACTCACTTTTATTCTTCCCTGTGTCTCACAGGCAACCTGCTGTGAGCACAGCGCACTCCAGCATATCTAATATGCTTCTAGGCACATCCTGGGGAAACATAGCGACCTTCGCATATGACACCAGTCACTGCCTCACAATATATATATATATATATATATATACACACACATATACACACACACAGTATATGAGATGTGGTTAACATACAGTAAACCATTGCATATCGGTTAGATTTTTATATGTCCCTTACTAATAATGTTAGTAGTGTGTGTGTGTAAAATTTTGGAGCTGTAGGTGTTAAATTAAAGGATTAATTCACAGAAAAAACTGGTGTGGGCTCCTGCACAATTTTCTCTGCCAGAGAGGGAAATCCAGTGACTGAGGGCAGATATTGATAGCCTAGAGAGGGACCATGGTTATTGGCCCCCCCTGGCTAAAAAACATTTGCCCCCAGCCACCCCAGAAAAGGTGCATCTATAAGATGCGCCTATTCCGACACTTAGCCTCTCTCTTCCCATTGCCCTGTAGTGGTGGCATATGGGGTAATAAGGGGTTAATGACACCTTGCTATTGTAAGGTGACATTAAGGATGGTTAATAATGGAAGTGTCGATAAGACACCTATTCATTATTAATCCTATAGTATGAATGAGTTCAAAAACTACACGTTACGAATAAAGTCTTCTGATGAAATTATTAAACACACAGGTTTTCCATCTTTATTACACTCAATCCAAGTGAAGTCCTCGTTCTTCTGTAAAAAAAATCCAAAATAAAAAAGCAACAATATCCCATACCTGTCCGCTGTACAGTGAAGTCCCACGCTGCAATCCATCTCAAGGGGTTAAATAGTTTACAACCAGGAGCGGTGCTAATGCTACCGCCCCGGCTGTAAACCACTGTATAATGAATGAAATGCTGCTTGTGCAGCCTCCCCGCCTGACTGGACATTAACTCATTACCGTGGGAGAGTTTCTGAACACTGGCATTCCCTCTCTGGTGCAGAAAATTGCGCGGGAGCCCACCCCAGTCTTCTCAGTGAATTAATCCTTAAATTTAACACCTACAGCTCCAAAACTTTACACACACACACACACACCTAACATTATTAGTGAAGGACATAAAAACCTAACAGATATCCAATGGTTTACTGTATGTACACCATGTGTCATATCCTGTCGGGTTCTGTAGTGATTTTACAGATGCAGACAATTTATCACTTATGGTGATCGGTTAGTAATAAGAAACAGATCTCCAAGTAGTACTTACGGTAAGCAAAAAATCACTTTTATTAATAATTAAAAAAAAACACAAAATTACATTAAAACAAGGGTGCTAGGTCCTTAAATGAGGGACTGCAATGCCATAGGGTATTCCTAACTAGTAGCTGCATACGTGATGGTACAAATCCCTGTATACTAGAGCAGAAATCACTTTTTCACATGGGATATACAGTGGGGCAAAAAAGTATTTAGTCAGTCAGCAATAGTGCAAGTTCCACCACTTAAAAAGATGAGAGGCGTCTGTAATTTACATCATAGGTAGACCTCAACTATGGGAGACAAACTGAGAAAAAAAAATCCAGAAAATCACATTGTCTGTTTTTTTAACATTTTATTTGCATATTATGGTGGAAAATAAGTATTTGGTCAGAAACAAACAAACAATCAAGATTTCTGGCTCTCACAGACCTGTAACTTCTTCTTTAAGAGTCTCCTCTTTCCTCCACTCATTACAAGTGGTGGAACTTGCACTATTGCTGACTGACTAAATACTTTTTTGCCCCACTGTATAATTATACCTTTAGTATACCTTTAGTAAACCTCCTTGGAATTCCTGAAAGGAGAGATATGGCTGTATTAATCCCCCTGTGTCTATGTGTGCTCAATGATGCAATGGCAAGGGCTCAAACTGTAGTAGTAAATAACAAGTTGTTCTAATACCTGATATGCAGCCACGTGGAATCCTCTTGGCGTCCCTCTGCCCCGATGCGCGTTTCGCACTGCTTCTTTGGGAGGCGTTTAATGTAGTTGTGTGTTTTTTGTTTTTTTTTAATTTATTAATAAAAGTGATTTTTTACTTTAGTACTACTTGGGGATCTGTTTCTTGTTACTAATCGATCACCATAAGTGATAAAATGTTGAAAATAGTAGTACATAACCCACGTTTGTGATGGGTAACATTATTTTGGGCATTTTTTGTGAAGATGCAGACAATAGAATTATCGGCTATTCTAGCTCTTTATGAAAAAAAAAAATTATATATATATATATATATATATATATACACACACACACATACATACATACATACACACACACACACACACACACACACACACACACACACACACACACACACACATATATACACAAACACACAGGGCCTTGTGAAAGTATTCGGATCCCTGGAAATTTTCAACCTTTTCCCACATATGCTTCAAACAAATATACCAAATGTAAATTTGGAACACAATTGTGAAGTTGAACTAAATTTATTAGTTAATTTAAATTTTTGTGAAAAATCAAAAACGGAAAAGTGGGGTGTGCAATATTATTCGGTCCCATTACTTTCAGTGCAGCAAACTCACTCCAGAAGTTCATTGTGGATGTCTGAATGATCCAATGTTGTCCTAAATGCCTAATGATGATAAATATAATCCACTGGTGTGTAATCAAGTTTCTGTATAAATGCAGCATCATGAAGACCGAGGAACACAACAGGCAGGTCCGTGATACTGTTGTGGAGAAGTTTAAAGCTGGATTTGGATACAAAATTATTTCCAAAACTTTAAACATCCCAAAGAGCACTGTGAAAGCGATCATATTGAAATGGAAGGAGTATCATACCACTGCAAATCTACCAAGACCCGGCCGTCCCTCTAAACTTTTATCTCAAACGAAGAGAAGACTGATCAAAGATGCATCTAAGAGGCCCATGATCACTCTGGATGAACTGCAGATATCTACAGCTGAGGCAGGACAGTCTGTCCATAGGACACTGCACAAATCTGGCCTTTATGGAAGAGTGGCACTAAGAAAGCAATTTCTCAAAGATATCCATAAAAAGTGTTGTTTAAAGTTTGCAACAAGCCACCTGGGAGACATACCAAACATGTGGAAGAAGGTGCTGTGGGCAGATGAAACCAAAAATCGAACTTTTTGGCAACAACAAACAGCTGACATGTCCTGAGAAAGATGTGGGCTCACCACCAGCTATATTCAATTGCAACGGCTTATTATATATGTCTCAGCGTGTCAAGCTCCAACTTTTCCCTCTCCCCCCTCTCTGTTCTGTCCCCACATGAGGCGAATGGAGGTGTGGTTGATTAATAAGCATTGTGAGAATCGTACCTTCGTATTTTCCTCCACGTGAGGCAGACGGGACCAATGCTGCTCAGCGTCTGAAGAGATGATGCACTCCAGGGATTGTGTAATCCAGACTTGTTTATTTGGAAATCTGGACATACAGCCGATATCTGGTAATACAGTACTTTCTTCAGAAATGCAGGTGTAGACAGGGTACAGTAAGATGTAGCACCAAGTATGACTGCAAGTGTGAGCAGCAAGAGAGAGTGGTCGAAAGACTGATGCCTTCCTAAGCCGGTTAAAGCGTGTCTTCTCACAACAGAAAGTAAACTGAAAATGGCTGCCAGAGGAAGAGAAGACTTGACCCCTGAACCGGAAGTAAGACATGCCCACAACAATAAATGAATAACAAGCTGCCATACGGAAAAAGGCCATTGGGTGGCAGCAGAGTAAAATACAAAGTAAAATATAACAACATACATGGAACAGCACACTCCCCGTCTAAAATTCCGTAAGGGATTTCACTATATTAATGTCCTTAAGATAATGTCCAACAACCTAGAAAAATGAAACCAAACATGCATGCAATGCAATAGCTACAACTTTAAACAAGATAAGACATTAATTTAAGTCAGTTTCTGAGATAATCCAAAGGAAAACCCATCTTCGGATCAGAGAAGCTGCACTAGGCCAAACTATCTCTGACCCACTGTAATGCAATGGACAAAGTACTAGTGCAGTATTCTGTTCATGGTTTATCCTCCCGGAATGTCCTCGATAGTGAGTATTTTTTGGCAGACGTGCCAACCATGACAGTCTTTGTCTCCATGTGAGATGAGATAAGATCTCGCAATGTGGACTAACCTTGCGATAGTCTTAACGAGTTTCATCCAATTGGAGAAGCGTTCAAAGCGCTGGCAACCGAGGGTGGAGGTTGGTTTAGCGTTCGTGGCCAGAGCACTGACCTCGGAGCGGACTTCTGGATCGTCATCCGGATCCTGGATGCTGAAGACTTCCAGGACACATTCACTTCCCTTCTGTTCCAGCAGAAACATTGGACCTGAAAGCCAAGAAGAGTTAGCAAAAGAACTTATAGACATAGGTCTAGTGGCATGGTTGGCTGGATTAAGTTCAGATGGGATATAGTGCCACTGTTCAGGTTTGGAAGACCTTCTTATTCTCTCAATGCGGTTACTGACGTACACGTAGAAGTGCCTTGTTTGGTTGTAGATGTTACCCAAGACAACTTTACTGTCACTGTAGTATTGTACGTCATCTATGTGAGTGTCCAGCTCATGCTGAATAAAGTCTGCAAGTTCTACTGCAAGCACAGTCCCACAGAGTTCAAGCCTAGAAATCGTGTGGTTAGGCTTGGGAGCCAACTTAGCTTTGCCAAAAATAAACCCAACGTGATCTTGATTGTTGTATCCTGTCACTTTTAGGTAGGCAACAGCTGCAATGGCCTCCGTGGATGCATCCGAGAACACATGGAGTTCCATCCTAGTGCTATCAGCAAGTTAGATTCCAGTGTAGCATCTCGGTATATGGATTTCATCCAAAGCACACAGAGACTGCTTCCAGGTTTCCCATTTCGATTCCTTATCAGGAGGTAGTGGGGCATCCCAGTCCTTGACGGTTTCGGAAAGCTGTCTTAGAAGGGATTTACCTTGTATGGTAATTGGTGCCACGAATCCCAGTGGGTCATATAGGCTATTTACCACTGACAGGACACCACGTTTAGTGAATGGTTTGTCTGCACAGATGATTTGGAATCCGAAGGTGTCGGCTGACAGGTTCCACCTCAAGCTTAAGCTTCTCTGCACAGGCGGATGATCTGGTCCCAGGTCTATGTCCTTGAATCCAGGTGCGTGGTCATTTGACTCAAAGGCTCTCATGACAGCCGAGCTGTTTGATCAATTTTGTGCAGTCTAAGCTTAGCTCGGTACAGCATATGTTTGGTCCTTTTAAGTTGGTCGATTGCCGCTTCTTCTGTGGGTAGAGATTTTAGTCCATCATCTACGTAGAAGTCTTTCTCTACAAAGTGTCTGGCGTCTGTGCCATACTCGGACTCTCCTTCTTGTGCGGTTCTCCGCAGGCCATATGTTGCCACTGCGGGTGAAGGGCTGTTCCCGAATACGTGCACCCGCATGCGATACCCCACCATCTCTTTGCTGGGGTCATTGTCCTTGTACCACAGGAACCTGAGGAAATTCCTGTGGTCCTCTATGAAATAGTGGAACATCTGTTCAATGTCGCCGGTGATGGCAATGGGCTCTTTCCTGAACCTCATCAACACTCCTACTAGGTTGTTTGTCAGATTAGGACCTGTGAGGAGGACATCATTGAGAGATACGCCTTAATGTTTGGCGCTTGAATCAAAGACGACTCTAATCTGTTTAGGTTTCTTCGGGTGATATACTCCAAATGAGGGTAGGTACCAGCACTCCTCATTTTCCTTTAAGGGAGGCGCTGGCTCCGCATGGTTGTTATGGAATATTTTGCCCATAAGAGGTGACAATGTGTTCTTTAATCTCTGGTTTATTGCTTAGTGTGCGCTGGAGAGAGTTGAATCTGGACAAGGCTTGTTCATGATTGTTCGGGAGCCTTACCCTGGTAGCTCGGAAGGGTAGGGGAAAAACCCAGTGATTGGTCTTGTCCGTCTTCCATAGACGGGGCTACTTTGTTGTCATCCTTAGTGGTATGAAACACCGATCTTCCTAAGTCGTCTGCATAGGGAGAAGGGATAACATCAGGCAGCTGTATAGGATCTGGAAGCTTTTCCTTCACCTCATAGTGATGAGGACATGGTTTGCAGAAAGTAGTGCACCCGTCTCGGCATACGTAGGTCTTAAAGGAATGGACTCCTGTTCGGTCCAAGCATACATTTCCTATGACTACCCACCCCAAGTCAAGTCTCTGGGCGTAGTCAGGACCATTACACTGTTGGCGGACTTTATGTATCCTTAAATTATCTCTGCCGAGCAGAAGTAGGATTTCAGCATCCGCGTCCAAAGGTGGGATAACGCTGGCTAGGTGCCTTAAGTGTGGTTGGTGGAAAGCAGCTTCCTGGGTAGGGATCTCATCCCTTTGGTCTGGTATTTGATCACATTCGATTAGCGTAGGTAGGGGTATTTCTACGTCTCCATTGACAGGAGAAGCAATGAAACCTTGTGCTCTTCTGCCGCTAGTCTCTATGCATCCCAAGCAAGTATTCAGAGTGTAGGGCGTTGCTGGTCCCTTGCACAGCATTTAGCACTTTGATTCTCCCCACATGCCTCTGAGCATGAGCAGGAAACAGCTGTGGTGGACTTGGCGTGATTCTGTGGCTCCCCGCCATGGCTTGTAGCGGGACTAGAGGTAACTGCGACAGCTGGATCGCTGGTGGCTGAGGCTGGGTGCAAAGCTGATGGGTGTCTGTCGCTGTGACACTCTTCACACTTAATGGCAGATTTACAGTCCTTGGTCATGTGTTTTCTGATGAAGCACAGCACTTGAAACATACCCCAAGTTCACTGAGGATTTTCTTGCGCTCCTGCATGGTTTTGGACCTGAAGCCTCTACATTTGTTCAGTGAGTGTGGTCTTTTGTGAATGGGACACTCACGATTGAAGGACTTATCCTTCGACGGAATAGTGTTCTGCTTTTTGGCAGGTACTGCAGGTTACTCTTTCTGATGCTTACACTGTTCCTTGAGTCCTTGCGTCTATGTGTGATGCTTTCATACCTTGATGAAGATGTTGCTGGAGCTGCAGTGTTAGACTCCAGGAAGTCAAGGCTAATGTCGTTCCTCATTTGGGCTTGTTCGTCAATGAACTTGCAGAACTGAATGAATGGAGGAAAGGTGACGTCATGTGACCTTTTATACCTGGAGACGCACACTGCCCACTTCTCTCGCAGACTATATGGCAGCTTTGAGACAATTGGGTTCACCTTATGGGCAGTGTCCAGGTAGCACAGTCCAGACAGACGAGGGTCTCCTTTAGCAAGATCCAGCTCCATAAGCAGGTCACTTAAGTCCAGAAGCTTGTGGGCTTCCTTAAGGTTGATCCTTGGAACATTTTGCAGTCTATTGAATAGGGACTTTTCTATGGCTTCAGCGCTGCCGTAGGTTCTTTCAAGTCTCTGCCAGGCCGCGGCAAGACCTGCTTCAGCCTGCCCCACATAGACGGTCCTAAGACTCTTAATACGATTTGTGAATTCGGGACCCAACCATTTTACCAGGAGGTAGAGCTCCTTCTCCGCGGATAGCTTGAGATCCGCAATGGCGACCTTGAAGGTTGCTTTCCAGGCTCTGTAGTTCTCTGCACAGTCGTCGAATTTTGAGAGGCTAGTGCGGATTAGCCCTCTGCTCACCATGAACCTGGCAAACTCAGACATGTCTGATCCTTCACTCCTTGTTACTGTAGTAGCTTGTGGTGCCCCTAGGGCGTATAAGCTGTGTGGCGTGGAAGGGTGAATTGTTCCCGGGTAGAATGATGTTGCTGCAGGGTTGAGCTGTGGTTTAACCTCTGGAGATTCTGATGACTGCTGCTTGAACTGTGGAGGCAGGCTGGAGTGTGCCTTGCGGTCGTCATGCGGTGATGACTGCTCCTGAGGGGGTGGATCACAGCGTTGGTCTTGGGTCTCTGTAGGGGCTGTGGGCAATACTGGCGCCATAGGTTGGGCTGCCTTGGACGTTTCTGCAATGTTGGGTTGAACGTCGCTGGAGAAGGTGTGCGCTGTAGGTATCTGTTTCTGCACGTAGTCTCTGGATACGAACAGTTGGGTAGTCTTCTTCCTGTGGTAGAAGGCAAATCGGGTCGAGGTTTTGCTTCAATGCTTGCTCGAGTATTTTTATTTCGGCTAATGCAATTTCTTCCTCCATTTCTGTTTGAAGAATCTTTGCTTGAGCCTCTGCTTCTGCTCTCTTCGCTTCTGTTTCTGCTTGAAGAATCTTTGCTCGAGCCTCTACTTCTGCTTTCCTGGCCTCTGCTTCTGCTTTCTTTTTGGTGTATGAACGTCTTAGTTTGGACCGCTCTGCATTTAAACGGGCCTCTAGAATTCTGTCGCTGAGGGCTGAAGTTCTTGAGCAGGATGATTTGTATGACCGAACAGAGTGTTTGGATGAGGCGGACCTGTGCGATCTAGTTTCTTGCAGATGGCAGCGTCTCTTCCTCTATCTGTGGAATCTGCCTTGCTTAACTCTGATAGGGCTTTGTCTATTTTAGAGTCTTTTAGGAATGCAGCATACTTTGCGGACAGTCTCTTGCATCTGCTGTGGGCCGTGTCTAGCTGTCTTATAGTGTCCTGTAAACTCACTGCATCATCTTTGTGGCGTTGGACACTTGACATGAGGTATGCAACTCATTTCCACAGGTCATCCAGGTTGTCATTGAACTCATCCCTTGTGGAATGGTAATTCTCGAGGACCTTTAATGTTGGCTTGATGGAGCGTACTGGTCGTGCATCTGGGTCTGCTGCAGAAGCGGGCTCTGCTTCCTGGTCTTCATAATGGACAGTATCGGGTTGTATTTTCTGTTTCAGCATTGGGGAACTGCGTAAGGTCCTTTTTGGCCATTTTGATTAAAGGTGCGCTGTCTCTTTAAGAAACTGAACTTTTGAATTGGGGGCTGGAAATCGCAATGCAGCTTAGTTGCGACCCCCTGATAAGATTCCCAAGGTGTTTTGGGAGAATTGTGGGGTTCTGCAGTTTGACAATTTGCAGTGATGTGGTATAATACACAGAGAGTCTTTATGTACAATGCAGTCTGAGGTGATGCTGCAGGAGATTTCTTAGCAGAGCAGGGTTGCAGTGTGTGAGCAGGCGGAGCGTATGCACATGGATAGGGATATAAGGATGATTCTGGCCGGGCTTCAAGGCAGTCTTTCGACTGTTCTGTCCACACATGAGGCGAATGGAGGTGTGGTTGATTAATAAGCGTTGTGAGAGAATCGTACCTTCGTATTTTCCTCCACGTGAGGCAGACAGGACCAATGCTGCTCAGCGTCCGAAGAGATGATGCACTCCAGGGATTGTGCAATCCAGACTTGTTTATTTGGAAATCTGGACATACAGTTGATATATGGTAATACAGTACTTTCTTCAGAAATGCAGGTGTAGACAGGGTACAGTAAGATGTAGCACCAAGTATGACTGCAAGTGTGAGCAGCAAGAGAGAGTGGTCGAAAGACTGATGCCTTCCTAAGCCGGTTAAAGCGTGTCTTCTCACAACAGAAAGTAAACTGAAAATGGCTGCCAGAGGAAGAGAAGACTTACCCCTAAACCGGAAGTAAGACATGCCCACAAGAATAAATGAATAACAAGCTGCCATACGGAAAAAGGCCATTGGGTGGTACCAGGGCCAGCTCCAGGTTTTTGAGGGCCCCGGGCGAAAGAGTCTCAGTGGGCCCCCCTTAACACATACCACGATTCATGATCGCATATAAACACAGCCATGTAGTATATAGCACAGCCCACGTAGTATATAACACAGCCATGTAGTATATAACAGCCCGCGTAGCATATAACACAGCCACGTAGTATATAGCACAGCCCACGTATCATATAACAGCCCATATAGTATATAGCACAGCCACATAGTATATAACACGGCCCACGTAGTTTATAGAACAGCCATGTAGTATACAGCACAGCCCACATAGTAGTATACAGCACTGCCCACACAGTAGTATACAGCACAGCCCACACAGTAGTATACAGCACAGCCCACACAGTAGTATATAGCACAGCCCACACAGTAGTATATAGCACAGCCCACACAGTAGTATATATAGCACAGCCCACACAGTAGTATATAGCACAGCCCACACAGTAGTATATTGCACAGCCCACACAGTAGTATACAGCACTGCCCACATAGTAGTATACAGCACTGCCCACATAGTAGTATATAGCACAGCCACACAGTAGTATACAGCACTTTCCCCCTGACAAAGGAATCTCTATTGAAACGCACGTCGGGGCGCGTGTGCACGCTGACACCAATTTTATAAGGTACTTTATATGTCCGGACCATTATAACTATTTTACCTCCTTTTGATCTATGGTACTTTTGGGATAGCTGTGTTATATTCACATCGCTATTCCCCCTCCCCCTCTTTTTAGTTGTGGCACTATTTTCACTTTATTGTTTCCATAGGCAAATACTGCTACACAGCGGTTATTTTGTGACATTTGTCACAGGGATCAGCCACATTCTTCTGAATACACTGTGGGACTTCTGTGCTTTACCAACACAGACTGTCCCCCTTCCCCCTCCCCCTGTTTTTGCTGTGGCACCTATGCACTTTATATTTTTTATTTTTTGCTAGATATTGCACTATACAGCTGTTTATCACTTGCTTTTTTTTATAAAATATATACATATTTTAACAAGTATTTCTTGTTCACTGTTTTTACGTCCTGTGATCGTTTTTATCATCTTTATTCCGGACATATGGCATAATATATAAAACATATCAGGCCTTTCTATGTAAATTAATTATTTTGTACCCTATTGGTTGTCTCGTCTTGCACTTCTTTTTTTTATATATATATTTTTGTATTTAATTTTTTTTTATATATTTTTTTTGTATTTAATTTTTTTATATATCATTTTTTGTAATTTGACTTGCTTCTACTTCAATAAAGATACACCTATATGAATTCCTTGTTTGTATCTCTCTCTCTTCTTTAGTTCCTTTTCTGGGTTTGGTGTTTTTTCTTTGTTATTTAGTGGTCTCCACTGCCTATTAAACCACACTTCACAAATTATTTCCTTTTTATTTTTTGGATTTACCGAATTATTATTATACTTACCATCTGTGGATTATTCGTATCTGTGTGGTTTTACCCCCTTTTTTTGCCAACATAGTAGTATACAGCACTGCCAACGTAGTATATAGCAGCCCACGTAGTATATAACACTGCCAACGTAGTATATAACACTGCCCACGTAGTATATAACACAGTCCACGTAGTATATAGCAGCCTGGCCCACGCAGTATATAGCAGCCCATGTAGTATATAGCAGACCACGTAGTATATAGCAGCCCACGTAGTATATAGCAGCCCAGCCCACGTAGTATATAGCAGCCCTTGTAGTATATAGCAGACCAAGTAGTATATAGCAGCCCACGTAGTATATAGCAGCCCATGTAGTATATAGCAGCCCACGTAGTATATAGCAGCCCACGTAGTATATAGCAGCCCACGTAGCATATAGCAGCCCACGTAGGATATAGCAGCCCACGTAGCATATAGCAGCCCATGTAGTATATAGCAGCCCATGTAGTATGTAGCACAGCCCACGTAGTATATAGCAGCCCACGTAGTATATAGAAGCCCAGCCCACGTAGTATATAGCAGCCCAGCCCACGTAGTATATAGCAGCCCAGCTGCCCATGTAGAATATAGCAGCGCCACTCACTCAGGCACTGGTAGGAGCTCCTCTGAAATCTGCCTCATAAGTTCAGCAGCACTGCAGCCAGCCAGGGGCGGAGATCAGAGCAGGAGAACGTGCTCTCTCCGCCCACAAACAATGTCACACTGGCTGCCTTCTCTTAACCCCTATGTGTGCCTGCCTGGCTGCACTGACTGAGTGAGAAGATGTTTGTGTCAGAGCTGGCACATAGGGGTTAAGAGAACGCAGCCAGCAGTGACTTTGTAGGCGGAGAGAGCATGTTCTCCTGCTCTGCTCTCCCAGCTGTATCTATGACAGCGTGAGTGGGCCCCCCTCTCTCTCTAGGGCCCCGGCATTTGCCCAGGTGCGCCGGGTGCTGACGCCGGCCCTGGGTGGTAGCAGAGTAAAATACAGAGTAAAATATAACAACATACATGGAACAGCACACTCTCTCTCAGACGCTTATTGGGGATGAATGTGTTGATGGAGTTCGGAAGCCTTCTCATCAGGGAGCCTTCTAACAAGACTCTAAAAAAGTGGGGTTCGCACCCCCCAAAGAAGAATTTTTCAGCAACTAGCAAGAGTGGCCCAAGTCCAAGAGTCTAGCTGTGAGCGAGGAGTGTTGGGAAAAGTAATCATCCCTGCCTCCACCAAACTTGTACTTCCACCAGGACAAATGGTACTGTCTCTGCCCGTTCGTGCCAGTCTTGAGGTCCAAATTGAACCATTGTCTTCAGAACAGCTACCTACGGGACTCCTGGTGGCGCATACGTTAGCCATTGTACGAGAAGGGACTGTTCCTGTACGGTGCATTAATTTCGGAGACCAGGAAATTACCGTTGTTCCCAGAAGTGTGGTGGCCCGAGTAATGAATCCTCCTAAATAAATAATACCCCCTAAACAGTACAACTGGAAATACAACCTGGGGACCCCTGGACTGTGTCAGTAATGTCCATTTCAGTGCCAGAGCGTCATTACATCAAAGAGAGGGCTGACCCATACTGGAACAAATGCGGGCTGAGTTGACCGAACTTACGCACTCCCAGGTGCAATAGGTAGATGCTCTGTTGGGGAGGTATAAAGATGTACTGCCCTTCATGAAAATGATTTTGGCTGCACCATGGCCATTGCACATGAAATACCAACTGGTAGCACCACGCCCATAAAAGAGCATTACCGACAAATTCCCCCACAGTTATACCAGGAAGTCAAGAGCATGTTGAACCAGATGTTGCAGGCCAGCGTGATTAGGGAAAGCCAGAGTCTGTGGGCTGCCAAAATTGTGTTAGTGCGGAAGAAAGGTGGCACCTTGCATTTTTGTGTGGATTACCAAAAGCTGAACGCCTGTACTGTGAGAGACTCATACCCATTATCCCGGATTGAAGAGTCCCTATCCGCTCTGGCAAAAGCCAGGTTCTTCTCTACATTGGACCTCGCCAGTGGCTACTGGCAAGTACCCATGTCAGAACAAGACCACCTTTATTCTTCCCATGGGTTTGTACGACTTCAATTGAATGCGGGAAGGAGGGCCCAAATCCAAGACGATGGAGACGGGTGCAGCAGCGTGGAGGAGGAGAGGAAAGCCACGCCACTCGACCTCAGCTGCCTGGCGGCTAAGAGTATCCAGGTGCTCCGTTCATGACAGCACCTGCAGGAACCTCTTCATGCCCCACTGGGGGACAGGAAAAACACTGGAGATAGCAGGAAGGGGAGAGTTATTTAACCTCTTTGTGTTTCCTGTCCCCCATTAGGGCGGGGAGACATCCTCCAAGGTGACTGTCCTGGGAGGTGACTAGAGAAAAAAATATTGTGTGTGCATGAAATTTCTGAAATATCATAGGCTTTGCTGGTATTGTAAAACGCAGCTTAAAATTTGCATAAAAAAGTGCAGCAAAAATGCAACATGTGAACATAGCCAAGCAAAGATTTTCAGATTTTGCACGTTTAGATTTTACCACTTTGCAGAACTGAAATATGTAGACTATTTGCAAAGTCATGCTGTATTGGTTTCTATTTCTGTGTTTACAGACTCCAATTGTTCTCATATCATTGCCAGGAAAGCCCCAAGGATAACCAAGCACGCAAAACAGCTTTAACGCTGCTGATACAAAACAAACTCTTCAAAATAAATAATATGTACCCTTTTATACTGAACACATCAGGTCATCTTAAATTACCTGAAGTTTGGAGAATTAAATCAAAAATTAATAAAACAATATACAGTGGGGAAAAAAGTATTTAGTCAGCCACCAATTGTGCAAGTTCTCCCACTTAAAATGATGAGAGGCCTGTAATTGACATCATAGGTAGACCACAACTAAGAGTCAAAATGAGAAAACAAATCCAGAAAAAAATCACTGATTTGGCAAGATTTATTTTGCAAACTATGGTGCTAAATAAGCATTTGGTCATTAACAAAAGTTCATCTCGATATTTTGTTATATATCCTTTGTTGGCCATGACAGGTCAAATATTTTCTGTAAGTTTTTCACAAGGTTGGTACACACAGTTGGTGGTATGTTGGCCCATTCCTCAATGCAGATCTCCTCTAGAGCAGTGATGTTTTGGGCCTGTCGCTGGGCAACACGGACTTTCAACTCCCTCAAAAGGTTTTCTATGGGGTTGAGATCTGGAGACTGGCTAGGCCACTCCAGGACCTTCATATGTTTTATGCAAAGCCACTCCATTTCCCTGGCAGTGTGCTTGGGATCATTATCATGCTGAAAGACCCATCCACGTTTCATCTTCAGTGCCCTTGTTAATGGAAGGTTTCCACTCAAAATCTCTCGATACATGGCTCCATTCATTCTTCCATATACACAGATCAGTCGTCATGGTACCTTTGCAGAGAAACAGCCCCAAAGCATGATGTTGCCACCCCTATGCTTCACAGTAGGTATGGGGTTCTTTGGATGCATCCCAGCATTCTGTCTCCTCCAAACACAACGAGTTTTGTTTCTACCAAACAGTTCTACTTTGGTTTCATCAGACCATATGATATTCTCCCAATATGCTTCTGGATAATCCAAATGCTCTCTAGCAAACTTCAGACAGGACCGGACATATACTTGCTTAAGCAGGGGGACACGTCTGGCACTGCAGGATCTAAGTTCCTGGCGGCATAGTGCATTACTGATGGTAGCCTTTGTGACAAGGTCCCACCTCTATGCAGGTCATTCACTGTGTGGTTCTGGGATTTTTTGCTCGCCGTTCACATTAGTCCAAGAGAGGATTCACATTAGGTTCCCGGAGAGATGTAGACTGAGGATTGGCATTAGGTCCTGGCAACGAAAATCGCCTTAACGTAGCTGCCAGGTACATGTGAATTGGCCAATTTATGCGCTAAGCATTCTCAATTTTTCATATTTCTCGTGCAATAATGCATTCAATTTTCATATTTTATGTTTGTATGCCATAGCGCTACAGATTGCTGCCTTTTCTGTTTGTTTGTCTATGAGTTGGCGACTGTAGGTAAGCACCTGGTCAGACCTGATTTGTTTGGATGTGACGTGAGTTTTTTTTAAATATTTGTATGTATTAGCCTTCTGACTGAGCACTCCGCCCCTTAGCCTTAGGTGTTTTTACAGTAATTGCAGCAGGATTCTACCCCTCCACAGAGGTATAGACTTTAGTCCAAGAGAAGATTCACATTAGGTTCCCAGAGAGATGTAGACTGTCTGAGAGGACTGGCATTAGGTCCTGGCAATGAGAATCGCCTTAACGTAGCTACCAGGTACACATGAATTGGCCAATTTATGCATTAAGCTCTCAATTTTTCATATTTCTATTGCAGTAATGCAATTCAATTTTCATATTTTAGGTTTACATGCTGTAGCACTACAGAGTGATGCCTTATCTGTTGCATTGTATATGAGTCGGTGACTCTAGGTAAAAACCTGTTCAGACCTGATTTATGTTTGGATGTGACGGTCAGTTTTTTTGATATTTGGATGATCTTGTCCCTGACATCCTTAGAAAGCTCTTTGGTCTTGCCCATGTTGTAGAGGTTAGAGTCGGGCTGATTAATGGAGTCTGTTGACAGGAGTCAATTCAGGTAACGAGTTGATTAGGAGCGTCTAACTGGTCTGTGGGAGCCAGAACTCTCAATGGTTGGTATGCGATCAAATACTTATTTCTCAATGCAAATTTATACAATGTGATTTTCTGGATTTTATTTTTGATATTCTATCTCTCAATGTGATTTTCTGGATTTTATTTTTGATATTCTATCTCTCAATGTTAAAAATTAACCTACCCTTAAAATTATAGACGGTTCATGTCTTTGTCAGTGGGCAAACTACAAAATCAGCAAGGGATCAAATACTTTTGTCCCCCACTGTACATTTATATTTAAATGGTTTGCTGGTTAAACATAGTAATTCATGGGTAGAAATGACTTTTCTGCCCATTTTAATTTTAAAAAGTCCAAGGTGTTAGGTGTCAGAGTCCTACTGATGTGATATTGCTGAACTATTGGTATTCCAATGAGTCAATATGTGTCCGACCATCGCGCAAAAGAAAATCATACAACAATAAAACTACCTTCAAATTTGGCAGGTAATCAAAATGATGTGAAGATATTGGCTTAAAATGAACAAACTTTTTTATTATAGTGTAATAGCACCATCTAGTGTTTAATATTTTGCATAGTTCAATTGTTTTTAACTTAAAGGAGTTTTCCAGATGTAACTTTTTCTTCCAGACCTTCTATACAGACATGCAGCCAATCATTAGCCTCAGTGGCTATGCTAATTTTGACAACACAAAACTGCTGAACTCAGTGACTGGCTTCAGCAGTCATGCACTTACTGATGTCACTTAGACAAAAAGAAAAAAAAAATGCGATTGTCAAAAGGATCTCCATAAGCACAAATAATTTTATTATGCAAAAGGATAAAAACAATTAAAAAGCATATAGACAACAATCAGTACAATGTACTCAAAGTAACAACCTACTCCCCTTTGCCATAAATATATATCGTATTAAAGTACCCTTAAAATAAAATCGAGTATTGACCCAAAGTGACAGTCCCAAATATTGTGTGAACTATCAAGCAATAAACAAAAATCTGGTCCAGTAAGAACACCTCAATATCTCAAATAATATACTTGGAATAAATAAAAAAAGAAAAAAAAAGAAGTGAATATCATACATAAGAAATACATGGAACACAATTATGATAATAAAGCCTATAATTGGGGAAAGACCAAATTACTTACCGGTAATGGGATTTTCCAGTGCCCATGACAGCAGTACACAGAAGAGGGGATCTGCCCATCACGGACAAAAAGGAACCTCTCCCCCACATCAGTTGGGTAACAGAGCATCAGGGGACCTCCAACATGGTTTTATACACATACCTTCACCAAACCATAACCTACATAAGCCATCTGCGCTGCACACCCTAAATTCGATTATTGCACATCCATTACAGAGGGGAAAAATATAGAACCCTTCTCAAAAGGATATATCAGAGGTCAAAACAAGCCTATACTATAGTGCTTATACAATACTCACAAAAAAATAAAGGGAACACAAACAACAGAATATAAATCCAAGTAAATCAAACTTCTGTGAAATCAAACTGTCCACTTAGGAAGCAACACTGACAATCAATTTCATATGCTGTTGTGCAAATGGAATAGACAACAGATGTAAATTATTGGCAATTATCAAGACAGACAAAAAAGTAGGAATTAGTCCTACCGGTAATGTAGTTGCCAGGAGCCCATCCTGACAGCACCACCAGGAGGTTGTCCTTCAAAACCTTGAGAGGGACAGGAAAAACAGAGGTTAAATAGCCCCTCCCCACCTCCACCCTTCAGTGTATTTTCCAAGTACCACACCAGGATGGATGCAACGCTATTTTATTAAATTTCCATTACAAAATGTTTACATCACATTAGATAGGAAATATACGGGAGGGAATATAAGGAGTGCCGTCAGGAAGGACTCCTGGAAACTACATTACCGGTAAGACTAATTCCTACTTTTCCAGGACGTCCCTCATGACAGCACCACCAGGAGAAGTACCAAATAACTTCTATTAGGGCGGGATCACTGCTTGGAGGACTTTCCTCCCAAAGGCCATCTGTTGGTTTGATAGAACGTCCAGTTTGTAATGTCTACAGAAAGTATCTACTTTGGACCAAGTTGCGGCACTGCAAATTTGATCCATGGAAGCCCCTGCACTCTCTGCCCAAAAAGCCGAGACTGCTCTCAGCGAGTGAGCCTTAAGGCCTTCCGGCGGAATTTTTCCTGCCGAGGTATATGCTGTGGAAATAGCTAGTTTTATCCACCTAGCTAAGGCTAGTTTCACATTTGTGTTAAAAAACGTAGCGTTTTTAACGCAAACGCAGGTGGTGCAAAAAACGCATGTAAACGCGTGCAAATGCTGCGTTTTTTAAAAGCATGCGTTTTTGCATGTGGTAAAAAAACGCGGCGTTTTGACGCGTTTACATGCATTTTTTCCTGCGTTTGCGTTTTTGAAACGCATGATGAGAAGTGTGTGACAGCTGCCAATCATCAAAATCAACTAGAAAACCCACTATAAACAGAAATAGCTAGGGTTAGGGTTAGGATCCCTAGGGTTAGGGTTAGGATCCCTAGGGTTAGGGTTAGGATCCCTAGTAACCCTAGGGATCCCAACCCTAACCCTAGGGATCCTAACCCTAGCCCTAGAGATCCTAACCCTAGGGATCCTAACCCTAACCCTAGGGATCCTAACCCTAACCCTAGAGATCCTAACCCTAGGGATCCTAACCCTAACCCTAGGGATCCTAACCCTAACCCTTGGGGTTAGGGATAGGATCCTAACCCTTAGGCTTAGGGTTAGGATCCCTAGGGTTAGGGTTAGGATCCCTAGGGTTAGGGTTCGGGTTGGGGGGTGACTTATCAGTGTGTATTCTTGTGTTTTTCTATAGAAACGCATGCGTTTAAAAACGCAAGCAAACGCATGTGCTTAAAAACGCATGCGTTTACATAGACAGAAATATGTTTTTTTGCGGCAAAAAAACGCCTCTAGAAATTACTACAGGTTGCATTTCCACAACAAAACGCAAGCATAGAAACGACACATGCGTCGTCAAAATGCGGCAAAACGCATGCAAAAAATGCATGCGTTTTTAATGTTAAGTATAGGAAAAAAAACGCATGCTTTTTTTGCGCTAAAACGCAGCGTCAAAAAACGCAAATGTGAAACCAGCCTAAGGTAGCTTTTGATGCCTTCCATCCTCTATTTCTCCATGCCATCTGGACGAAGAGATTTGAATCTAGTCTCCAGCCTTCTGTGAGTTTTAGGTATTGTAGGACTGATCTTTTAACATCCAAAGAATGGAGTGCACGTTTGCTCTCGTTTTTATAGTTCTGACAGAAGGTGCACAATATTATTTCCTGGCTCCTATGAAAGTCAGTTACCACCTTTGGAAGGAAGGCCGGACCTAGCTTAAGAATGATACAGTCATCCTGGATCCTTAGATATGGATTTTTTATGGAAAGGGCTTGAATTTCTTCTATGTCTGGCTGAGGTTATTGCTACCAGAAACACTGTTTTAAGTGTTACCGATCTGAGATCTGCTTGGTCTAGAGGTTCGTAGGGATTTTCCCGTAAATTATTCAAGGCTAAATTTAGGTCCCAAGGAGGGACGGTACTGCGTATTGTAGGTCTAATACGTTGAGTGGCTCTAATAAACCTTACCACCCAAGGGTGTTCTGCCAGAGGGTAATCAAAAAAGGAGCTTAGAGCCAAGATTTGTACTTTTAGCATATTGGGCTTTAGACCATTGTCAAAGCCAGCTTGAAAAAAATCTAAGATTTGAAGAATATCAGGTTCCTGTTTAAGGGGAATTGGGCCTGTACAATATGAGCAGAATTTTTGCCAGACCTTAAGATATATAGCTGAAGTGACTGGCTTTCTACTTTTTTTGTAAGGTAGATATGACTGATTCTGAGAGGCCCTTCAATTTTAGAATTTCCTTCTCAGGATCCAGGCTGAAAGCTGTAGGAACTCTAGATTGTGATGAGCAAGAGAGCCCTGTGTCAGGAGGTTTTGTTCTAGTGATAGAAGAATTGGATCTTCCAACGCCATCTGTTTTAGTACTGGAAACCAGCTTCTCCTGGGCCAGTATGGCACTATTAGAATAACAGTCGTCTGACTCTCTTGAATCTTCCGTAGAACTCTCGGAATCAAGGGCAATGGAGGGAAGGCATATGCCAGTTCCATATCCCAATCCTGGGCTAAGGCATCCACTGCTGTCGGGTTTTCTCCTGGATTCAGCGAAAAGAAGCGTTTTGTTTTTGAGTTTTTTCTTGAAGCGAATAAATCTATTTCTGGAAAGCCCCAGGTGTTGGTAAGATGTAGAAAGACTCCTTGATTTAAGGCCCACTCTGTGGGTTTGATTTTCTTCCTGCTGAAAAAAAATCTGCTACTTGGTTCCTTTCACCTTTCAAATCTACTGCCGTTAAGGATCTTACATGGAGTTCTGCCCAAGAGAATATTATGCTTGTTAGGTCCTGCAGATGACTGTCCTGGACCTCCTTGATGTAGGATGAAGGAGATTGTAGTTCAATTGTCGGAGAATATTATGACGTGGAGGTTGTTGAGCTGATGCTCAGACTTGCTCAGCGCTTCCTAAACTGCTCTGAGTTCTCTGAAGTTTGATGAGTTGTTGCGTATCCATGAGGGCCATGTTCCCTGAAGATAAGGACCATCTATGTGAGCTCCACAGCTATTGAGACTTGCGTCCGTAGTTATAATTATTTATTGTGACATCTTCCAGGGTTTGCCCTGCTGCAGATTTGAGATGTTGATCCAGTAGGACAGGCAGCGTCTTCCTTCTGCCGCCGTGAGTATGCCAACAACAGGTCGTCCAAGTACGGCACTATAAGGATATTTTTGTCCGTAGAAAGGCCATCGCTTTTGCCATGAGTTTTGTAAAGATTCTTGGAGCTGATGAGAGTCCGAATGGCAGACATTGGAATTGGAAATGAAGAATCTTCCCTCGGTCTTTTATAGCGAGCCTGAGGTATTTCTGGTGTAGGGGGATGAATGGGCACATGATAATATGCACTTTTGAGATCTATTGTACACATTACTGAAGCTTTCTTTATTAATGGTATGACAGATCTGATGGTCTCCATTTTGAAGCATTTGTAAAGGACCCAATGGTTCAGTGGCTTTAAGTTTATTATGGTCCGGTACTTGCCTCCTGGCTTTATAGAAAAGAGACTGGAATAGTGGCACTGGAGTTGTTCTGACAGGGGTACCGGAACTATGGCTTCTACTTGTAACATAGTAACATAGTAACATAGTAACATAGTTAGTAAGGCCGAAAAAAGACATTTGTCCATCCAGTTTAGCCTATATTCCATCATAATAAATCCCCAGATCTACGTCCTTCTACAGAACCTAATAATTGTATGATACAATATTGTTCTGCTCCAGGAAGACATCCAGGCCTCTCTTGAACCCCTCGACTGAGTTCGCCATCACCACCTCCTCAGGCAAGCAATTCCAGATTCTCACTGCCCTAACAGTAAAGAATCCTCTTCTATGTTGGTGTAAAAACCTTCTCTCCTCCAGACGCAAAGAATGCCCCCTTGTGCCCGTCACCTTCCTTGGTATAAACAGATCCTCAGCGAGATATTTGTATTGTCCCCTTATATACTTATACATGGTTATTAGATCGCCCCTCAGTCATCTTTTTTCTAGACTAAATAATCCTAATTTCGCTAATCTATCTGGGTATTGTAGTTCTCCCATCCCCTTTATTAATTTTGTTGCCCTCCTTTGTACTCTCTCTAGTTCCATTATATCCTTCCTGAGCACCGATTCCCAAAACTGGACACAGTACTCCATGTGCGGTCTAACTAGGGATTTGTACAGAGGCAGTATAATGCTCTCATCATGTGTATCCAGACCTCTTTTAATGCACCCCATGATCCTGTTTGCCTTGGCAGCTGCTGCCTGGCACTGGCTGCTCCAGGTAAGTTTATCATTAACTAGGATCCCCAAGTCCTTCTCCCTGTCAGATTTACCCAGTGGTTTCCCATTCAGTGTGTAATGGTGAAATTGATTCCTTCTTCCCATGTGTATAACCTTACATTTATCATTGTTAAACCTCATCTGCCACCTTTCAGCCCAAGTTTCCAACTTATCCAGATCCATCTGTAGCAGCATACTATCTTCTCTTGTATTAACTGCTTTACATAGTTTTGTATCATCTGCAAATATCGATATTTTACTGTGTAAACCTTCTACCAGATCATTAATGAATATGTTGAAGAGAACAGGTCCCAATACTGACCCCTGCGGTACCCCACTGGTCACAGCGACCCAGTTAGAGACTATACCATTTATAACCACCCTCTGCTTTCTATCACTTAGCCAGTTACTAACCCATTTACACACATTTTCGGCCAGACCAAGCATTCTCATTTTGTGTACCAACCTCTTGTGCGGCACGGTATCAAATGCTTTGGAAAAATCGAGATATACCACGTCCAATGACTCACCGTGGTCCAGCCTATAGCTTACCTCTTCATAAAAACTGATTAGATTGGTTTGACAGGAGCGATTTCTCATAAACCCATGCTGATATGGAGTTAAACAGTTATTCTCATTGAGATAATCCAGAATAACATCCTTCAGAAACCTTTCAAATATTTTACCAACAATAGAGGTTAGACTTACTGGCCTATAATTTCCAGGTTCACTTTTAGAGCCCTTTTTGAATATTGGCACCACATTTGCTATGCGCCAGTCCTGCGGAACAGACCCTGTCGCTATAGAGTCCCTAAAAATAAGAAATAATGGTTTATCTATTACATTACTTAGTTCTCTTAGTACTCGTGGGTGTATGCCATCCGGACCCGGAGATTTATCTATTTTAATCTTATTTAGCCGGTTTCGCACCTCTTCTTGGGTTAGATTGGTGACCCTTAATATAGGGTTTTCATTGTTTCTTGGGATTTCACCTAGCATTTCATTTTCCACCGTGAATACCGTGGAGAAGAAGGTGTTTAATATGTTAGCTTTTTCCTCGTCATCTACAACCATTCTTTCCTCACTATTTTTTAAGGGGCCTACATTTTCAGTTTTTATTATTTTACTATTGATATAGTTGAAGAACAGTTTGGGATTAGTTTTACTCTCCTTAGCAATGTGCTTCTCTGTTTCCTTTTTGGCAGCTTTAATTAGTTTTTTAGATAAAGTATTTTTCTCCCTATAGTTTTTTAGAGCTTCAATGGTGCCATCCTGCTTTAGTAGTGCAAATGCTTTCTTTTTACTGTTAATTGCCTGTCTTACTTCTTTGTTTAGCCACATTGGGTTTTTCCTATTTCTAGTCCTTTTATTCCCACAAGGTATAAACCGCTTACACTGCCTATTTAGGATGTTCTTAAACATTTCCCATTTATTATCTGTATTCTTATTTCTGAGGATATTGTCCCAGTCTACCAGATTAAGGGCATCTCTAAGCTGGTCAAACTTTGCCTTCCTAAAGTTCAGTGTTTTTGTGACTCCCTGACAAGTCCCCCTAGTGAAAGACAGGTGAAACTGCACAATATTGTGGTCGCTATTTCCTAGATGCCCAACCACCTGCAGATTTGTTATTCTGTCAGGTCTATTAGATAGTATTAGGTCTAAAAGTGCTGCTCCTCTGGTTGGATTCTGCACCAATTGTGAAAGATAATTTTTCTTGGTTATTAGCAGAAACCTGTTGCCTTTATGGGTTTCACAGGTTTCTGTTTCCCAGTTAATATCCGGGTAGTTAAAGTCCCCCATAACCAGGACCTCATTATGGGTTGCAGCTTCATCTATCTGCTTTAGAAGTAGACTTTCCATGGTTTCTGTTATATTTGGGGGTTTGTAACAGACCCCAATGAGAATTTTGTTACCATTTTTCCCTCCATGAATTTCGACCCATATGGACTCGACATCCTCATTTCCTTCGCTAATATCCTCCCTTAAATTGGACTTTAGACAAGACTTTACATAGAGACAAACCCCTCCTCCTCTCCGATTTTTACGATCCTTTCTAAACAGACTGTAACCCTGTAAGTTAACTGCCCAGTCATAGCTTTCATCTAACCATGTCTCGGTTATTCCCACTATGTCAAAGTTACCTGTAGATATTTCTGCTTCTAGTTCTTCCATCTTGTTTGTCAGGCTTCTGGCGTTTGCGAGCATGCAGTTTAGAGGATTTTGTTTTGTTCCAATCTCCTCGCTGTGGATAGTTTTAACATAGTAACATAGTAACATAGTTAGTAAGGCCGAAAAAAGACATTTGTCCATCCAGTTCAGCCTATATTCCATCATAATAAATACCCAGATCTACGTCCTTCTACAGAACCTAATAATTGTATGATACAATATTGTTCTGCTCCAGGAAGACATCCAGGCCTCTCTTGAACCCCTCGACTGAGTTCGCCATCACCACCTCCTCAGGCAAGCAATTCCAGATTCTCACTGCCCTAACAGTAAAGAATCCTCTTCTATGTTGGTGGAAAAACCTTCTCTCCTCCAGACGCAAAGAATGCCCCCTTGTGCCCGTCACCTTCCTTGGTATAAACAGATCCTCAGCGAGATATTTGTATTGTCCCCTTATATACTTATACATGGTTATTAGATCGCCCCTCAGTCGTCTTTTTTCTAGACTAAATAATCCTAATTTCGCTAATCTATCTGGGTATTGTAGTTCTCCCATCCCCTTTATTAATTTTGTTGCCCTCCTTTGTACTCTCTCTAGTTCCATTATATCCTTCCTGAGCACCGGTGCCCAAAGCTGGACACAGTACTCCATGTGCGGTCTAACTAGGGATTTGTACAGAGGCAGTATAATGCTCTCATCATGTGTATCCAGACCTCTTTTAATGCACCCCATGATCCTGTTTGCCTTGGCAGCTGCTGCCTGGCACTGGCTGCTCCAGGTAAGTTTATCATTAACTAGGATCCCCAAGTCCTTCTCCCTGTCAGATTTACCCAGTGGTTTCCCGTTCAGTGTGTAATGGTGATATTGATTCCCTCTTCCCATGTGTATAACCTTACATTTATCATTGTTAAACCTCATCTGCCACCTTTCAGCCCAAGTTTCCAACTTATCCAGATCCATCTGTAGCAGAATACTATCTTCTCTTGTATTAACTGCTTTACATAGTTTTGTATCATCTGCAAATATCGATATTTTACTGTGTAAACCTTCTACCAGATCATTAATGAATATGTTGAAGAGAACAGGTCCCAATACTGACCCCTGCGGTACCCCACTGGTCACAGCGACCCAGTTAGAGACTATACCATTTATAACCACCCTCTGCTTTCTATCACTAAGCCAGTTACTAACCCATTTACACACATTTTCCCCCAGACCAAGCATTCTCATTTTGTGTACCAACCTCTTGTGCGGCACGGTATCAAACGCTTTGGAAAAATCGAGATATACCACGTCCAATGACTCACCGTGGTCCAGTCTATAGCTTACCTCTTCATAAAAACTGATTAGATTGGTTTGACAGGAGCGATTTCTCATAAACCCATGCTGATATGGAGTTAAACAGTTATTCTCATTGAGATAATCCAGAATAACATCCCTCAGAAACCCTTCAAATATTTTACCAACAATAGAGGTTAGACTTACTGGCCTATAATTTCCAGGTTCACTTTTAGAGCCCTTTTTGAATATTGGCACCACATTTGCTATGCGCCAATCCTGCGGATCAGACCCTGTCTCTATAGAGTCCCTAAAAATAAGAAATAATGGTTTATCTATTACATTACTTAGTTCTCTTAGTACTCGTGGGTGTATGCCATCCGGACCCGGAGATTTATCTATTTTAATCTTATTTAGCCGGTTTCGCACCTCTTCTTGGGTTAGATTGGTGACCCTTAATATAGGGTTTTCATTGTTTCTTGGGATTTCACCTAGCATTTCATTTTCCACCGTGAATACCGTGGAGAAGAAGGTGTTTAATATGTTAGCTTTTTCCTCGTCATCTACAACCATTCTTTCCTCACTATTTTTTAAGGGGCCTACATTTTCAGTTTTTATTCTTTTACTATTGATATAGTTGAAGAGCAGTTTGGGATTAGTTTTACTCTCCTTAGCAATGTGCTTCTCTGTTTCCTTTTTGGCAGCTTTAATTAGTTTTTTAGATAAAGTATTTTTCTCCCTATAGTTTTTTAGAGCTTCAATGGTGCCATCCTGCTTTAATAGTGCAAATGCTTTCTTTTTACTGTTAATTGCCTGTCTTACTTCTTTGTTTAGCCACATTGGGTTTTTCCTATTTCTAGTCCTTTTATTCCCACAAGGTATAAACCGCTTACACTGCCTATTTAGGATGTTCTTAAACAGAAATGTTCTTACCTCCCATCTGAGTATGTTTTCCTGGGTCTTCTTTGTTCAAGTCTAATGTTTTTCTTCCCATCCCCTCTTCTTCTAGTTTAACGCCCTCCTGATGAGTGTAGCGAGTCTTCTGGCGAATGTGTGTTTCCCAGGTTTGTTGAGGTGTAGTCCGTCTCTGGCGAGTAGTCCATCGTACCAGTAATTCACACCGTGGTCCAGGAATCCGAATCCTTGTTGTCTGCACCATCGTCTTAGCCAGTTGTTTGCATCAAGGATCCTGTTCCATCTCCTGGTGCCATGCCCATCTACTGGAAGGATAGAAGAAAAAACTACCTGTGCATCCAGTTCCTTTACTTTCTTCCCCAACTCTTCAAAGTCTTTGCAGATTGTCGGTAGGTCCTTCCTTGCCGTGTCATTGGTGCCAACATGTATCAGAAGAAATGGGTGGACGTCCTTGGAGCTGAAGAGCTTTGGTATCCTATCGGTCACATCCTTGATCATCGCACCTGGAAGGCAGCATACTTCTCTTGCGGTTATGTCCGGTCTGCAGATGGCTGCTTCTGTGCCTCTCAGTAGTGAGTCTCCCACCACCACCACTCTTTGTTGCTTCTTGGCTGTACTTTTTGCTGTCACTTGTTGCTGTGTGCCCTTTTCTTTTTTGCTTGCTGGTATTGCTTCATCCTTAGGTGTGCCATCTTCATCCTCTACAAAGATTTGATATCGGTTCTTCAGTTGTGTGGTTGGTGATTTCTCCATGGTCTTCTTGCTTCTTTTGGTCACATGCTTCCACTCATCTGCTTTTGGAGGTTCTCTGACACTTTTTTCACCTTCTGTGACCAGTAGAGATGCTTCTGTTCTGTCTAGAAAGTCTTCATTCTCTTTGATGAGTTTCAAAGTTGCTATTCTTTCTTCCAGACCCCGCACCTTTTCTTCTAAAAGGGCCACTAGTCTACACTTCTGACAGGTGAAATTTGATTCTTCTTCTGGTCGATCTGTGAACATGTAGCACATGCTGCAGCTCACCATGTAGGTTGTCACATCTGCCATGTTGCTCCTAGATCCTGCTGACTTGCTGTGTGTTTTCCTTCTTGTGTAATCTACTCAGCCAAGCTCTCTTGCAATAATGTCCTACAGGCTGCTTTCCAAGCAGCTGGTCCCGGCTGTACCCAACGATCTTCTAGCTTAGGGAGACTCTTCGCTTTTCCCAGAAGGCACCTGGAATATGCAAATTAGCCTCATCAAGCTTGAATCCCTGGTTTGGTGATGCTTTCCAAGCAGCTGGTCCTGGCTGTACCCAACGATCTTCTAGCTTAGGGAGACTTTTCGCTTTTCCCAGAAGGCACCTGGAATATGCAAATTAGCCTCCTCAAGCTTGAATCCCTGGTTTCTTTTATGTCTTCTAAGAGTCTCTGATGGACCTCTGGAGATTGGTTGCGGGTCAGGCAATATCTTCTGGGGGGTATCCGATTAAATTTTATTCTGTATCCCTGAGAGACTGTTTGGAGTATGCAACGGTTTTGGGTAATATTCTGCCATCCTTCTATGATCCAGTTAGGACCTCCTCCAATGCGCTTGCCGTCATTGTTTACCTAACCCGGTCCCTTGGTCGCGAAAGGAGCCTCTGCCTCCTTTAGGGTAGCTCCATCTTCCGGTTTTACCCTTGCTACTATAATCCTGCCTTGGATTAAATCGGGGCCTGTGAAAAACTGGCATTTTCTTTTGTTTCTGTTCTGGAAAGCCCTTCTTATCAGATGCTTTGTCCAGTAAATCATCCAATACTGGGCCAAATACATGGAGATCAGAAAATGGGATTGAGCAAAGTTTATTTTTAGATTGAGTGTCTCCTGACCATGATCTTAACCATACCGCATGCCTCGCGGCATTAGATAATACATTGCCCCTGACTGCAAATCGGACTGACTCCACTGAGGCATCTGCCATGAAATCAGTTGCCATCTTCAACAGTGGTAAGGATTTTAAAATTTCCTCTCAGGGAGTTATTTTTTTTATTTGGGTTTCCAACTCCTCAACCCAGATACACATTGACCTGGCTACTGAGGTTGCAGCTACATTAGCTTTCATAATTGCTGCTGAAGCTTCCCATGATTTTTTAAGGAGGTCCTCCACTCTTCTGTTCATCGGGTCCTTAAGGTCTGAGGAATCTTCAAATGGGATGGCTGTTTTCTTTGACAATCTGGCTACTGGTATGTCAATTTTCAGAACAGTTTCCCACGTCTTCGTGTCCTCAGGTTAAAGGGAAGTCGGAATTTAAAGTCCTTCGGGACTAAGTTTTTTCCCCACATCTTCCCATTCTTCTAATATCATTGCTGATATGTGATTATTCATGGGGAAGACCCTTTCTCTTCAGGCCCTTAGTCCTCCGATCATCTCGTCCTGGACTGTCATTGGCTTCGTGGATTCTTCCACTTTCATGGTGTTTCGGATTGCCTGTAACAGGGTGTCCGTGTCTTCGGAAGAAAATAAATATCTTTTCCGATCGCCGGAAAGAAGTACAGAGGAGGTTTCGCCTTCCGCTGAGTCTAGATCAGTGTAGCCCGATACTTCTCCTTCCTCGGATCCATGTTCCATCTGGGTCTTTTAGGGGAGGGAACTTGGGGTGGTTCAGTAGTAGATATAGTGGCCTGAACCTCCTCTCTGATCATGTTGCGTATATTATCCAATAAGGATGATTGCTCCTGTTTGAGCAGTTTGGCGATGCATGACTCGCACAACTTCTTGTTGTATGCATCTGGAAGTCTTGTGGCGCACAATGGGCACTTATTAGATTTCCTTTTTACCACTGTTGTGGAGCGTTTAGTCGTTTCCTTATCCAAAAAAAAAAAGATACAGAAAGGAAGGTCCTATAGCTCTCTGTATGTAAACAGGAACACATGGGCTACTTGCACAGTGAACAAGTCTGTATGATCATGTTCACACACCACCAAGAAACCTGAAGACACAAAAGAGAATAGTAAAACCAAAAACACTCAGTTTGAAAAAATGTTGCAGTAATCCGCAAGTGCTAGTAAAAGATGTAAAAAACAGGGTATTTGGTTGATACGTTTTTTGCAAAAAATGTATACTAAGCTGCTCTACCAATCTTCACGGTATACCCTTATCAGAGCAGTCCTAACTAATGTATGCAATCCCTATCTGATGTATTTAAAAACCTGATCATCTGTATATAACCTGTGTGAACAGGGTTCAGAGAGGAAAAATCCATGTGTGCATACAGGGTAGAACAGCTTTTGTGCAGATAGCCCAAGAGGAGTGGTGGAACTCCCCAGTCTTGTAGACACAAGAGAACAATTATGGAAACAGGAACACATGGGCTACTTGCACAGTGAACAAGTCTGTATGATCATGTTCACACACCACCAAGAAACCTGAAGACACAAAAGAGAATAGTAAAACCAAAAACACTCAGTTTGAAAAAATGTTGCAGTAATCCGCAAGTGCTAGTAAAAGATGTAAAAAACAGGGTATTTGGTTGATACGTTTTTTGCAAAAAATGTATACTAAGCTGCTCTACCAATCTTCACGGTATACCCTTATCAGAGCAGTCCTAACTAATGTATGCAATCCCTATCTGATGTATTTAAAAACCTGATCATCTGTATATAACCTGTGTGAACAGGGTTCAGAGAGGAAAAATCCATGTGTGCATACAGGGTAGAACAGCTTTTGTGCAGATAGCCCAAGAGGAGTGGTGGAACTCCCCAGTCTTGTAGACACAAGAGAACAATTATGGAAACAGGAACACATGGGCTACTTGCACAGTGAACAAGTCTGTATGATCATGTTCACACACCACCAAGAAACCTGAAGACACAAAAGAGAATAGTAAAACCAAAAACACTCAGTTTGAAAAAATGTTGCAGTAATCCGCAAGTGCTAGTAAAAGATGTAAAAAACTGAGTGTTTCAGATAGGGATTGCATACATTAGTTAGGACTGCTCTGATAAGGGTATACCGTGAAGATTGGTAGAGCAGCTTAGTATACATTTTTTGCAAAAAACGTATCAACCAAATACCCTGTTTTTTACATCTTTTACTAGCACTTGCGGATTACTGCAACATTTTTTCAAACTGAGTGTTTTTGGTTTTACTATTCTCTTTTGTGTCTTCAGGTTTCTTGGTGGTGTGTGAACATGATCATACAGACTTGTTCACTGTGCAAGTAGCCCATGTGTTCCTGTTTCCATAATTGTTCTCTTGTGTCTACAAGACTGGGGAGTTCCACCACTCCTCTTGGGCTATCTGCACAAAAGCTGTTCTACCCTGTATGCACACATGGATTTTTCCTCTCTGAACCCTGTTCACACAGGTTATATACAGATGATCAGGTTTTTAAATACATCAGATACAAAAGCTGTTCTACCCTGTATGCACACATGGATTTTTCCTCTCTGAACCCTGTTCACACAGGTTATATACAGATGATCAGGTTTTTAAATACATCAGATAGGGATTGCATACATTAGTTAGGACTGCTCTGATAAGGGTATACCGTGAAGATTGGTAGAGCAGCTTAGTATACATTTTTTGCAAAAAACGTATCAACCAAATACCCTGTTTTTTACATCTTTTACTAGCACTTGCGGATTACTGCAACATTTTTTCAAACTGAGTGTTTTTGGTTTTACTATTCTCTTTTGTGTCTTAGCTCTCTGTATGTAGCCTGGCTGGGAAGATGTTTATTGTAGCTCACTCATGTGGCCCAAGGGAGATTTGGACTGGAAGTCAGGGCGGCTAACACTCTCCATCTTACTGGGTCAGTGTGTGCTGTCAGCTGTCTGTCTTAAGTAGTCTGTCTTACCCGGCTTCAAGACATCTGATTCGTCCTCCTTCCGATCACAGATGCTGCTCACTTGGATCCTTGCTGTCACTTCTGACAGCGCATGCGCCCCGTGGAACCCATCCTGGCTCTTGGATCCTCAGTTGAAACCGCGCCCCCTCCAGGAGCCCCTGCCGGTCTGCTATCCTCAGCGCCGCCCCCGGAAATAGTTACTGCGCTAATTCTGGTGTCATAGCGTTGTAATGGAGGGAGATGCCGATCCGTGAGTGGCAGCTTTCCAGCCACCTGCAGTTGGACCACATCGCCGGAACCAGCATCGCGGACGCCTGCCCAAAGGGTGCCGCGCAGAAGATGCAGCCCAGGGTCCTTGGAGGAATGTGGCTGACAGAGCGAACGCTCTACCAACCGCTGAGGGACCTCTCGCGGTATCGTGGGCTTACACCTTCGCCCACTGCCCTAACCCCCTCTGGAGGAGCTGGAGCCTTTCAGGTAAATTGCTTCTTCGCACATCTGTGCTCCTCTCCTGCTTCTGTCCCTGATAGGGACAGGAAAAACACAATGGTGGAGGTGGGGAGGGGCTATTTAACCTCTTCTGTGTTTCCTGTCCCTATCAAGGATATGAAGGACAACCTCCTGGTGGTGCTGTCAGCAGGCAGGTCCCGGAAAGGAGTGGTTCTGCAGGTGGGGACCACAGACTATATCTCAGTACCAATGCTTTCTGGCTGATGTTTTGGTGACTTTTGAATGTTGGTTGTGCTTTCACACTCATGGTAGCATGAGACGGACTCTACAACCCACACAAGTGGCTCAGGTAGTGCAGCTCATCCAGAATGGCACATCCATGTGAGCTATGGCAAGGTTTGCTGTGTCCAGAGGCTGGAGGCTCTACCAGAATACAGACCAGTACACCAGGAGACGTGGAGGGGGCCGTAGGAGGGCAACAACCCAGCAGCAGGATCGCTACCTCAGCCTTTGTGCAAGGAGGAACAGGAGGAGCACTGCCAGAGCCCTGCAAAATGACCACCGGCAGGCCACACAAATGGTTAGAAATTGATTCCATGAGGATGGTCTGAGTGCTCGACGTCCACAAATGTGGGTTGTGCTCACAGCCCAACACCATGTAGGACGCCTGGCATTTGCCACAGAACACCAGGATTGGCAAATTCACCACTGAGGCTCTATGCTCTTCACAGAATAAAGCAGGTTCACACTGAGCACATGACAGAGTCTGGAGATGCCGTGGAGAGCAGTCTGCTGCCTGCAACATCCTTCAGCATGACCAGTTTGGCAGTGGGTCAGTAATGGTGTGGGGTGGCATTTCTTTGGAGGGCTGCACAGCCCTCCATATGCTCGCCAGAGGTAGCCTGCCATTAGGTAACGAGAGGAGATCCTCAGACCCCTTGTGAGACCATATTCTGGTGCGGATGGCCCTGGGTTCCTTCTACTGCAGGACAATGCAAGATGAAGGCATTGAAGCTATGGACTGTCCTGCCCGTTCCCCAGACCTGAATCCCTTTCAACACATCTGGGACATCAGGTCTCACACCATCCACCAATGTCATGTTGCACCACAGACTGTCCAGGAGTTGGCAGATGCTTTAGTTCTGGTCTGGGAGGAGATCCCTCTGTGACTGACCTACCACTAGAGGAGTAATCTACTTTAATTACCTCTCTAATCCACCTCACTAAGTTACTTCTGGAAGCCTTTAACCTTTCCTAGGGCCCTGGAAAGAAAGAAACAAACAATGACTAGCTCTGATATGTAATTAATCAGAGACCTCCTAACATCCAGGGTGTGAAATTTTTCTTCCTTAGAATTCCTGGGGTTAGCACAAAAAGGAGAGAAGAATAATCTCCCGACTCCAATGGAATTTTGTGGCTACTTTTGGAAGGTAGTCTGGGTCTGGTTTTAGAATCACTCTGTCCAACAGAATCGGCAGAAATGGAGCACTAACTGACAAAGCATGGCCATCACCAACTCTGGGGGCCGAAGTAAGTACCACCAGGTTCTCCTGCAGCATGTGACCACAGGCAATCAACAAGCTAAGTTCAGCAAATATTTAACTCCCTTTAACCTGCCTATGAGCTACAGCTCTAAGTCGACGCTCTCTATGGAATCACAAGGAGGATTGTCTGAACCTGTAGAATCCACAGACCCTGATGCTACCATGACAGTTGGAGCTGTTTAAGAAAACCTCCTTGTGACACCAGCCCTGGCTGTTACTGCAGGAGCTCAGCTGTCAGCTAAGCTGAGCTCCCGGCGGTAATCGTTAGGGAAGTGCTGATGTTACAGATTGACTGACCGATTGCAGCAGAGAGTGGGGACCGCTGTAATTGGTCCCAGGATCTCAAGCTGCGACTGTCATCTGAGAGTGACTGCTGCAGGTACGGAGTTGTCACTGTTTTCAAACAGTGATAGTTTAAATCCATGATGGGTATAGTACGTCATGATACAGGAACTGAAATCTGCCCATGATGTCGGCATTAAGCGGTTAAGTTGCCACCTTGCTTTGGAGAGAATAGCTTCCATTGTCTGTAGTCTCTCATCACTAATAGATGTTCTTTAAAGTTAGAGATACTTTCTACCTTTGCTACCAAACCCCCAATTTCTAAATTAAGCAAAAATTTTAGATGGGAAGAATGTCTGTGAAAACTCTTGTATCTTACTGATAGGAAGAATTATGGTTCTGAATATAGATTATTGGTTCCCATAGAGGTCAGAAGCCATTTCAAATACCCCCTCAAGTCTCAGAAAATTCCTCTGGCGATGGGCCTTAAAAGGGTTGTCCATTTTCTCGTTTGTGTGAGAAAGTTGCACTAACTGACCAGCACTTCTGTCCATTCAATGGCCGCTGGTGGAAAAGCATGTGCTCAGACCACCAGCCTCTTTTAGTCATAAACACCTCAGATTAGAGGCGTAGCTGGGGTTTTGATTCGGGGGGAGGGGGCGAAACTTCTGAGTGGGCCCCTAACCAGGTAACCTTGATTACAACTGGGTGATGCACCCTAATAGTGGAGGAGAACCTCAGCAGATGACCACGCTATTACTGAAGATAATAATCTCTATATAAAGACCAACATAGGTATTACCGCCATATGGTCAGTGGTAGATACCAGTACTATAGAACATATAAGAGATCACAGCACAGTTATAGATGGTGACTTACCGCTGACGTTCTCTCTGTTGGAATCGTTCACTTTTCCCATCTTTTCCATCTGGCCCAGACCGACATGACAACTTCTAGCCACAACTCAACTGCAGAGAATACACCAAAGACACATTTTGCTTCTCATATTCCAGCCCCATCTATCTCCAACCTGCACAAATGCCTCATCCTGCTTATACCCCAAATACAGAGCTGCTGCTGCCATACGTGATCCTATTACTGCACTTACTGCGTGGTTCTCTGTGCCTTCTAAATTCTAAAGCACCCCTCTTTAATATTAGTAGTGCTGGGAGCAAATGCCCTAGAAAACAGTGCCCACATTTTGCCCCCTAGAAAGTAATAATGCCCTGTGTGCCCCTTTGAAAGTCACAGTAACCCGAGTTCCCCTATAACAATAAGTGCCCACTTTACATTTAAAGTCTCCTCCGAGTCTCCTCCGGTACAGCGCCCTTATACACAGTATGATGCTCTCTTATACACAGTATAATGCCCCCTCACTGTATAGTACCACCCACACAGTATACTGACCCCTTAGTAGCCCCCAAACTGTTTGATGGCTCCAACACTGTATGATGGCCCCCTAGATAGCCTGCATATAGTATAATGCACTCCCCATAGGCAGACTCTATAGCACAAGGCAGCCCCCATAGGCAGACCCTATAGCACAAGGCAGTCCCCCATAGGCAAACCCTATAGCACAAGGCAGTCCCCCATAGGCAGACCCTGTAGTATAAGGAAGACCCCATAGGAGAAAAAGAAAAAAAAAAAAAAACACAGTACATACTCACCTCTCTTCCTCCTTGTTCACGCGGTGCTCCGAGCTCCCACTTATCTCCCGACAGTGGGCGCCGGGTAGTGACATCATCGCACCTGCTGTCAGTGTCGGTAGACACTGATGGAAGAAGGAACGTAGCGGCTAAATGCCGAAACAGCTGACCTTGTGATGACGGGCGGGGGGGCCCACTGCTGGCACCGGGCCACCCCGCCTGCTCAGGGGCTTCATAGCGGCAGAGCAGGGAGATTGATTCTCTCTGCTCTGCCCCAGAATGTAACTATTGGTGCACTGCGTGCGCCGATAGTTGTAGTGTAGCTCTGAGTGGGCCCCCTCTGAGCACCGGGGCCACCAAACCCTCTGCCCCGTCCCTGGTAGCTACGCTACTGCCTCAGATGGAAAAGCTGCTTTTCTACTGGAGGAGGCTGATGGAGGATCATGTGACAAGATCATTCAAACAGCAGTCATTGTATGGACAGAAGTGCTGGTCAGTTTGTGAGGAAAGCCACGTTACCAAGAGAAAGTGGTTGACCCCATTAAGACTATGTTTACAGTTTTGTTTTGTTTGTTTTTTTAGTAAATCCACTCTAAGGGTACCGTCACACAGTGCAATTTTGATCGCTACGACGGCACGATTCGTGACGTTCGAGCGATATAGTTACGATATCGCAGTGTCTGACATGCTCCTGCGATCAGGGACCCCGCTGAGAATCGTACGTCGTAGCAGATCGTTTGAAACTTTCTTTCGTCGTCTAGTGTCCCGCTGTGGGGGCATGATCGCATGGTGTAACATATATCGTATATGATGGGCGCATAGTAACCAACGGCTTCTACATCGCACATACGTCATTATCGCTCCAGCGTCGTAGATTGCAAAGTGTGACAGCAGTCTACGACGCTGGAGCGATATTGTTACGATGCTGGAGCGTCACGGATCGTACCGTTGTAGCGATGAAAATTGCACTGTGTGACGGTACCCTAAAATTCTAACCTGACATTTTGCTGTTTGTACAGGGATTGGACTGCAAAGGACTGGGGTAAAGATATTCTTGAAACCTCCATAGGACTTATTGGGACATCTGGAAGAATGATTGTATAGAGAAGAAAAGGTGAGCACTACCACGAGTCCTGTCTCATGCCAACAGTAAAGCATTCTGAGATCATTCATGTGTGGAATTGCTGTTCATCTGTGGAGCAGGCTAACAATTTCGCCCAAGAACACTGCCATAAATAAAGAATGGTATCTAAAACATCCTCGAAGAGCAACTTCTCCTAATGAACCATGAGCAATTTGGTGATGAACAATTCATTTTACATCATGATGTAGCATGTCACAAGACAAAATTGATAACCAAGTGTCTCAGTGAATAAAATGTTGCAATTTTGAGTCCATGGCCAGATCTAAATCCCATTGAGAATGGGAGGTCAATCATCAAAAAGCGGATGGACAAAGAAAAACAACAAAAATTGTGATAAACCCCAAGCACGGATTAAACAATAATACATTGCCATTAGTCAGGAATTGGCTCTGAAGCCGAAATCCTCCATGCCAGGGCGAATTGTATTAGGGTATGTGAACATGTAGTTTTAAGCTCTGCGGATTTTTCCACAGCGGATTTGAGAAATCCGCAGGTAAAAGGCACTGCGTATTTAACACCTGCGGATTCCTATTATGGAGTAGGTGTAAATCGCTGCAGAATCTGCACAAAGAATTGATATGCTGCGGAATGTAACCCGCAGCCTTTCCCCGCATTTTTTTCCGCAGCATGGGCACTGCGGATTGCGTTTTCCATAGGTTTACATTGCACTGTAAACGCATGGAAAGCTGCTGCGGATCCGCAGCAAAATCCGCAACGTGTGCACATAGCCGAAGTCTAAAAAAAAAAAAAATAAGGGTCAACACTAAGTACCGAGTCTGTGTAAAAACTTGATGTATCTGTTGAAAAAAGTGAAAAAACGTATGCAATAAGCCAGATTACTCACCGGTAATGCTCTTTTAGTGAGTCCACGACAGCACCCCACTGGAGAGAGGGATCCGCCACGCAGGAACAGGAAACCTACAGAGAAATAAAAGGGGGCGGTCCGCCTCTCCTCCTCAGTTTTGATTTCAGAGTACCCGGAGGACCGCCAGTATTAGGCAAATATCATTTATTTCATTTTCCAAATTTATTTGCTTATGTATGATTAAAAGAATTTTACTCAATAGTATGCACTATATTAATCTGGGGAGGGATGTAAGAGGGTGCTGTCGTGGACTCACTAAAAGAACATTACCGGTGAGTAATCCGGCTTTTTACTCTTCACCATGACAGCACCCCACTGGAGATCTTTCAGAGACCATCACCTAGGGGGGGGGGACCACCGTGCTGAGGATAGTCCTGCCAAAGTCTAGGTCAGAAGTTGATGATAGGTCAAGCCTATAGTGGTTATAGAAAGTAGAAGGATCTGACCAAGTTGCCGCCTTACATATAGTTTCAATTGGGACCTCTCCCCTTTCTGCCCAGGAGGATGCCATAGCTCTGGTAGAATGCGATGTTTTGCCTTCCGGAGGGTTTTCTTTCCTAGCGGAATAAGCCAGTCTGATAGACTCCCTGATCCACCGGGATAAGGTGCTTTTTGTTACTCCATGACCCTTCTTGTGACCCTTGAAGGATATAAACAGAGCCCTACACTGTCGCCAGCTGCTGGTCCTTTCAATGTATTTTAAAACTACTCTTTTAACATCTAAAGTGTGATACTTCTGTTCTTCAGGAATGGAGGGATTACTGAAGAAAGTGGGCAAGATTATCTCTTGTGACCTATGGAATTTATTTCCTACTTTGCGAAGGTAGGAAGGGTCTGGTTTAAGAATCAACTTATCCTGAAAAGTTAGCAGGAAAGTTGGATCTATAGAAAGAGCTTGAATGTCACAGATTCTCCCAGCCGAAGTCATTGCTACCAATACCAAGAGGGCCGTTTTTAGTGATAGGCATTTAATGGGTATTGAGTCTATTGGTTTGAACGGAGAGTCTGTTAGGGCTTGTAAAACTAAATTTAGATCCCAGGATGGAATTCTAGGTATGTTAACTGGATTTATCCGTTCGCAGGCTGTGATAAAATCGGGATACCCATCTATTTCCCGCAATGTTATAGCCATAGAGGGCTCCTAGTGCCGATACATGAACCTTTAAAGTATTTACAGTTAATCCTAGTTCCCTCCCTTTTTGAAGGAATTCCAGGATAGATTGTATTGGAATTTCTGATGTGTTGGGAGATGTATGGAATTGTAGGAATTTCTTCCATATCCTTGTATATATTTTCGTGGTGGAATGTTTTCTACTTTGGAGGAGTGTGTCAATCAATCCCTCCGAGAACCCCCTTAATTTTAGCATCTGCCTCTCAAATTCCAGGCCGTCAGATGGAGATTGTCCATTTGAGGGTGGAAAAACGGTCCCTGGAAGAGAAGATTGGGTGTCGAGGGAAGGACCCAAGGGTCTGAGACCGACATGATTTGCAGCCACGAGAACCATGGTCTCTTTGGCCAGAATGGAGCTATCAGGATAACTCTCGCTCCTTCATCTCTGATTTTGCGTATGACCTGTGGTAGTAATATGATCGGAGGAAAGGCGTATGCCAGACTGAACTGCCAAGGGGCTTGGAGAGCGTCCAGAATGTCCGGATGATCCGCTGGAGATAAGGAGGCAAATCTTCGGACTTTTTTGTTTCTTTTTGTGGCAAAGAGATCTATTTGAGGACGACCCCAAAGGGATACTATGTCCTGAAAGACATGATGGTCTAGGCACCACTCCCCCTATCTCAAGGTGTGTCGACTTAAGAAGTCTGCCTGCTGGTTGCTTTCCCCTTATGTGAAGCGCAGTAAGGGATGTCAGGTGACTTTCTGCTAGATTCAAGATTTCTCCAGCAGAAGACATCAGAGTCTCTGATCGAGTGACTCCTTGCCTGTTTAGATACGCCACTGTGGTGGTGTTGTCGGAAAGGATTCTGACGTCTTTTTCCCGAAGCTGTGGGAGAAAATGGCATAAGGCGTATTTTACTGCATTTAGTTCTTTAAGGTTAGATGAGTTGCAGCGTTCTTCCATGTCCCATAACCCATGGCAAAAATCATTCCCCATATGAGCGCCCCATCCGTGAGGACTGGCGTCAGTGGTTATGGTATGAGATGGCGTTATTACCCATGGAACACCACTCATCAAATGGTCTGAATCCAGCCACCACGTTAAGGAAGTTAAAACCTCCTGTGACAAGGTTATATTTGCAATTAGGCGACCAAATAACCGTCTTTCTTCTTGTAAAATCTGGTGTTGCAGTGTTCGGGTATGATATTGAGCCCATTTCACTGCAGGTATACAAGAAATAAGGGATCCCAGTAATGACATAGCTTGTCTTAGGGATATACGTGGACTATTTATTGCAGCTATGACTTTGTGTCTGATGAGTAGTATCTTTACCTAAGGTAGAAGACACTTTTGGGTTATGGAGTCTAGACGGAACCCCAAGAACGCTTGACGGGAAAGTGGAGCAAGTCTGGATTTGTTGGTATTGATGATCCAGCCTAGATCCTGTAGAGAGGAAATTGCGTGAGCCAAGCGGTCAGCACATTGAGTAACTGAATTTCCTATGACCAAAAAGTTATCCAGGTAGGGTACAATTAATGTTTCTTTTTGGCGAAGATAGGCCATCACCTCTAGCATTATCTTGGTGAAGATCCTTGGCGCTGTAGAAAGGCCGAAGGGCATGGCTGCGTACTGGAAATGACGAATCTTGCTGTTGATTGTCACTGCTACCCAGAAGAATTTCTGGTATCTGTCATTAAGGTTTATGATTGTCCTGAATGAACCGTCGGGTTTGGAAATTAGGAATAAGGGAGAGTAGAATCCCCTACCTTCCTGTCCTTCAGGAACCTGGACTAAAACCCGTTTTGATAACCGGGTTTGAATTTCAAGCTCCAGAGCGTGTTGTTGTGCAGGCGAGCTAAGGGATGTTATAATATATGATTCGTGGGGAACGCGAGAGAATTGTAATTTAATTCCATCTCGGACAATATTTAAAATCCACAAACTACTGCCCCCTACTGGTATATCCTCAGTATTTGTTCTCTTTTGGGGGGTTGGGTCTTCTAAACATGGTACCTCTTTGTTTGTCCTCTTTAGTGGTCCATGTTGTTGACCTATCAGTTTGCCTCCTTTTGCCAAATGGTCTCCTCTTAAAGGCCCTCCTGTAAAAGGGAATAGAGGAGTCAGGAAAAGCTTTCTTCCTGTCCTTTGCCTTTTCGAGTATCTCGTCTAAGGTCTTACCAAAGAGGTACTCACCCTCACATGGGATTGCGCATATCTTAGATTTTGACTGCGCATCCCCTTTCCAGCTTTTCATCCATAGCGCTTGTCTTGCATTATTCACGAGGCCTGCAGATCTTGCTGCCAAACGGAGAGAGTCGGCGGATGCATCCGCCATAAAGGCTGCCGCCCCTCGTATTAAGGGGATGGCCGCCGCAGTTTTTCTCTTGAAACTGTATTCTCAATTTGCTGGTCTAACTGGTCAATCCAAATGAGCATTGACCGGGCAGCGCAAGTGCTGGCTACTGCAGGTTTGAATATTCCTGTAGTCGCTTCCCAAGAACGCTTAAGGGATGATTCAGCCTTACGATCCAAAGGATCGATAAGTAGTCCCACATCCTCCACAGGTAGAGTGGACTGCTTAGAGGTAGAGGTTACGGCTGCGTCGACCTTAGAGACTTTGGTCCATATAAGAAGCTCTTCGTCACTAAACGGATATTTTCGTTTTGACGCAGAGGGTAAAAACCGTCTTTGATCTTGTTTCTCCCACTCTCTTTTAATTAATGCTTTCACTGCTGGTATAACTGGAAAACATCTCCTCTTTCTCTCTGCTAAACACGCGAACATTATGTCCTGCGTGGTTTGCGCACCCTTTGTTTCCTCACACCCCATGGTATTCCTAATCGATTTTACCAAATTGTCCACACTGTCTAAGGGAAAACATGAGCGTCCCTCGATCTCTGATGAAGATGATGATGGTGATGATAGGGAGGCTTCTGAAAGTACAGTTTGGTCACTTTCGGAGTCTGACACAGGTGTTGGTATTTTGGATCTACTTTTATGCGGTTTATCCTAGGCCATAGTTTTTAGTTCCTCCCTAATAATGGCACGTAAGCCCGTAATGGACACTGCTGCTCCCTGTGTCGTTTCCTTGAAACAGTCTTTACAAAGTTTTTTGGGGTATGAGTCCGGAAGGGGCTGGCTACACAAGGCACATTCCGTATGTTTTGTTTTTTGTCGCTTTTTAGTCTGATCGTAATAAGACATAGTGAGAGAAGGAGAAAAGAGAGAGAGGAGGGAGACGACGTCAGCTTAATAGGCAGAGTTAAAAACTCACCCAGTGAAGCAATTAGTACCGGATCAGAAGGCCGAGATCCTGTCCTGGATCCGTCGCGTTTACGAGCGGTCTCAGAGGATCCTCTGGTGTGATCTTTGGCGGGGGGTACTGAATCTCCAGCTGTGGGGTCCATGGCACCTGGGGATGACATCTTTGCATCGCCAAATTACTCTTGTTTGGCGGTTTAAATAGTGCGCCCTTTTTTTTTTCTTCTCTGCGCAGTGCGCATGCGCTCCCCCGCCGCAGATCCGGCCTAGACGCCCCGGAAGTCAACCATCCACTTCCGGGGTAGTCTGTATTACAGCGGTCAGCGCATGCGCGGTCCGGGATTTCAGCACCGGACTGCAATGGGAACGCTGCCGCTCTCCTTACCCGACTCCAGCTGGCTCTCCCGCACTGCTGTACCACACGCTGCAGATGATGCCGGGCGGCCCTCCCCGGACCCGGCCGTCTGCACGATCCTTCAGACGAGGAGGGAGCCGTCTAGCGGAACTCCCCCGATGCTGCTTCCAGGCTGCAGCCCCTGCCGTTCTCGGCATGCTAGCCCAGGTATGTCCTTGTAGAAGTCCTGTCGTTCCCGCAGGAACAGGAAACCTAAACTGAGGAGGAGATGCGGACCGCCCCCTTTTATTTCTCTGTAGGTTTCCTGTTCCTGCGGTGCGGATCCCCCTCTCCAGTGGGATGCTGTCATGGCGAAGAGTAAAACTTATAGTTATACTTCAGTAACCAGAGAAACACCTTATAAAAGATTTAAAAACAATGAAGCAGCAAATTGTGAGAACCAAAGTTTGGGTCAGTCTCAAGACCTTTGGCCACTACTATACAGTAAAGCCTCTTTTCCACTTGCGAGATACACGTCCGTGTATTGCATGCGGAAATGAAGTGGAAAAGAGGTCTAAGATCAAGGGATTAACAAAAAAATACCATCATGTTTGGGAGCTTGAAAATATGACAATATGTCTAGTTGGAAAAATAAATTCCATATTTTGCTAATTTGTATTTAAAAAATTATTCCCAGTCACTATGTTTTTTTTCCCCAGATACTTTGTCATACCATACCTTATGAAGAGACCCAAGTACTCTGGAAAGCTTGCGTTGTAACATATGTTATTTTTGTTAGCCTTTTAAATAGTAACATCTACAAGATTTTTTTTTCCTCTAAGGGTACGTGTCAACGTTCAGGATGGCCGGCGCTTTGGATGGAGCGGAAAACTCGCTCCGCCCCCTTCTGTAGACGCGATGATTCCGGATGTGTTCACTGCACACATCCGGAATCATCACACCCCACATATAGGGCCCTGTGTTTTACCTTGCGGCAACACAGGGCCGCCGGGTGCGTGTTTGCATGCATAGTGGAGATGGGATTTCATAAAATCCCCTCCACTATGCGGTAACATCTGGACGCTGCGGATTGAACGCTGCGGTTCTATGCATCGATCAATCCGCAGCTATTCCGAATGTAATACGGCCCGTAGACACATACCCTTACCATGCACAATTAATCTTCTATCCTCTAGATGGCACACATTAACAGGAAATGCACAAAATATATTACCAAGAGTGCTGACACCTGACCATCACCTCTCTATAAACTTGTTGGATCAGCAATTCAAAAATCATGTCCAGTAATATGGACTTGCCGCCACCTTTTACAGCTATCGCAGCCTCAACTCTTCTTGAAAGGCTTTCCATGATATTTTTAACGTGTATGGATTTGAGTCCATTCAGCCATAAGGCCTTTTGTGAGGTCAGACCCAAATTCTGGTGAGACAATCTCGTTCACAATCAGCATTCTAATTCAATCCAGGGGAGTGAACGCTGGGCCCAGGGCCAGCATCAGCACCCGGGCAAGTGGCGGGGCCCTGGCGAGATGGGGTGGGGCCCACTCACACTGTCATAGATCCATCTGGCCGCTTGCCCTTTCAATTTGCGGGCACGGAGGTCTTACAGGTGCGGGCAGTGGGAGCTGACACAAGCATCTTCTCCGTCCATGCAGGGCCAGGCAGGCAGGCACATAGGGGTTAAGAACGCAGCCAGCGTGACATTGTTTGTGGGTGGAGAGAGCATGTTCTCCTGCCCCTGGCTGCGCTGCACTGCTGAACTTATTAGGAAGATTCTGGAGGAGCTCCTACCCATGCCTGAGTGAGTGCGATGATATCGCTGTATTCTAATAGTCTGGGTGAGCTGGGGCGGCCATAGTCTGTGCGGCTGCAGCTGAGCTGCTGAAGTATATTATATACTTAAACAGCCGCCCAGCCCAAGCCCCCAGTATCTGACCTGGTATGTATGTATGTATGTATGTATGTATATACATACATACATACATACACACAATCTATACAGCCTGTATAGATTATATATATATATATATATATATACATACACACACACACATACATATACACAGGACAGGTGCTGGGGGCTTGCGCTGGTACCACTCACCCTGTATATATACACTGTATAGTACCACTCACCCTGTATATATACACTGCACAGTACCACTCCTCCTGACCTGTATATATACACTGCAGAATTTACAATATCTATCACTCATGTAAGAAGTGAAATCGGGCATTGTACTACATAGCTATATTTCTCTGCTGTATCTGGGCATCATGAGTCGTGGTATGGTTAAAGGGGGGGCCCTCTGAGACTCTTTCGCCCGGGGCCCTCAAAAACCTGGAGCCGGCCCTGCCTGGGCCCTTTGCAAATAGCTTGATTGTATCCCAACTAGTGATGGGCGAGCACTAAAATGCTCGGGTGCTCGTTGCTCGTGTCGAGCAGATTGGAATACTTGGGTACTCGGCCAGAAAGAGCCCAATGTAAGTCTATGGGAGACCTGAGTATTTTTACCACGATACCCCCCTGGGGGTCCTTTTAAGGTTTGAAAATGATGGAAACACTGCTCAAATGACACTGGAACCTCATGGGGATCGCCCCTGGAAGCATTCCTGACTCCTAGTTCACAGCCTTAATCATTTTTTCTGAGATTCCTGCCATTTTTCCCGGTGCCACAAAAACCACATGAAAACAAAACCAAAACGGGTTTTGCTTGGAAATATGTCAAGGTACATCCTTTGAAGGTTAACCCCTTCCCGACCCATGACGCCACGTAGGCGTCATGAAAGTCGGTGCCAATCCGACCCATGACGCCTATGTGGCGTCATGGAAAGATCGCGTCCCTGCAGATCGGGTGAAAGGGATAACTCCCATTTCACCCGATCTGCAGGGACAGGGGGAGTGGTAGTTTAGCCCAGGGGGGGTGGCTTCACCCTTCAGTGGCTACGATCGCTCTAATTGGCTGTTGAAAGTGAAACTGCCAATCAGAGCGATTTGTAATATTTCACCTATTAAAACTGGTGAAATATTACAATCCAGCCATGGCCGATGCTGCAATATCATCGGCCATGACTGAAATCACTAATGTGCCCCCACCCCACCCCACCGATCGCCCCCCCAAGCCACCGATCTGCCCGGTACACTGCTCCGGCTCCCCTCCGTCATGTGCTCCGCTCCCCCCGTGCTCTTGTCCGCTCCCCCCGTGCTCCAATCATCCCCCCGTGCTCCGATCCAACCCCCCTGCACTCCGATCGACCCCCCCATGCTCCGATCCACCCCTCCCGTGCCCGAACCACCCCCCCGTGCTCCGTTCCACTCCCCCCTTGCTCCGTTCCACCCCCCTTGCTCCGATCTACCCCCCCCATGCTCCGATCCCCCCTCCTGTGCTCTCCCCCACCCCATCATACTTACCGATCCTGCCGGGGTCCGTCCATCTTCTCCCTGGGCGCCGCCATCTTCCAAAATGGCGGGCGCATGTGCAGTGCGCCCGCCGAATCTGCCGGCCGGCAGATTCGTTCCAAAGTGCATTTTGATCACTGAGATATAATCTATCACAGTGATCAAGATAAAAAAAATAATAAATGACCCCCCCCCCCCCTTTGTCACCCCCATAGGTAGGGACAATAAAAAAATAAAGAATTTTTTTTTTCCACTAGGGTTAGAATAGGGTTAGGGTTAGGGTTTCGGTATGTGCACACGTATTCTGTTCCTCTGCGGATTTTTCCGCTGCGGATTTGATAAATCCGCAGTGCTAAACCGCTGCAGATTTATGGCGGATTTACCGCGGTTTTTCTGCGCATTTCACTGCGGTTTTACAACTGCGATTTTCTATTGGAGGAGTTGTAAAACCGCTGCGGAATCTGCAGAAAGAAGTGACATGCTGCAGAATGTAAACCGCTGCGTTTCCGTGCAGTTTTTCTGCAGCATGTGTACAGCGATTTTTGTTTCCCATAGGTTTACATTGAACTGTAAACTCATGGGAAACTGCTGCGGATCCGCAGCGTGTGCACATACCTTTAGAATTAGGCTTTGTGCACACGGTGCAGATTTGGCTGCGGATCCGCAGCGGATTCGCAGCAGTGTTCCATCAGGTTTACAGTTCCATGTAAACCTATGGAAAACCAAATCCGCTGTGCCCATGGTGCGGAAAATACCGCGCGGAAACGCTGCGTTGTATTTTCCGCAGCATGTCAATTCTTTGTGCAGATTCCGCAGCGTTTTACACCTGTTCCTCAATAGGAATCCACAGGTGAAATCCGCACAAAAAACACTGGAAATCCGCGGTAAATCCGCAGGTAAAACGCAGTGCCTTTTACCCGCGGATTTTTCAAAAATAATGCTGAAAAATCTCACGAATCCGCAACGTGGGCACATAGCCTTAGGGTTAGGGATGGAATTAGGGTTGTGGTTAGGGTTGTGATTAGGGTTATGGCTACTGTTGGGATTAGGGTTAGGGGTGTGTTGGGGTTAGTGTTGGAGGTAGAATTGAGGGGTTTCCACTGTTTAGGCACATCAGGGTCTCCAAACGCAACATGGCGCCACCATTGATTCCAGTCAATCTTGTATTCAAAAAGTCAAATGGTGCTCCCTCACTTCCGAGCCCCGACGTGCGCCCAAACAGTAGTTTACCCCCACATATGGGGTATCAGTGTACTCAGGACAAACTGCGCAACAATTACTGGGGTCCGATTTCTCCTGTTACCCTTGTGAAAATAAAAAATTGCTTGCTAAAACATCATTTTTGAGGAAAGAAAAATGATTTTTTATTTTCACGGCTCTGCGTTGTAAAATGTCTGTAAAGCACTTGGGGGTTCAAAGTGCTCACCACATATCTAGATAAGTTCCTTGGGGGTCTAGTTTCTAAAATGGGGTCACTTGTGGGGGGTTTCTACTGTTTAGGCACACCAGGGGCTCTGCAAACGCAACGTGACGCCCGCAGACCATTCCATCAAAGTCTGCATTTCAAAAGTCACTACTTCCCTTCTGAGCCCCGGCATGTGCCCAAACAGTAGTTTACCCCCACATATGGGGTATCACCGTACTCAGGAGAAACTGAACAACAAATATTGGGGTCAAATTTCTCTTGATACCCTTGGGAAAATTAAAAAATTCTGGGCTAAATAATTATTTTTGAGGAAAGAAAACCTATTTATTATTTTCACGGCTCTGCATTATAAACTTCTGTGAAGCACTTGGGGGTTCAAAGTGCTCACTACACATCTAGATAAGTTCCTTTCGGGGTATAGTTTCCAAAATGGGGTCACTTGTGGGGGGTTTCTACTGTTTAGCCACATCAGGGGCTCTGCAAACGCAACATGATGCCCGCAGAGCATTCCATCAAAGTCTGCATTTCAAAACGTCACTACTTCACTTCCGAGCCCCGGCATGTGCCCAAACAGTGGTTTACCCCCACATATGGGGTATCACCGTACTCAGGAGAAACTGGACAACAACTTTTGAGGTCAAATTTCTCCTGTTACCCTTGGGAAAATAAAAAATTGCAGGCTAAAAGATCATTTTTGAGAAAATAAATTTTTATTTTTATTTTCATGGCTCTGCGTTATAAACTTCTGTGAAGCACTTGGGGGTTCAAAATCCTCACCACACATCTAGATTAGTTCATTTGGGGGTCTAGTTTCCAAAATGGGGTCATTTGTGGGGGATCTCCAATGTTTAGGCACACAGGGGCTCTCCAAACGTGACATGGTGTCCGCTAATGATTGGAGCTAATTTTCCATTTAAAAAGCCAAATGGCGTGCCTTCCATTCCGAGCCCTGCCGTGCGCCCAAACAGTGGTTTACCCCCACATATGGGGTATCAGCGTACTCAGGACAAACTGGACAACAACATTTGGGGTCCAATTTCTCATTTTACCCTTGGCAAAATAGGAAATTCCAGGCTAAAAAATCATTTTTGAGGAAAGAAAAATTATTTTTTATTTTCATGGCTCTGCGTTATAAACTTCTGTGAAGCACCTGGGGGTTTAAAGTGCTCAATATGCATCTAGATAAGTTCCTTGGGGGGTCTAGTTTCCAAAATGGGGTTACTTGTGGGGGAGCTCCAATGTTTAGGCACACAGCGGCTCTCCAAACGCGACATGGTGTCCGCTAACAATTGGAGCTAATTTTCCATTCAAAAAGTCAAATGGCGCGCCTTCCCTTCCGAGCCCTGCTGTGTGCCCAAACAGTGGTTTACCCCCACATATGAGGTATCAGCGTACTCGGGAGAAATTGCCCAACAAATTTTATGATCCATTTTATCCTATTGCCTATGTGAAAATGAAAAAATTGAGGCGAAAATAATTTTTTTATGAAAAAAAAAGTACTTTTTCATTTTTACAGATCAATTTGTGAAGCACCTGAGGGTTTAAAGTGCTCACTAGGCAACTAGATAAGTTCCTTGGGGGGTCTAGTTTCCAAAAGGGGGTCACTTGTGGGGGAGCTCCAATGTTTAGGCACACGGGGGCTCTCCAAACGTGACATGGTGTCCGCTAAAGAGTGGAGCCAATTTTTCATTCAAAAAGTCAAATGGCGCTCCTTCCCTTCCAAGCCCTGCCGTGCGTTCAGTGGTTTACCCCCACATATGAGGTATTAGCGTACTCAGGACAAATTGGACAACAACTTTCGTGGTTCAGTTTCTCCTTTTACCATTGGGAAAATAAAAAAATTGTTGCTAAAAGATAATTTTTGTGACTAAAAAGTTAAATGTTCATTTTTTCCTTCCATGTTGCTTCTGCTGCTGTGAAGTACCTGAAGGGTTAATAAACTTCTTGAATGTGGTTTTGAGTGCCTTGAGGGGTGCATTTTTTATAATGGTGTCACTTTTGGGTATTTTCAGCCATATAGACCCCTCAAACTGACTTCAAATGTGAGGTGGTCCCTAAAAAAAATGGTTTTGTAAATTTCGTTGTAAAAATGAGAAATCGCTGGTCAAATTTTAACCCTTATAACTTCCTAGCAAAAAAAAATGTTGTTTCCAAAATTGTGCTGATGTAAAGTATACATGTGGGAAATGTTATTTATTAACTATTTTGTGTCACAGAACTCTCTGGTTTAACAGAATAAAAATTCAAAATGTGAAAATTGCGAAATTTTCAAAATTTTTGCCAAATTTCCGTTTTTATCACAAATAAACGCAGAATTTATTGACCTAAATTTACCACTAACATGAAGCCCAATATATCACGAAAAAACTTTCTCAGAACCGCTAGGATCCGTTGATGCGTTCCTGAGTTATTACCTCATAAAGGGACACTGGTCAGAATTGCAAAAAACGGCAAGGTCTTTAAGGTCAAAATAGGCTGGGTCATGAAGGGGTTAATGACTTGCCTGTAAGACCAAATATATCACCCAGATCGAAAATTTCCTCTGCCACTAAGGCCGGCGTCACACTAGCGAGTTTTACGGATGTATGAGAGGCGCAGAAAATACGCATTGGACATGGTACAATGATTCACTATGGCCCAGCTTCTATCTGGCGTGTTTTACGGTCTTGTACGGCGATAGACAATCGCAGCATGCTGCATTTGTCAGCGTATTGCGCAAAAAAAAAAGCCAATGAAAGTCAATGGGGGCGAGAAAAATACGGATTACACATGGACCAACAGTGTGAGTTGCGAGAAATACGCAGCGGTGTTCTATAGAAAAGCCGGCAATTCATTGCGGTGTACAGTAAAATCACACTGACAGGTTAGAATAGAATAGCTAAAACAAATGTCTACACATAGTATAGGGGTATATGTACAGTCATGGCCAAAAGTATTGACACCCCTGCAATTCTGTCAGATAATACTCATTTTCTTCCTGAGAATGATTGCAAACATAAATTATTTGGTATTATTATCTTCATTTAATTTGTCTTAAATGAAAAAACACAAAAAGAATTGTCCTAAAGCCAAATTGGATATAATTCCACAGCAAACATAAAAAAGGGGGTGGACAAAAGTATTGGCACTGTTCGAAAAATCATGTGATGCTTCTCTAATTTGTGTAATTAACAGCACCTGTAACTTACCTGTGGCACCTAACAGGTGTTGGCAATAACTAGATCACACTTGCAGCCAGTTGACATGGATTAAAGTTGTCTCAACCTCTGTCCTGTGTCCTTGTCTGTACCACATTGAGCATGGAGAAAAGAAAGAAGACCAAAGAACTGTCTGAGGACTTGAGAAACCAAATTGTGAGGAAGCATGAGCAATCTCAAAGCTACAAGTCCATCTCCAAAGACCTGAATGTTCCTGTGTCTACCTTGCGCAGTGTCATCAAGAAGTTTAAAGCCCATGGCACTGTGGCTAACCTCCCTAGATGTGGATGGAAAAGAAAATTGACAAGAGATTTCAACACAAGATTGTGCGGATGTTGGATAAAGAACCTCGACTAACATCCAAACAAGTTCAAGCTGCCCTGCAGTCCGAGGGTACAACAGTGTCAACCCGTACTATCCGTCGGCGTCTGAATGAAAAGGGACTGTATGGTAGGAGACCAAAGAAGACCCCACTTCTTACCCCGAGACAAAAAAGCCAGGCTGGAGTTTTCCAAAACTTACCTGAAAAAGCCTAAAACGTTTTGGAAGAATTATCTCTGGTCAGATGAGACAGAAGTAGAGCTTTTTGGGCAAAGGCATCAACATAGAGTTTACAGGAGAAAAAAAGAGGCATTCAAAGAAAAGAACACGGTCCATACAGTCAAACATGGCGGAGGTTCCCTGATGTTTTGGGGTTGCTTTGCTGCCTCTGGCACCGGACTGCTTGACTGTGTGCATGGCATTATGAAGTCTAAAGACTACCAACAAATTTTGCAGCATAATGTAGGGCCCAGTGTGAGAAAGCTGGGTCTCCCTCAGAGGTCATGGGTCTTCCAGCAGGACAATGACCCAAAACACACTTCAAAAAGCACTAGAAAATGGTTTGAGAGAAAGCACTGGAGACTTCTAAGGTGGCCAGCAATGATTCCAGACCTGAATCCCATAGAACACCTGTGGAGAGATCTAAAAATGGCAGTTTGGAGAAGGCACCCTTCAAATATCAGGGACCTGGAGCAGTTTGCCAAAGAAAAATGGTCTAAAATTCCAGCAGAGCATTGTAAGAAACTCATTGATGGTTACCGGAAGCGGTTGGTCGCAGTTATTTTGGCTAAAGGTTGTGCAACCAAGTATTCGGCTGAGGGTGCCAATACTTTTGTCTGGCCCATTTCTGGAGTTTTGGGTGAAATGATTAATGTTTTGCTTTTTGCTTCATTCGCTTTTGTGTTTTTTCATTTAAGACAAATGAAATGAAGATAATAATACCAAAGAATTTGTGACTGCAATCATTTTCAGGAAGAAAATGAGTATTATCTGACAGAATTGCAGGGGTGTCAATACTTTTGGCCATGACTGTATATATATCAGTGAGACACACATTATATATTTCATACAGAGCTAGTTAGCAGAAAAGTCGGTAATTCAATTGCCGGCTTTTTTTGCTATCTCCTTCCCAAACCCGACAGGATATGAGACATGGTTTACATACAGTAAACCTTTTCATATCCCTTATTTTTTAACATATTCCCCACTACTAATGTTCCAAGTGTCTGTGTGCAAAATTTGGGGGCTGTTAAAATAAAGGGTTAAATCGCGGAAAAAACTGGCGTGGGCTCCCGCGCAAGTTTCTCCGCCAGAGTGGGAAAGCCAGTGACTGAGGGCAGATATTAATAGCCTAGACAGGGACCATGGTTATAGCCCCCCCCCCCCTCCTGGCTAAAAACATCTGCCCCCACCCACTCCAGAATAGGCACATCTGGAAGATGCGCCTATTCTGGCACTTAGCCTCTCTCTTCCCACTCCCATGTAGCAATGGGATATGGGGTAATTAAGGGTTAATGTCACCTTGCTATTGTATGGTGACATTAAGCCAGGTTAATAATGGAGAGGCATCAATAAGACACCTATCCATTATTAATCCAATAATAGTATATGGTTAATAAAACACACATACACATTAGGAAAAAAAGTATTATAATGAAATAAAGACACATGATGTTGTAATAGTTTATTATACTCTCAATCCAATTGAAGACCTATGTCACCTGAAACAAAGTTAAAAAAAAAAAAAAAAATCAACAATATCCCATACCTTCCGTCGTTCAGTCTTGTCCCACACTGTAAATCTGAAGGGGTTAAATAATTTTACAAGCAGGAGCCTGCTAATGCAGCTGTGCTCATGACTGTAAAATCTTAGGAATGAATGGAAAGCAGGAGAACGCAGCTACCTAGACTTGCGGTGTTGCGGCCCCTGCTGACGTAACCTCAGATGAAGTCGAGCGTGGGAATTTTTCTATTTTCCTCACACTCGAGTTCATCTGAGGTTATGCCAGCAGGGGGGGCGCAGCACCGTAAGTCTACAATGCTATGTTTCCCTTCTTTCCATTCATTCCCGTTTTTACAGGCAGAGGCGGCTGCATTAGCAGGCTCCTGCTTGTAAAATTATTTATCCCCTTCAGATGGATTTACAGTATAATAATTATATATATGTGACGCCCAAGAGACCGGGACACCCAGCACCGGACCAATGGGGTCTGTCTCTTGAGGGGGATGTCACGGGTGGCTTGACCCGGTGCTGTGGCCTCAGGCAATGCACAGTGTAAGGGGTATCATGAGGGAACAGGCACTTACTTGATCAGCAGCAGGTTCTCCCAGCGGCAATGATCCCGATCCTGGATAGATGGCTATTGTCCAAATGAAAGACTGAGGCACTGAAACGTTTAACCAGTTTACTTTAACATAAAAGGATTTACAACCAGTCCTGTCACCGGAGTCTGTATGGGAACTCTGAGTTACTTTGACCCTGCCGGGGTCTTCGCCTCTTATTGTGCGCAATTTCTGTGTGGCCCTGCTGCTGTATGTGAACTGGCTGCCGGCCCAACCTGTCCCCTCCGGGTCCTGGTTCGACGGGCAACCCGAGTCCTTTTATCGGCTTACCCCCTCCGGGAGTACCGCTGAACTCTGTGTCTGTTGCTGCGTCCGGCCCTAGTGAAGCTGATATCACCTCACGTTTTTCCGGTTGCTGTATTATATGTAATGAATACAGCCACGGATCCGGTATCCGTCTTTGCGCCTGTTCTTGGTAGTGATTAATGCTACCCGGTTCTCACAATGTCCCTTTTCTCTGTCCCTCTTCTCCTCAGGCCGGTGATTTGGGCCTGGAAACCGTCATAGGGCTGTTAGAAATTCAGCTGTATGACCTCTCACTATCAGCTCCTTAGCCCAACTGCCATTTCTTCTCTCAGACCAGAATGGATTAAGGGGAGTCTCTGGAGCTCCCCCTTCTGGCCGGAGGTGGTAGTGCAGTTTTGCTATTTTAGTATTTGTGTCTAGTGTCAGTAACTATTTTTGTGACAAATACCCCTAGGGGTGCCACATTCCCCCTTAGTTAAGAACAGAACTCCGGGACTGTGGGACGATAACATTTTGAAATAACAATTAATATGTACAGAGTCTTAAAAATTTAAAGTTACAAAAACCACTCAAGGAAACAAAAATAGAGTTCTGTAAAAAGTCACTTCAAATAGCGTCCATTAATACAGTTCTACCCTTGAAGGTACTCAATATAAAGTCTAAAGAAAGTTCAAAAAGAGCAAAAAGCAAAGTTCAAAAAGCAGTCTTTCCGGAGCTTTGATTTAGTGCCTCCGGGCTGATAACAAGTTCAAGAATATGCAAGAAGTTCATACAGACAAGTCTCTGTAGGTACTGGGCTTAAACGTTGCAGACTGATAACAATGACTATACTACATTTTCTGTTTAACTATATACGGCATAACATATATACAATTCACATTATGAGCTTTATAGTTGGTAATCTGCATACCTGGCCGGTAATTGACCCTGGGTACTACGCTGTGATCTACGTAATAGCGGTATCTCTTCATGTGGAGTACTGCGGATGTAGTATCTGCCCGCTCTGCTAAAGATAATTCCATAACTATGGAGTTGGCAAGTCCACCGTGAATGGGATTACTCTTTTCAGGAATCTGTTCTTCCTGGCCTGGAACCTCCTGTAGTACGGGATCAGCCTCTTCCTGTCTTGGGACTTCTGGTATTGGGTTCGGTGTTGGATTAAAGGCCACCATGGGAATCACTACTGCACCATGGTATGTTAGTAGGGTTTTGGGAAAGTCTCCTATACAGGTGTGATACACTTCCTCTTCTTTTTCCTTTACTGGTTGAACCTGTATGGGTTGAATAACTTCTGGTTCTGGCTGGACAACGTCTGGCTCTTTCAATGCTTCCGGACATAATTTAAGATTGTCTCTTGACACTAGTACAGATGTTAAGCCTCCGTTTTTGCTAATGAGACACATTTTAGGATTATCCACTCTTGTTGGTAAAACTGTGTAGGGTACGGCTTCCCACTGATTGTCCAGTTTATTGGTTCGATGATTTCTCTTGAGCACTTGGTCACCCGGTCTTAATGGGGTCGCTAGAGCATTCTGGTGGAAAGTTCGCTCTTGTCTTTCTCTAGTTTGCTGAAGGCTTCTTTCCACACTCTCTTGCACTTGGCGATACTGCTTTTGCTGTATGATATCCCAATTGGAGTCTTGAACTTCTGCGTCTGGTTTCAGAATTCCCATTTCTAGATCGATTGGTAATTGGCCGGGTCTTGCACGCATAAGATAAGCTGGGGTGCAGTTGGTGGAGCTCACCGGGACATGATTATACAGATCCACCAAGTCAGGCAATTTCTCTGGCCATTGCTTCAGAACAGAAGCATCTCTACTGGTCACAGAAGGTGAAAAAAGTGTCAGAGAACCTCCAAAAGCAGATGAGTGGAAGCATGTGACCAAAAGAAGCAAGAAGACCATGGAGAAATCACCAACCACACAACTGAAGAACCGATATCAAATCTTTGTAGAGGATGAAGATGGCACACCTAAGGATGAAGCAATACCAGCAAGCAAAAAAGAAAAGGGCACACAGCAACAAGTGACAGCAAAAAGTACAGCCAAGAAGCAACAAAGAGTGGTGGTGGTGGGAGACTCACTACTGAGAGGCACAGAAGCAGCCATCTGCAGACCGGACATAACTGCAAGAGAAGTATGCTGCCTTCCAGGTGCGATGATCAAGGATGTGACCGATAGGATACCAAAGCTCTTCAACTCCAAGGACGTCCACCCATTTCTTCTGATACATGTTGGCACCAATGACACGGCAAGGAAGGACCTACCGACAATCTGCAAAGACTTTGAAGAGTTGGGGAAGAAAGTAAAGGAACTGGATGCACAGGTAGTTTTTTCTTCTATCCTTCCAGTAGACGGGCATGGCACCAGGAGATGGAACAGGATCCTTGATGCAAACAACTGGCTAAGACGATGGTGCAGACAACAAGGATTCAGATTCCTGGACCACGGTGTGAATTACTTGTACGATGGACTCCTCGCCAGAGACGGACTACACCTCAACAAACCTGGGAAACACACATTCGCCAGAAGACTCGCTACACTCATCAGGAGGGCGTTAAACTAGAAGAAGAGGGGACGGGAAGAAAAACATTAGACTTGAACAAAGAAGATCCAGGAAAACATACTCAGAAGGGAGGTAAGAACATTTGTAAAACAATCCACAGCGAGGTGATTGGAACAAAACAAAATCCTCTAAACTGCATGCTCGCAAACGCCAGAAGCCTGACAAACAAGATGGAAGAACTAGAAGCAGAAATATCTACAGGTAACTTTGACATAGTGGGAATAACCGAGACATGGTTAGATGAAAGCTATGACTGGGCAGTTAACTTACAGGGTTACAGTCTGTTTAGAAAGGATCGTAAAAATCGGAGAGGAGGAGGGGTTTGTCTCTATGTAAAGTCTTGTCTAAAGTCCACTTTAAGGGAGGATATTAGCGAAGGAAATGAGGATGTCGAGTCCATATGGGTCGAAATTCATGGAGGGAAAAATGGTAACAAAATTCTCATTGGGGTCTGTTACAAACCCCCAAATATAACAGAAACCATGGAAAGTCTACTTCTAAAGCAGATAGATGAAGCTGCAACCCATAATGAGGTCCTGGTTATGGGGGACTTTAACTACCCGGATATTAACTGGGAAACAGAAACCTGTGAAACCCATAAAGGCAACAGGTTTCTGCTAATAACCAAGAAAAATTATCTTTCACAATTGGTGCAGAATCCAACCAGAGGAGCAGCACTTTTAGACCTAATACTATCTAATAGATCTGACAGAATAACAAATCTGCAGGTGGTCGGGCATCTAGGAAATAGCGACCACAATATTGTACAGTTTCACCTGTCTTTCACTAGGGGGACTTGTCAGGGAGTCACAAAAACACTGAACTTTAGGAAGGCAAAGTTTGACCAGCTTAGAGATGCCCTTAATCTGGTAGACTGGGACAATATCCTCAGAAATAAGAATACAGATAATAAATGGGAAATGTTTAAGAACATCCTAAATAGGCAGTGTAAGCGGTTTATACCTTGTGGGAATAAAAGGACTAGAAATAGGAAAATCCCAATGTGGCTAAACAAAGAAGTAAGACAGGCAATTAACAGTAAAAAGAAAGCATTTGCACTACTAAAGCAGGATGGCACCATTGAAGCTCTAAAAAACTATAGGGAGAAAAATACTTTATCTAAAAAACTAATTAAAGCTGCCAAAAAGGAAACAGAGAAGCACATTGCTAAGGAGAGTAAAACTAATCCCAAACTGTTCTTCAACTATATCAATAGTAAAAGAATAAAAACTGAAAATGTAGGCCCCTTAAAAAATAGTGAGGAAAGAATGGTTGTAGATGACGAGGAAAAAGCTAACATATTAAACACCTTCTTCTCCACGGTATTCACGGTGGAAAATGAAATGCTAGATGAAATCCCAAGAAACAATGAAAACCCTATATTAAGGGTCACCAATCTAACCCAAGAAGAGGTGCGAAACCGGCTAAATAAGATTAAAATAGATAAATCTCCGGGTCCGGATGGCATACACCCACGAGTACTAAGAGAACTAAGTAATGTAATAGATAAACCATTATTTCTTATTTTTAGGGACTCTATAGCGACAGGGTCTGTTCCGCAGGATTGGCGCATAGCAAATGTGGTGCCAATATTCAAAAAGGGCTCTAAAAGTGAACCTGGAAATTATAGGCCAGTAAGTCTAACCTCTATTGTTGGTAAAATATTTGAAGGGTTTCTGAGGGATGTTATTCTGGATTATCTCAATGAGAATAACTGTTTAACTCCATATCAGCATGGGTTTATGAGAAATCGCTCCTGTCAAACCAATCTAATCAGTTTTTATGAAGAGGTAAGCTATAGGCTGGACCACGGTGAGTCATTGGACGTGGTATATCTCGATTTTTCCAAAGCGTTTGATACCGTGCCGCACAAGAGGTTGGTACACAAAATTAGAATGCTTGGTCTGGGGGAAATTGTGTGTAAATGGGTTAGTAACTGGCTTAGTGATAGAAAGCAGAGGGTGGTTATAAATGGTATAGTCTCTAACTGGGTCGCTGTGACCAGTGGGGCACCGCAGGGGTCAGTATTGGGACCTGTTCTCTTCAACATATTCATTAATGATCTGGTAGAAGGTTTACACAGTAAAATATCGATATTTGCAGATGATACAAAACTATGTAAAGCAGTTAATACAAGAGAAGATAGTATTCTGCTACAGATGGATCTGGATAAGTTGGAAACTTGGGCTGAAAGGTGGCAGATGGGGTTTAACAATGATAAATGTAAGGTTATACACATGGGAAGAAGGAATCAATGTCACCATTACACACTGAATGGGAAACAACTGGGTAAATCTGACAGGGAGAAGGACTTGGGGATCCTAGTTAATGATAAACTTACCTGGAGCAGCCAGTGCCAGGCAGCAGCTGCCAAGGCAAACAGGATCATGGGGTGCATTAAAAGAGGTCTGGATACACATGATGAGAGCATTATACTGCCTCTGTACAAATCCCTAGTTAGACCGCACATGGAGTACTGTGTCCAGTTTTGGGCACCGGTGCTCGGGAAGGATATAATGGAACTAGAGAGAGTACAAAGGAGGGCAACAAAATTAATAAAGGGGATGGGAGAACTACAATACCCAGATAGATTAGCGAAATTAGGATTATTTAGTCTAGAAAAAAGATGACTGAGGGGCGATCTAATAACCATGTATAAGTATATAAGGGGACAATACAAATATCTCGCTGAGGATCTGTTTATACCAAGAAAGGTGACGGGCACAAGGGGGCATTCTTTGCGTCTGGAGGAGAGAAGGTTTTTCCACCAACATAGAAGACGATTCTTTACTGTTAGGGCAGTGAGAATCTGGAATTGCTTGCCTGAGGAGGTGGTGATGGCGACTCAGTCGAGGGGTTCAAGAGAGGCCTGGATGTCTTCCTGGAGCAGAACAATATTGTATCATACAATTAGGTTCTGTAGAAGGACGTAGATCTGGGGATTTAATATGATGGAATATAGGCTGAACTGGATGGACAAATGTCTTTTTTCGGCCTTACTAACTATGTTACTATGTTACTATGTTACTATGATTCCTTTCTGTCTCAGGTAAAGTCTTTAGTAGGTCTATTACAATATGGTTCATCTTCTCGCATAAGCCGTTTGTTTGTGGATGATAGGCCGTCGTCCTGATCTTTTTGCAACCATACATATTACAGAATTCTCTGAAGATCTCTGATTCAAAGGCTGTACCTTGGTCGGTGAGAACCTGTTCCGGATATCCATGGGGTCTACAAAAGTACGTTTGGAACGCTTTGGCTGCTGTTTTTGCTGTCAGATCTTTTACGGGTACTACTACCAAGAAGCGTGAATAATGGTCCACGATGGTCAAGGCATAGACATAGCCGGACCGGCTTGGTATTAACTTCACATGGTCTATGGCTACAAGTTCAAGTGGTTGTTTGGTGATTATGGGCTGCAGTGGTGCTCTTTGGTTCTTTTGATCGTTTCTTCTGAGGTTGCACGGGCCACAATTTCTGCACCACTGTTCGATTGATTTTCTCATCCCGACCCAATAAAATCTTTCTCTTAGAAGTACTTCTAACTTTTTCCAACCAAAGTGACCAGCACCATTATGGTAAGCTTCGAGGACCATCTTGACATCTTGTTTAGGCACGATAATCTGCCAAACCAATTCATGTGTTTTCGGATTGGTGTACCTTCTACAGAGCTTCCCTTGATACAGGAACATTTTGCCTCTCTCTTTCCAGAGTTGATGCGTCTCTTCTGGGGCATCCTCATCGGGATATGCACTTTGCTCAGTTAACAGTTCCTTCACCAATTTCACAGCCGGATTGCTGTCTTGGGTGTCAGCCCATCTATGGTGTGCTAACGGATTAAAATTCACCTCTTGTTGTTTCTGATAGGTACTTGAGTGATGATGTTTTGCCTTGGGATGATGGAAGGCTGGTAGTTCAATTTCTTCAAGCTCCCCCGTTTCTTCTTCTACATCTCTCAAGTGTGGCATCCGGGATAGGGCATCGGCATTTCCATTCTTGCGACCTGCTCGATACTTGATCTTGAAGTTGTAATTAGATAACCGGGCTATCCATCGCTGTTCTAACGCACCTAATTTGGCTGTGTCCAGGTGGGTCAACGGATTGTTGTCAGTATAGACAATGAATTCTGCAGCAGCCAGATAGTGTTTGAAACGTTCCGTCACAGCCCAAACTACTGCCAGTAGTTCCAATTGGAAGGAGCTATTATTTTCTGGATTTCTTTCAGTAGGCCGGAGCTTTCTACTTGCAAAGGCGATGACTTTCTCCCAACCTTCTTGCTTTTGTGACAGCACCGCTCCTAGTCCCACATTACTGGCATTGGTGTAGAGGATGAAAGGTTGATGGTAATCTGGGTATGCCAGAACCTCTTCTCCGGTTAGTGCCTTCTTTAGTTGTTCAAAGGAGTCTTCCCTTTCGTCGTTCCACTGGAAAGGAGGGTTTCGGTTTGAAGGTTTCTTCGTCTGCCCTACCAAGGCGTCTTGCAAGGGTGCTGCCAACTTGGTAAATCCTTTTATAAATCTGCGATAGTAACCCACCAATCCCAGGAATTGCCTCACTTCTTTTGCGCTGGTAGGTCTCGGCCAATCCCTTATGGCGGTTATTTTCTCGGGATCCGGTGCTACTCCCTCCGAACTCACGATGTGTCCCAGGTACTGTACCTTTGGCTTGAGAAGGTGACATTTGGATGGCTTGATTTTCATGCCATACCTGGATAAGGCTTCGAACACTTCTGCCAAGTCTTTTAAGTGTTGTTCGTAAGTCTTTGAGTAGACGATCACATCATCTAGGTACAGGAGGACGGTCTCGAAGTTCTTGTGTCCGAGGCAGCATTCCATCAGCCGCTGGAAGGTACCGGATGCATTGCAGAGTCCGGACGGCATGCGATTAAATTCACTTAGACCCATTGGTGTGGCGAATGCCGTCTTTTCCTTATCTCTCTCAGCCACAGGGACTTGCCAATACCCGCTTGTTAAGTCAAAGGTGGAAAAATAATTAGCAGATTTCAAAGCAGTCAAGGACTCTTCTATCCTAGGCAAAGGGTAGGCATCTTTATGGGTGATGTTATTAATCTGCCGGTAGTCTACGCACATTCTCATAGTTCCATCTTTTTTTTTGACAATCACTAGAGGGGCCGCCCAGGGGCTACAGCTGTCTCTTATTACCCCGGCCTGTTTCATTTCCCTCAGCATATCTTTTGCACATTGATAGTGAGCGGGCGGTATGGGTCTATATCTTTCTTTTATTGGGGGATGGTCACCTGTGGGGATTGTGTGTTCTACCCCTTCTATCCGTCCGAAGTCCAATGGGTGTTTACTGAAGACTTGTTCATATTCCGTCACTAGCCTATACACCCCTTGTTTTTGATGGGTAGGTGTTGAATTTATGCCCTCGTGTAGCTGTTGGCACCAATCCTCCATTTCTCCATCTGAGCCATTGCCTTCCACCTGACAGGTTGGTTCTAAGGGCTCAATGGTTGTGATGGCATTGTTGTCAACAGTATATAGCTTTGCCATTGTAGCATACCTTGGCAAAGTGACCTTTTCCTCTCCACAGTTCAAAAGTCGTACCGGCACTCGTCCCCGGTGTACCTTGACTATCCCTCGTGCTGTGAGTATAGTGGGCCTGCTGTCGGTGTACACTGGTTCTATTAAGGCTTGATAATCTCGTCCCTTAGTACCAATGGCTGCTCTACACCATACCAGCATTTCTGTTTTTGGTAGGATTACAATAGACGTTGAATCACTTACCCTCACACTGCCGATTTCTCCACCTGCAACTTCTACCTGTTGCCTTAACATCAATACTTTTATTTCCCTCCGGAGAACTCTCTGCTGGCAGGATTGGGCAGTTTCAGCAATTTGCTGTAAGACAGAAATGACTTCGGAAAAGCAGTTCTCTAACACATTCATTCCTATCAATACAGTTGGTTCACAGTTCCGCCGGTCAACATCAACAACAATTATACCCTGTTTCTTCAATTCTACTTTACCAATCTTTATGGTCATCTCCCTGAATCCTAGTTTCGGTACCAACTTACCATTACTGGCCCATATATCTAGTTCAACATCAGAGGGCCCTTTATCAATATCTGCATCAGCCCAGTACCTCTTATAAAGGATATATGGTATAGATGAAATCTGGGAACCTGTGTCCAGCAAAGCATTGAGGGGCATTCCGTCCAGCACGATAGGGATAATGGGTCGTCCTCCGATGTACCTGTCGTGCCAGGGTGTTGGGCCTTGAAAGTTCATTCCTGCGAAGCGGCCCGCATTCCCAGGGGATTCCCGTTTAAATCACAATCTCGTGCAAAGTGGCCTGGCTGCTGGCAACGGCGGCAAATGGGCTGTCCATCCGGTTGGTAGCGGTCGCGGGGTCGTCCTCTCCATGTCGGGTATCTCCGGGGTCTCATCCATGGAACACCTTCTCTACGGTTTGACAACTCCATCTTGGGTCCTCTCATCTCCTGCATGGTTTTAGCCATTGAAGCAACAACATCAGTTAAAGAGTCAAGCTTTTGTTGAAGAGCCTCATTAGTACTGGGCCCCAGGGGCTTAGCAATGGCCCCGGACATAGCTGATGTCACTGGTACTCCATGTTGTTGAGGAGCCTCTGCCATGAGTTGCGCAGGCTCCTGATCCCGAGGTGCCTCTGCCAGCTGGAGACGTATAACGCTCTCATTTAATTGGGCAAATGTCAATTCAGGGTTCTTAAAAACAAGCATGCTCACATGCCCCCGGTGAGAAGGGGTGTAGAGTCCCTCAATAAATTGATCTCTTAGCAGTTTATCCGCTCCGGTGTTAAAAATGGGTTCAGCCAGTGTAAGTGATTTAAGGGCTTCCTGCAGGTTTAAGGCAAAGTCTCTCACGCCCTCATTAACTTTTTGTTTGCAATTAAAGAATCGTACTTTAGCTTTGCTGCTGGCAGTGGTTTCAAATGTAGCTTTTAATCCAGCAAATATGCGTTCAACAGTGCCTTTTAGATCAGCTGCCCATGCTGTGACTTCTCGCTTAGCATGGCCACTTAACTGCATCATCAGGAGACTAACACGCTGGACTTCACCCACAGGGAACATGTCAAAATGGGCCAGCATCTTTTCTCTGAAATCGTCAAGGGTATTAGGCTCACCTTCATACATTGGAAGCCATGGGCCACCCGGGGTATATGGCATCAGCACCGGCATGATGGGCGCCACTCCTTGCACCGCTGCGCTACCGGACTCTCTATCGACACTCTGTCTTTCAGCTGCATTAGCGTCGCCGGGTGCTGCGGCGTCTCCGTGCTGCGACATACTGTGCCCCCTTAGTTAATCTGGACCCTTCCGGTCCTCCGCTTCCGTCGGGATAGTGTAGATTCGTTCCGCTGTGCAGCAGGATCGATTTTCCCCTTGCTCTGATGTCAGAGCGCTCAGCTTGGTGCCGCCCACAATGACACGCCCCCTGCTGCTCCCACCCACCGCGCTCTGTAATGGCGGATTCTGAAGTTTTTCAGTTAGACTGGGGCTCAGGTGATGGCGTAGCTCAATTAACAGTCTCGTGCCTAACGGTTATGAAGTGATTACCTCAGGGGATGGCGGCCATCTTTACTCCATTATAACCAATGGGGAAAAGTCAATTTCAATAGTTTTCAATGGGGAATGGATTTTTCTTTAATAAAGTCAATTTTCAAGATTTTTCATCCAAGTTTTCACAGTTTTGGGCTCCAATCACGGCACACAATACCCGGTATACGGGCTGGCTAGATCCTGTTCGTGACGCCAATTGTGACGCCCAAGAGACCGGGATACCCAGCACCGGACCAATGGGGTCTGTCTCTTGAGGGGGATGTCACGGGTGGCTTGACCCGGTGCTGTGGCCTCAGGCAATGCACAGTGTAAGGGGAATCGTGAGGGAACAGGCACTTACTTGATCAGCAGCAGGTTCTCCCAGCGGCAATGATCCCGATCCTGGATAGATGGCTATTGTCCAAATGAAAGACTGAGGCACTGAAACGTTTAACCAGTTTACTTTAACATAAAAGGATTTACAACCAGTCCTGTCACCGGAGTCTGTATGGGAACTCTGAGTTACTTTGACCCTGCCGGGGTCTTCGCCTCTTATTGTGCGCAATTTCTGTGTGGCCCTGCTGCTGTATGTGAACTGGCTGCCGGCCCAATCTGTCCCCTTCGGGTCCTGGTTCGACGGGCAACCCGAGTCCTTTTATCGGCTTACCCCCTCCGGGAGTACCGCTGAACTCTGTGTCTGTTGCTGCGTCCGGCCCTAGTGAAGCTGATATCACCTCACGTTTTTCCGGTTGCTGTATTATATGTAATGAATACAGCCACGGATCCGGTATTCGTCTTCGCGCCTGTTCTGGGTAGTGATTAATGCTACCCGGTTCTCACAATGTCCCTTTTCTCTGTCCCTCTTCTCCTCAGGCCGGTGATTTGGGCCTGGAAACCGTCATAGGGCTGTTAGAAATTCAGCTGTATGACCTCTCACTATCAGCTCCTTAGCCCAACTGCCATTTCTTCTCTCAGACCAGAATGGATTAAGGGGAGTCTCTGGCCGGAGGTGGTAGTGCAGTTTTGCTATTTTAGTATTTGTGTCTAGTGTCAGTAACTATTTTTGTGGCAAATACCCCTAGGGGTGCCACATATATATATATATATACACATACATACATATATACACACTGTATATGTATATATGTTTTCACGAATATTTGAGCCCATGGATCCATTGTATGTCCGTTTTGCAAGCCGGCGAGAAAATCTCTGTACGGATGCCATACGGAGGATGACATGCACAAAATACGCTGCCACACCCTGCCTACGGATGACATACGGATCATTATTTTGGGGACATTTCTGCGTATTACGGCCGTAAAAAAACAGACCGTATTTTCATACGCCTAGTGTGACGCCGGCCTGAGGCTTAGATCAGACGCTGCGTTTTTGAAGCGTTTTTCAACTTTAACATTGCTTTCAACCAAATCTTTAAATGAGAAGGTGTGTCCAAACTTTTGGTCTGTACTGTATGTCGCACAAAATACTTAATAAGTAACATTTCCCACATGTCTACTTTACATCAGCACAATTTTGGAACCAAATTTTTTTTGTTGTTGTTAGGGAGTTATAAGGGTTAAAAGTTGACCAGCAATTTCTCATTTTTACAACACCATTTTTTTTTTAGGGACCACGTCTCATTTGAAATCATTTTGAGGGGTCTATATGATAGAAAATACCCAAGTGTGACACCATTCTAAAAACTGCACCCCTCAAGGTGCTCAAAACCATATTCAAGAAGTTTATTAACCCTTCTGGTGCTTCACAGGAATTTTTGGAATGTTTAAATAAAAATGAACATTTAACTTTTTCACAAAAAATTTACTTCAGCTCCAATTTGTTTTATTTTACCAAGGGTAACAGGAGAAAATGGACCACAAAAGTTGTTGTACAATTTGTCCTGAGTACGCTGATACCCCATCTGTGGGGGTAAACCACTGTTTGGGCGCATGGGAGAGCTCGGAAGGGAAGGAGCGCCATTTGACTTATCAATGCAAAATTGACAGGAATTGAGATGGGACGCCATGTTGCGTTTGGAGAGCCACTGATGTGCCTAAACATTGAAACCCCCCACAAGTGACACCATTTTGGAAAGTAGACCCCCTAAGGAAGTTATCTAGATGTGTGGTGAGCACTTTGACCCACCAAGTGCTTCACAGAAGTTTATAATGCAGAGCTGTAAAAAAAAAAAAAAAAAAAAAAAAAAAAATTTTACCACAAAAATTATTTTTTAGCCCCTAGTTTTGTATTTTCCCGAGGGTAACAGGAGAAATTGGACCCCAAAAGTTGTTGTCCAATTTGTCCTGAGTACGCCGATACCCCATATGTGGGGGGAACCACCGTTTGGGCGCATGATAGGGCTCGGAAGGGAAGGAGCGTCACTTGGAATGCAGACTTAGATGGAATGGTCTGCAGGCGTCACATGGCGTTTGCAGAGCCCCTAATGTACCTAAACAGTAGAAACCCCTCACAAGTGACCCCATATTGGAAACTAGACCCCCCAAGGTACTTATCTAGATGCGTTGTGAGAACTTTGAACCAAGTGTTTCACTACAGTTTATAACGCAGAGCTGTGAAAATAAAAAATCTTTTTTTTCCCACAAAAATTATTTTTTAGCCCCCAGTGTTGTATTTTTCCAAGGGTAACAGGAGAAATTGGACCCCAAAAGTTGTTGTCCAATTTGTCCTGAGTACGCTGATAACCCATATGTTGGGGAAAACCCCTGTTTGGGCATATGGGAGAGCTCGGAAGGGAAGGAGCACTGTTTTACTTTTTCAACGCAGAATTGGCTGGAATTGAGATCGGACGCCATGTCGCGTTTGGAGAGCCCCTGATGTGTCTAAACAGTGGAAACCCCTCAATTATAACTGAAACCCTAATTCAAACACACCCCTAACCCTAATCCCATCAGTAACCCTAACCACACCTCTAACCCTGACACACCCCTAACCCTAATCCCAACCCTATTCCCAACCGTAAATGTAATCTAAACCCTAACCCTAACTTTAGCCACAACCCTAACTTTAGCCCCAATCCTAGCCCTAATGGGAAAATGGAAATAAATACATTTTTTTAATTTTTCCCTAACTAAGGGGGTGATGAAGGGGGGTTTGATTTACTTTTATAGCGGGTTTTTTAGCGGATTTTTATGATTGGCAGCCGTCACACACTGAAAGATGCTTTTTATTGCAAAAAATATTTTTTGCGTTACCACATTTTGAGAGCTATAATTTTTCCATATTTTGGTCCACAGAGTCATGTGAGGTCTTGTTTTTTGTGGGACGAGCTTACGTTTTTATTGGTAGCATTTTCGGGCATGTGACATTTTTTGATCGCTTTTTATTCTGATTTTTGTGAGGCAGAATGACCAAAAACCAGCTATTCATGAATTTCTTTTTGGGGAGGCGTTTATACCGTTCTGCGTTTGGTAAAATTGATGAAGCAGTTTTATTCTTCGTGTCAGTACGATTACAGCGATACCTAGTTTATATCATTTTTTATGTTTTGGCGCTTTTATACGATAAAAACTATTTTATAGAAAAAATAATTATTTTTGCATCGCTTTATCCTGAGGACTATAACCTTTTTATTTTTTTGCTGATGATGCTGTTTGGCGGCTCATTTTTTGTGGGACAAGACAACGTTTTCAGCGGTATCATTGTTATTTATATCTGTCTTTTTGATCGCGTGTTATTCCACTTTTTGTTCGGTGGTATGATAAAGCGTTTTTTGCCTCTTTTTTTTTTTTCTTACGGTTTTTACTGAAGGGGTTAACTAGTGGGCCAATTTTATAGGTCGGGTCATTACGGACGCAGCGATACCAAATATGTGTACTTTTATTGTTTTTTTTAAATTTAGATAAAGAAATGTATTTATGGGAATATTTTTTTTTTTTCATTATTTAGGAATTTGTTTTTTTTTTTATTTTTTTTTGCGCATTTGGAAATATTTTTTTTTACTTTTTTACTTTGTCCCGGGGGGGGGGGGGGGACATCACAGATCGGTGATCTGACAGTTTGCACAGCACCCTGTCAGATCACCGATCTGTCCCAGAGCACTGCAGCCTTACCAAGCGCCTGCTCTGAGCAGGCACTTGGTAAGCCACCTCCCTCCCTGCAGGACCCGGATGCCGCGGCCATATTGGATCCGGGCCTGCTGCAGGGAGGGAGGTAGGAGACCCTCGCAGCAACGCGATCACATCGCGTTGCTGCAGGGGTCTCAGGGAAGCCCGCAGGGAGCCCCCTCCCTGCGCGATGCTTCCCTGCACCGCCGGCACACCGCGATCATTGCGGTGTGCCGGGGGTTAATGTGCCGGGGGCGGTCCGTGACCGCTCCTGGCACATAGTGCCAGCTGACACCAGGCAGCTGACACCCGGCCGCGATCGGCCACGCTCCCCCCGTGAGCGTGGCCGATGACGTACTATCCCGTCGGTGGTCATACGGGCCCACCCCACCTCGACGGGATAGTACGTCATATGGCAGAAAGGGGTTAACTCTGCTATGCTTAAGGTGGAGAAAAGAGTGGAGGTGGTGGAGGAACGTGTGGGCAGTGTGGAGGATCAGACAAACGAACTGGTAAAAAGAGAAAAGAAATATATTCAACGTATTGCAGAATTGGAATTTAAAACAGATGACCTGGAAAACCGTTCCCGAAGGAACAATTTAAGAATAATTGGGGTGTCGGAGAAGGTGAAGGGGAATAATCCCATTGAATACATTGAGGCATGGCTTAAAAACTCGGTGGGCGGCGAAGAACTCACCAACCACTTCGCGGTGGAGAGGGCTCATAGAGTCCCCACTCGGCCCCTGACACCCGGCTCTGACCCTTGTGCTATACTGGCCAAAATTTTGAACTACCGGGACCGAGAAACTCTACTAAGGAAGGCTAGGATCAGTGATGGCCTAAGTCTAAACGGAAATCGGATCTCCATTTATCCAGACTACTCGGCATCGGTGCAAAAACTCAGAATGAAGTTTGGTGAAGTCAAGCGGCGGCTCCGAGAACTGGACTTAAAATATTCAATGCTCTACCCGGCTAAGCTCAGGGCGGTGGCACTGGATCATGTTCATTTTTCCCAAAGTCCGGAGGACGCTACGCATTGGCTGGATACTAATGCCAAGAAAATTGGCATAGAGCGGAACCGATGAGACGGATACCGAGGATTCGTAATTTTACTGGTTTTACCTCTTCTTGATCTTTGAATGTGCTTTGTGTTATCATACAGAATGCACCCAAAAGTCAAAGTATTGTGTTCAGCGGCGCAATGAATAGTTCATACTGGTCGCGGTGTGAGGGGGAGAGATGGACGGTGAAGGGCATAGTTCTAGGTTGTTATTAAGTGCTCTCAGTTCTCATACAGAGAAAGAAAGTTTGTTTTATTTGAATTTTATTGAGTTTCAGATGGGGAGGTTGGATTGGTTGTGGCGGGTGGGGTGGGAGGGGGGTAATGGCGGAGACCTGGGGGAGACGGTACTCACTTATTATCTTTCTTTAAGGAAAATGGGAGGGGATGTTAATATTATAAGTTGGAATGTCAGGGGGTTAGCGGACGCTACTAAGCGTGCGGCAATATTTCAGTACCTACTGAAACAGAGGCCCTCGGTGATATGCCTGCAAGAAACCCATTTAGTGAAGGAAAAAGTCGATATGCTACAGAAGCGATGGGTGCGCAAGGCGTATCACTCGACGTTCTCTAACTATGCAAGGGGGATGTCAGTTTTAATTCATACGAATATCCCATTTGAAGAAATTGAGGTTAAAATTGATAAGGAAGGTCAGTATATTCTTTTAGTGTGTAAAATCTTCAATCGTTTGATCTGCATTGTTTCATTATATATACCCCCGCCATACTCTGGTAAGAAAATTCAGGAAATATTGGAGTCTATGAGAGGATGGGATGGGGTTCCCCTTCTTGTGGTGGGAGATGTGAACAATATAGCTGATGACCACTGGGACAGGAGCAATCACGCACTGTTGCGCAGAGACGGCAATGACACTCCTTTTGGAAACTATTTTAGAGAAATAGGATGGATTGACTTATGGCGGGTTCGCAATGTTAACACATTCTCTTACTCCTGTTATTCGACTACTTACGGCTCTATGTCACGAATTGATATCGCCTTGGGTAATGAGATGAACGAATTGCTAAGCGGGGTGGAATATGGTCCTAGGATCTTGTCAAATCATAGCCCAGTTCAGGTTTCTTAGAAGTTGTCAGATCAGGCTGGATCGGGGAGGATGGGTTGGAAAATTCACCCCTTCTGGCTACAACTTTTGGACATGGAAAGGGTGGGGGCAGAGATTGAGGAATTTTTTAAGATCAATGAAGGTAGTGCTGAACGCCATGTAGTGTGGGACACTATGAAACCGTATTTAAGGGGAATTTTGTTCCGAGACATCTCAAGACATAAGACGAAGACTAGAGCACAGGATCAAGTGGTCTTGGAGGAACTGAAGGCAGCTGAGGTGGCACTGGGTGACCAACGGACTAAAGAGTCTTAGAGCTGTATGAGGCTGGCTCAGCAGGAGGTTAATCAGCTATATTTGAGAACAGCGGAGAGGTTGCGGGCTTTTCAAAAAGAAACTTTTTATTCAGAAGGGGAACAGGTGGGGCATTTACTTTCGGTAGTGGCTTCCGCACAGAGAGGCTCCTCGCATGTCTACTCCATAAAAACTGAGGATGGGACTCTGGTTATTCGGGGGGTGGGGGGGGAGCAAATTTTGGAAGCATTTAGAAAATTCTATGGGAAGTTATATACTTCTAGTGTGGGGAGGGGGGTCAGAGGACATGACCAGGTACTTGGAGGGGATTGATTTGCCTAGGCTGAGCAGAGAGGAATGTGAGTTGTTGGAGGAGCCGATTGGGGAGGAAGAATTGGGGGCTGCTTTGGCGGGCGTTGCTGGGGGTAAGGCTCCGGGGGCGGACGGTATTCCAGCTGAGGTCTATAAGATTTTGAAAGAAACTTTGTTGACCAAATTGATGGGGGTGTACAATAGTTCGTTGGAAAGAGGGGAGCTACCTTTGTCAATGAGAGAGGCTATTGTGGTGGTCATCCCTAAAGCCGACAAAGACTTACAGCTACCAGAATCCTATAGACCAATATCACTTCTGACGGCCGACAAAGATTTTGGCAAAAGCCTTGGCAAATAGGTTGACTCGGGTGATTAACAAACTAGTTCACCCGGATCAGTCAGGTTTTATGCCCAATAAGTCAACGGCACTCAATCTGAGAAAGATGATTGCAATGCCGCAACTTCTTTATGTGTTACACAACTCCCCTATCTGGATATCGCAGAATAGATTTCGTAGGATCGGATCCTTGTTTAGTGAGTTGATCTGGGGAGGAAAAAGCCCCAGATTTAAACAGGAAATTCTACAAAGGCTGAAGACGGAGGGTGGGTTGGCGCTCACTAATCCTTGGTTATACTTTTTGGCATCACAGTGTCAGCATTTTAGGGGATGGGGCGAGGAGTCTGGTGGGGCGCGGGCACCCTGTAGCCTGAAGACACTCATGGGGTTGAAGGTATTGAGTGAGGGTCTGGAGGGTGGACATTTCCGGGAGAAAGGTTCTCAATTCTGCACTAGTAGGCTTATTCATAAGGTCTGGGACAAAGTAAAGGGAATTAGGGGAGTGAGGGCACTTACTAGGTTCTCACCCATCTGGAATAACTGTTTTCTACAAGAGTTCAGACAGATGCCGGGATTCCATGTTTGGAAGTAGGCAGGCATTTCTCGGATGGGACAAATTTTACATCGGGGCAGAATTAAGAATTTTGAGGTACTGCAGGAAGAATTTCTACTGCCAAACTCTGAGGTGTATCAGTATAGCCGCATCTCTCGTGCGTTTCAGGCACAGTGTAGGAAAGGGCCTGTGGAGATTCAGGTAGACCTCATGCTGGATTTTATCCTTATGGGAGAGACACGAAGGTGGCGATCTCGGGAATATATGAATTCCATCTATTCTCTTTCTTAGAGGGGCACCCTATTAGAGCCAGAGCGAAATGGGAAAATGACCTGGGGGGTGATCGACAATGATCGTTGGGACTCAATATTTGAATACGTACCCAAAATCTCAATGAGTGAGCCTGGGAGGTTGTCACAACTATTTGTTATCCATAGGGCTTACAGAACTCCGGACATGTAATTCAAGGCTGGTCTGAGACCTAATTCAGAATGCCCTAAGTGCTTGCCGTCCGAGGCGGGTATCCTCCATATGATGTGGCAATGCTCCAGGCTGTCCTCCTTTTGGATTGTGGTGCTGAGCAAAGTGGGACTGACATATAATTGTTCTATACCGCGAGATCCCTTGGTATGTGTTCTAGGTTACGTAGAAGAGATTGTAACTGACAATTTGGATAAAATGGTTATTGCTAGATTGCTATTTATTGCGCGAAAATTGATCGCCAGGTTCTGGATTAGGGAAGAGCCACCAACAAGAAGAGACTTCATGATGCAAGTGGATTATATTATTGCTTTGGAGAAGAGTATCTACTTTAAGAGAAACAAGATGGACCTCTTCCACTGGTTGTGGAATCCTTGGCTTGAGTCAACTTGATTTAAGTGACCTTGTTCCTGTTCTTGGGCCTTTTGTCCTCTCGGGAGCGTTATTGATATGCCATCTTCCTTTTCTTTTTTATCTATGTATGATGTAGCAAACTGGGGCGGCTCTTGTCAGGTCTCTAAAGGGTGGGGGGGGGGGAGTTTGATTTGGGGCTAAAATGTTTCTCAAAAAGTAAAAATACATATGTTTACAGTAATGCAATTTCCATGTATTATCCTTATTGTTCAATAAAATATCTGATTAAAAAAAAACCAAATGCATTCTCTGGGAAATGTCGTAACATTTAACACCCCTAGCTGGCCATGTGGTGTGCGATACATAAGCAGACCCATCTTGTTTCACTTATGAAGGAGGGACTCTTAAAGTCACAGAGCCTATTTTTACTGGTGCATCAGGTGGCATTAATCTTCTTAAAGGGCCATTGTGAAACAGTGGGTCTCCTAAGCTGTTGTAGCCTATGCTGTGAGTGGATGGGCTGCCAAGAATTACGATGCTCCACAATACACCTGTCATAAGATGTCCAGGGGGGGGGACTCCTGAAAAAGTGTTGCATTGAATTCAAGGCCTGCCCTGCTTCCAATTCATATGCACCCCAATAAGCCTTTGAACCCACATAGTGGATGTGCCCATTAAAATCCACTTCACAAAATGCATTTTATGCTCCATACTCCTTTGTTTTACACATTGGCAGCAAGGCGAGCCCTGCTGCATAGTCATATGCACCCCATTAGGCCTTGGAACCCACATACTGGATGGGCCCAGGAAAATTCACTTGTATTTAATGGTATGATGGTTCCCTCTTTGCACAATTATTTACAGGAGAATTTTGCAATTTTATTTGACATGTTTTTCTAATAATTTTATTTATATAGCGCCAACATATTCCGCAGCGCTTTACAAATTATAGAGGGGACGTGTACAGACAATAGACATTACAGCATAACAGAAATCACAGTTCAAAGTACGGTAGATACCAAGAGGAATGAGGGCCCTGCTCGCAAGCTTACAAACTATGAGGAAAAGGGGAGACACGAGAGGTGGAGGGTAACAATTGCTTTAGTTATTCGGACCAGCCATAGTGTAAGGCTCGGGTGTTCATGTAAAGCTGCATGAACCAGTTTACTTCCTAAGTATGTAACAGTACAGACACAGAGGGCTATTAACACTAACAATTAGTTTTTAAACACTAAGTGCTCATACCCATTTGCGAGAAAAACAAACAAACAAAAAAAAACGGTCCACAATCTGGACCGAAAAAAAAAATGGACGAGTGCCATGCGAGTATAATGTGATTTTTCTCACATAGCATCCGTATGACATCCGTACGCAATACGTTTTTTTCTCTGCTACCGCCCTAAGGTTCAGGTACAGCTTTAAAAAAGACAAATACCGTATATACTCGAGTATAAGCCGAGATTTTTAGCCCACTTTTGGGCTGAAAGTAACCCTCTCGGCTTATACTCGAGTCATACCCAGGGGTCAGCAGGGGATTGGGAGCGGAGCTGTATAATACTCACCTGCTCCTGGCGCGGTCCCTGCACGTCTTTTCCCCGGCAGCTTCTTCCTGCAGTGAGCGGTCACATGGTACCGCTCATTACAGTAATGAATATGGACCCCACTCCACTCCAATAGGGGTGGAGCCGCATATTCATTACTGTAATGAGTGGTAACATGTGACGGCTCACTACAGGAAGCTGTTGGCGCCGGGGGAAGACGTGCAGAGACGGCGCCAGGAGCAGGAGAGTATGATGGGGGCAGTGCGCGATATTCACCCGCTCCCCGTTCCACCGTCGGCGCCGCTGCATCTTCCGCGTCCTCTGCAGTGCAGAGGGCGCGATGACGCGCCGCCCTCTGCCTGAGCATCGGTGCAGAGGATGGGAAGACTCAGCGGCGGTCAGTGGTGGAACGCTGAGCAGGTGAATATAGCAGGTGCCGGGGGCCTGAGAGGTGAGTATGTGATTTTTTTTTAATTGAAGCAACAGCATATGGGGCAAATATCTGTATGGAGCATATCATAGGGCCATGTGCAGCATTACATGGGGCAAATATCTGTATGGGGCAAATATCTGTATGGGGCCATGTGCAGCATTATATGGGGCAATTATCTGTATGGAGCATCTTATGGGGCCATGTGCAGCATTATAAGGGGCAAATATCTGTATGGAGCATATTATGGGACTATGTGCAGCATTATATGTGACAAATATCTGTATGGGGCCATGTGCAGCATTATATGGGACAAATATCTATGGAGCATCTTATGGGGCCATAATCCACATTTGTAGAGCATTATATGGGGCAAATGTGTCTATGAAGCATCTTATGGGGCCATAATCAACATTTGTGCAGCATTATATGGGGCATATTTTAATATGGAGCATCTTATGGAGTCCATCATCAACTATATGGAGCATTATATGGGGCGTATTTTGTATGGAGCATCTTATGGGGCCATTATGAACTGTATGGAGCATTATAATGGGGCTCCTGATTCAATATGGGTATTCAAAAACACTTAACCTACTGATGTCTCAATTAATTTTACTTTTATTGGTACCTATTTTTATTTTTGAAATTTACCATTAGCTGCTGCATATTCCACCTTAGGCTTATACTCGAGTCATTAAGTTTTCCCAGTTTTTTTGTGGCAAAATTAAGGGGGAAGGGGGGTCGGCTTATACTTGAGTATATACGGTACTTGCAATACAAGGTAATTTTATTGCAAACTACAAAATTCAAGGAACGCGCGTCGGGGGTCGCTTAGGTGGATCCCGTTCGGTGTGCCCTGTCCTGGTACCTTGGTAAGTGTAGCTGTGTGATATTCTCTCCTCTAATTGCCACTGGGCATTGTCAATGTATTGGCGTATTTATACTTATACACCTATCGCAGCACACTTTTACCGTTTCCTTGCACACTGGTTCCATGGACGGTGCACACCGGGGGTTGCCCACTTGTGTACTATTTTAACCATCCTTGAGCACTGTATTTTGTCGCTACTTTGACATTATTTATATTTACACTTTGTATGTATACATGTAATTTAATAAAGTATTGATATTTTCTGATTATCCTTATGCTCCTTGTGTACTCCTGATCTATATACTCTTATGGAGTTGGTTCTTTTGCTTGGTGGGGGGTTATTTTGCACTATTTAGTGCCTTCATCCTCCTCGTGTATCTATTATGCTGCCTGGCTGTGTCCTAACTATTGTTTCTGTGTTTATCACAGTCTTTTTCAGGCCCAATATGGACTTTAGTGCACGTGACTCTACATGGCGTGCTCAAATAAATGATACATTCAAGGATGGTTTTAACGGGGGTCTTGAGGGGGCAGGTGCTGACTTGCAGGAGACTGTTGGGCGTTTTAAAGATTTCTTGAAAAAGAGAACTAAGGTTTGGTGGAACCATGCGTATCTTGAAAAATACCTGGAAGGGGGACTCATTCCCCGTGGACTCAGAATCCAAGTTTTCCCTTCATTCCCCATTATAGATGAGGATTTCAAGAGTAAGTGAGAGGAGCTTTCAAACACTTGCTCTTTGAGGTTTATGGCATTATTGAAGGGCTTGGACTTATCTAAATTATGTGAGATTGAGACGGAGATTGAAGTTGTTCAAACTAAACTTAAAAAAGATATGTCGGGAGATGCTTTAAAAAAATTGAACGATGATATGGACATAGAACTCCAAAAATGGGTTAACGAAATTCAGGGCTCTAAAGCCAAAAAATTTAAGCGGGATGTGAATGACAAACAGATCTCTAACGTCTATAGATGGCGCGGCCTGGGTGACCGGTCACGCCCCCGCTTTAGAAACTTCTCAAGTTCAAGATCACATTCCAGATCAACTAGATCTAACGCGCCTTCTGAGGACACAAACATTCCACGGATGGCAGCTAGAGGAGAGCAATCTGGAACTGACCTACATGTCAAAAAGATTGTCACACGACAGACCTCAAAGGCTATGACCGCGTCAGGCAAACAACAGGGGATCAGTAATAATGGGGGCCTTCAGGTATTAAATTTATCTACACGGTCCTTCTCTGATATTCAGATTGAAGTTCTTAGTAGGGGGTTAAGTTTTTCTCCCACTAATTCTTTTGATTTTTTTTTCAGCAATGAAGGACCTCCATTTATTTTCCCGAAAACTTGTTTTAAAAAAATTGCACCATAAAAATTATCAAGCCCAGTGTTAGGGGTCGAGTTCCCGCTTCTGCACAGGGGGAATCTCGAGCCACCTCCGCTGCGGTCTCCCATTCTTGTCCAGCCGCAGTGGAGCCTGCTCAGCAAGGACGTCGGTCCCAGCGTCTTGCTCATTCTCACTCTGTTCTGAGAGTTACTGCTGCTTCTCCAGTCTCTGCCATTAAAGTCAGTGCTGGTCAGCAGCGAGCGGACTTCTCTGGGACTAAGTCCTTGTCTGCATGTACTGAGCATGCCCAGGGTAAGATCTCCCGTTGGAGATCGAGGGTCATGTGCTCAGGCTCTGCAGCACATTCCATTGGTCCTCTTGGCAGGTCTTGGAAGGGCAAAGGTGCTGTGGCCACTTCCTGTGCTGCAGCTATATAAACTGCGCATGACCGCACGGCCATGCGCTAGTATTGTCTTACAATTGCTAATGTGTGTATGTTGTGAGTGCAAGTCGTCCTTGGATACCCCTACCCTATTGAATGACTGTTCGCGGAAGGTGTATGGCTGCTACCTAGCGCCCGACTTATCCTACAGCACTAGTCACACATTATAGCGTCCAGTTGCTGTGACCGCCAGTACGGCGCCGTGCACTTCCTCTGTGCTTTCCTTACCCAAGCCTGGGTGGTTAGTGGCGTTCGTCAGTGCGGCACTGCATGCACTCTTGTGCCTTAATATTGCTCTTTAGTTTACTTACACACCCAGTTGCAGTGTTGTGCCAGCAAGGGTCTAATCGGACTTCAATTCCTGTTGGGGTTGAGTTCGCTGACTGCTTGCTCGCGCTTTAGGTGCGGTACCGCGGTCCTGTGCCTTAACAGGATTGCTTCTTTCACGCTGGGTGAGGTTAACCCACGCGTGTATACTTTAGTGTACCACCATATAGTCTGCTAATTGCTAGCAGCAGGTTTTCACCTGCACGGTGGACCCCGGACTGCGAACGCATCTATACCATCTGTCTTGGTGCGTTCCGCCAGTCCTAACACCCAGGGACCTGCGGCTGAGGCGGAGAGGGGGGCATTGCAGGATTTGGAAGATCTTTTAGAGGAACAATCAAGTAACTCACAAGGTAGGTTCCCGCCTGCATGCATGCCCAGATCGACTAGGTTCCCCCCCTTGTCTCTGTGCCCAGCCGTGGATATTTTTACCAGACTGGTTACCGAGGACTTTAGACACTTATCCTCGAGACGTAAATTTGACAATTTAACATTCAAGCAGAGAAAGGCTATCAAAGAGTTGCAGTCCTTTAAGGACATTGTTATCAAACCAGCAGACAAGGGGGGGAACATAGTCATCTGGCCGTGTGACAAATACGAGAAGGAGGCGTTCCATCAGTTAAGGGACACCACCACCTACACCAAATTAACATATAACCCTCTGTCTGCCTTTTCGTCTCAGCTGCAGGGTATCCTTGGTAGGGCTTTTGAGGAAGGGATCATTGATAGGAAGGTTTTGGAAGGTCTGACGGTGAGGCTAAGATATATTGATGACGTCCTATTTTTGTGGGAGGGTACAGCGCAGCAGCTCGGGGATTTTATGGGCCAGCTCAACGAGAACTGTTTTAACATCAAATTAACATACAATTTTGATTCACAGCATATCGACTTTCTGGACGTCAAGCTGGAGGTCGACAGCACACGTCGGATCCAGACTGATGTATTCAGGAAGTCGACTGCGGTTAATGCTCTGTTGTATGCTGGTTCTGCACACAATCCTTCCACCATTGGGGCCGTCCCGGTTGGACAGTTCCTAAGAATGAGGCGGATTTGTTCCACCGATGATAGATTTATGGCACAGGCGGTTGACCTTGAGGGGCGCTTCAGGGATCGCGTATACAGTCGCAGAAGTATTCGGCGGGGTTTTGAGAGGGCCAGGCGGACGCCCCGTAGAGACCTGCTGTACACCAACAGTCGTGGACGGAGGGGAAGAACTGATGCAGATAAAATCAGGTTCATCACAACGTATAACCATGAATGGTCTAATATGAGGGATATACTTAGAAGACACTGGTCAGTTTTGATGACCGAACCCGCTCTAGCCCAAACTCTGGGTGACTTTCCGCTAATGACCGCCAAAAGATCCCCCAATCTGAGTAATTTGCTTGTCCGCAGCCATTATGTCCCGTCTATTGTTAATCCTTTCAGTTCCAGGGGCCCGGTCCTTGGCTCCTTTAAATGTGGCCATTGTGTGGCATGTGATAATGTCGTACGGGCCACAACTTTTAAATCTTCCGATGGTAGAAAGGAATTTTCGATCAGGCAACACATTACGTGCAGTACTTCAAACGTTGTCTATTATGCCACATGTAGATGCTCTCTGATCTATATCGGATTAACATCTAGGGAGTTACGGGTACGCGTCCGTGAACACGTGAGGGACATACGGGCAGCTAGGACTCTTGATGATGCCTCTGACCTGAAGACTATCCCCCGCCACTTTAAACAATTTCATGATTGTGATGCGGGGACTCTTCAGGTCAGAGGCATCGAGAGCATCCACCTTGGTATAAGAGGTGGAAATTATAAAAAGATCCTTGCCCAACGTGAAGCGGGCTGGATTGTTCGCGTTGACACTATGGTCCCTAAAGGATTAAACGAGTCCCTGAATTTATCCTCCTTTCTTTGAATCCTTATGGGGATGTTTCCCTCAAGTATTTTGGCATTATGCCTGCTGGCCATCTAACCTATTCTATGATTGAACGTTCCTTCTTTTTTTATTTTCATCTTTCTAATTTTAGGTTATGGGTCTTCTGCGTTTTGTTCATCTCTTGCCTCCCCAAATTTTTAATATCTTCCCCTAACAGTGGGTCCCCATTTAGGGATTCCCCCTTTCTGCTTTGGTTTTAATTATGTTTTTAATTTTCTTATTATTGTTTTGTATGTTTTTTAGCCATTTCTCAACACTGGACTGAGTTATTGACATCCATCATATATTCTGTGACTGGTATGGACCTCCTTCCCAAATATTTTTGAGGATGCCACCGCTTCATGCTGCAACATATACCGACCATCAGCTTCTATGGAGTGCGGCACAACTTGCCTTAATGTATTATTATATTGATTGAAAATCTTGTCTCCTGCCACTTTTAGGTTGTGTACCCGCTTAACATTTTGCTCTATGGGGCTGTATTACTTATGGGCCACCCTTTCCCCCCCCCCTTTTTTTCAGTGTCGGTATCACCTGACGGTGTCATCTGTGGGAGGTCCTTTTCTTCATAACCGTCTCACTGCGGTAGTGCGCATGCGCTGTGTTTTCCTCCTCGCTCCCCGTCGCAGTGGCGTCTTGTATGCTGTTGTGAATTCTGTGGCAGAGCTCCCTCCTGTGGTCACAAGTGGTACTTCGGCTGGTTCTCTCTGTGAGCTTCTGTTGGTGGAGGGAAGTGGTACTGCGGCTTCTGAGTTTCCTCCCTCAGGTGATCTGGTGAGGTCGTTAGGTGCTTCTCTACTTAACTCCACCTAATGCTTTGATCCTGGCTTCCTGTCAATGTTCCAGTGTTGGACTTGCTTTTCCCTGGATTATTCCTGTGGCCTGCTGCTCTGCATAGCTAAGTTCTTCTTTGCTATTTGTTTGCTATTTTTTCTGTCCAGCTTGTCTATTTTGTTGCTGGAAGCTCTGGGACGCAAAGGGTGTACCTCCGTGCCGTTAGTTCGGTGCGGAGGGTCTTTTTGCCCCCTTTGCATGGTTTTCTTTAGGGTTTTGTGTAGACCGCAAAGTTACCTTTTCTATCCTCGATCTGTTAAGAAAGTCGGGCCTCACTTTGCTGAATCTATTTCATCTCTACGTTTGTCTTTTCGTCTTAACTCACAGTCATTATATGTGGGGGGCTGCCTTTTCCTTTGGGGTATTTCTCTGAGGCAAGGTAGGCTTATTTTCTATCTTCAGGCTAGTTAGTTTCTCAGGCTGTGCCGAGTTGCATAGGCAGAGTTAGGCGCAATCCACGGCTGCCTCTAGTGTTGTTTGGAGAGGATTAGGGATTGCGGTCTGCAGAGTTCCCACGTCTCAGAGCTCGTTCTATGATTTTGGGTTATTGTCAGATCACTGTATGTGCTCTGACCGCTATGTCCATTGTAGTACTGAATTGCCTTTCATAACAGTACAGGAAGCCAAAAGTACTAATGATTCTCAATAGAGGGAAAAAAGAAGTTCTGAGACCATTTTTTTTTCTCTGCACTGTGTTTTGCCTTTTTTTTCCCCTAGACATTTGGGTGGTTCAGTACACAGGTGTAGCGATGGACATTAGGAGTCTGTCTTCATTTGTGGATCAGCTCTCGGCAAGAGTACAAAAGATTCAAGACACTATTGATCAGAAATCTATGTTAGAATCTAGAATTCCTATTCCTGATTTGTTTTTTGGAGATAGAACTAAGTTTCTGAGTTTCAAAAATAGTTGTAAATTATTTCTGGCCTTGAAACCTCGCTCCTCTGGTGATCCAGTTCAACAGGTTTTGATTGTTATTTCTTTTTTGCGCGGCGACCCTCAGGACTGGGCATTTTCTCTTGCGCCAGGAGATCCTGCATTGAGTAATATCGATGCGTTTTTCCTGGCGCTCGGATTGCTGTACGATGAACCTAATTCAGTGGATCAGGCAGAGAAAAATTTGCTGGCTCTTTGTCAGGGTCAGGATGAGATAGAGGTATATTGTCAGAAATTTAGAAAGTGGTCCGTGCTCACTCAATGGAATGAATCTACGCTGGCAGCTATGTTCAGAAAGGTTCTCTCTGAAGCTCTTAAGGATGTCATGGTGGGATTTCCTATGCCTGCTGGTTTGAATGAGTCTATGTCTTTGGCCATTCAGATCGGTCGACGCTTGCGTGAGCGTAAATCTGTGCACCATTTGGCGGTATTACCTGAGCTTAAACCTGAGCCTATGCAGTGCGATAGGACTTTGACCAGAGTTGAACGGCAAGAACACAGACGTCTGAATGGGCTGTGTTTCTACTGTGGTGATTCCACTCATGCTATCTCTGATTGTCCTAAGCGCACTAAGCGGTTCGCTAGGTCTGCCACCATTGGTACAGTACAGTCAAAATTTCTTCTGTCCGTTGCCTTGATCTGTTCTTTGTCATCGTATTCTGTCATGGCATTTGTGGATTCAGGCGCTGCCCTGAATTTGATGGACTTGGAGTTTGCTAAGCGTTGTGGGTTTCTCTTAGAGCCCTTGCAGTGTCCTATTCCATTGAGAGGAATTGATGCCACGCCTTTGGCCAAGAATAAGCCTCAATACTGGACCCAGCTGACCATGTGCATGGCTCCTGCACATCAGGAGGTTATTCGCTTTCTGGTGTTGCATAATCTGCATGATGTGGTCGTGTTGGGGTTGCCATGGCTACAAGCCCATAATCCAGTATTAGATTGGAAATCCATGTCGGTGTCCAGCTGGGGTTGTCAGGGGGTACATGGTGATGTTCCATTTCTGTCAATTTCGTCATCCACCCCTTCTGAGGTTCCAGAGTTCTTGTCTGATTACCGGGATGTATTTGATGAGCCCAAGTCCGATGCCCTACCTCCGCATAGGGATTGTGATTGTGCTATCAATTTGATTCCTGGTAGTAAATTCCCAAAAGGTCGACTGTTTAATTTATCCGTGCCTGAGCACGCTGCTATGCGCAGTTATGTGAAGGAATCCCTGGAGAAGGGGCATATTCGCCCGTCATCGTCACCATTAGGAGCAGGGTTCTTTTTTGTAGCCAAGAAGGATGGTTCGCTGAGACCTTGTATAGATTACCACCTTCTAAATAAGATCACGGTTAAATTTCAGTACCCCTTGCCATTGTTATCTGATTTGTTTGCTCGGATTAAGGGGGCTAGATGGTTCACCAAGATAGATCTTCGTGGTGCGTATAATCTGGTGCGAATCAGGCGAGATGAATGGAAAACTGCATTTAATACGCCCAAGGGTCATTTTGAGTATCTAGTGATGCCATTCGGACTTGCCAATGCTCCATCAGTGTTTCAGTCCTTTATGCATGACATCTTCCGAGAGTACCTGGATAAATTCCTGATTGTGTACTTGGATGACATTTTGATCTTCTCGGATGATTGGAAGTCTCATGTGAAGCAGGTCAGAACAGTTTTTCAGGTCCTGCGTGCTAATTCTTTGTTTGTGAAGGGATCAAAGTGTCTCTTTGGTGTGCAGAAGGTTTCATTTTTGGGGTTCATCTTTTCCCCTTCTACTATCGAGATGGATCCTGTTAAGGTCCAAGCCATCCATGATTGGACTCAGCCGACATCTCTGAAAAGTCTGCAAAAGTTCCTGGGCTTTGCTAATTTTTATCGTCGCTTCATCTGCAATTTTTCTAGTATTGCCAAACCATTGACCGATTTGACCAAGAAGGGTGCTGATTTGGTCAATTGGTCTTCTGCTGCTGTGGAAGTTTTTCAAGAGTTGAAGCGTCGTTTTTCTTCTGCCCCTGTGTTGTGTCAACCAGATGTTTCTCTTCCGTTCCAGGTCGAGGTTGATGCTTCTGAGATTGGAGCAGGGGCTGTTTTGTCGCAGAGAGGTTCTGATTGCTCAGTGATGAAACCATGCACTTTTTTTTCCAGGAAGTTTTCGCCTGCTGAGCGAAATTATGATGTGGGCAACCGAGAGTTGCTGGCCATGAAGTGGGCATTCGAGGAGTGGCGTCATTGGCTTGAAGGAGCTAAGCATCGCGTGGTGGTATTGACTGATCATAAGAACTTGACTTATCTTGAGTCTGCTAAGCGGTTGAATCCTAGACAGGCTCGTTGGTCGCTGTTTTTTGCCCGTTTTGACTTTGTGATTTCGTACCTTCCGGGCTCTAAAAATGTGAAGGCGGATGCTCTGTCTAGGAGTTTTGTGCCCGACTCTCCGGGTTTGTCTGAGCCGGCGGGTATCCTCAAGGAAGGAGTAATTGTGTCTGCCATCTCCCCTGATTTGCGGCGGGTGCTGCAAAAATTTCAGGCTAATAAACCTGATCGTTGTCCAGCGGAGAGACTGTTTGTCCCTGATAGGTGGACCAATAAAGTTATCTCTGAGGTTCATTGTTCGGTGTTGGCTGGTCATCCTGGAATCTTTGGTACCAGAGAGTTAGTGGTTAGATCCTTTTGGTGGCCATCTCTGTCGCGGGATGTGCGTGCTTTTGTGCAGTCCTGTGGGATTTGTGCTCGGGCTAAGCCCTGCTGTTCTCGTGCCAGTGGGTTGCTTTTGCCCTTGCCGGTCCCGAAGAGGCCTTGGACACATATCTCTATGGATTTTATTTCTGATCTTCCCGTTTCTCAAAAGATGTCAGTCATTTGGGTGGTCTGTGATCGCTTTTCTAAGATGGTTCATCTGGTACCCTTGTCTAAATTGCCTTCCTCCTCTGATTTGGTGCCATTGTTCTTCCAGCATGTGGTTCGTTTACATGGCATTCCAGAGAATATCGTTTCTGACAGAGGTTCCCAGTTTGTTTCAAGGTTTTGGCGAGCCTTTTGTGGTAGGATGGGCATTGACTTGTCTTTTTCCTCGGCTTTCCATCCTCAGACTAATGGCCAGACCGAACGAACCAATCAGACCTTGGAAACATATCTGAGATGCTTTGTTTCTGCCGATCAGGATGACTGGGTGTCCTTTTTGCCTTTGGCTGAGTTCGCCCTTAATAATCGGGCCAGCTCGGCTACCTTGGTTTCGCCATTTTTCTGCAATTCTGGGTTCCATCCTCATTTCTCTTCAGGACAGGTTGAGTCTTCGGACTGTCCTGGTGTGGATACTGTGGTGGACAGGTTGCAGCAGATTTGGACTCAAGCAGTGGACAATTTGACCTTGTCCCAGGAGAAGGCTCAACGTTTCGCTAATCGCAGACGCCGTGTGGGTCCCCGACTTCGTGTTGGGGATCTGGTTTGGTTATCTTCTCGTCATATTCCTATGAAGGTTTCCTCTCCTAAGTTTAAACCTCGTTTCATTGGTCCGTATAGGATTTCTGAGGTTCTTAATCCTGTGTCTTTTCGTCTGACCCTTCCAGATTCTTTTTCCATACATAACGTATTCCATAGGTCATTGTTGCGGAGATACGTGGCACCTATGGTTCCATCTGTTGATCCTCCTGCCCCGGTTTTGGTGGAGGGGGAATTGGAGTATATTGTGGAGAAAATTTTGGATTCTCGTGTTTCTAGACGGAAACTCCAGTATCTGGTTAAATGGAAGGGTTATGCTCAGGAAGATAATTCCTGGGTTTTTGCCTCTGATGTCCATGCTCCCGATCTTGTTCGTGCCTTTCATGTGGCTCATCCTGGTCGGCCTGGGGGCTCTGGTGAGGGTTCGGTGACCCCTCCTCAAGGGGGGGGTACTGTTGTGAATTCTGTGGCAGAGCTCCCTCCTGTGGTCACAAGTGGTACTTCGGCTGGTTCTCTCTGTGAGCTTCTGTTGGTGGAGGGAAGTGGTACTGCGGCTTCTGAGTTTCCTCCCTCAGGTGATCTGGTGAAGTCGTTAGGTGCTTCTCTACTTAACTCCACCTAATGCTTTGATCCTGGCTTCCTGTCAATGTTCCAGTGTTGGACTTGCTTTTCCCTGGATCATTCCTGTGGCCTGCTGCTCTGCATAGCTAAGTTCTTCTTTGCTATTTGTTTGCTATTTTTTCTGTCCAGCTTGTCTATTTTGTTGCTGGAAGCTCTGGGACGCAAAGGGTGTACCTCCGTGCCGTTAGTTCGGTACGGAGGGTCTTTTTGCCCCCTTTGCGTGGTTTTCTTTAGGGTTTTGTGTAGACCGTAAAGTTACCTTTTCTATCCTCGATCTGTTAAGAAAGTCGGGCCTCACTTTGCTGAATCTATTTCATCTCTACGTTTGTCTTTTCGTCTTAACTCACAGTCATTATATGTGGGGGGCTGCCTTTTCCTTTGGGGTATTTCTCTGAGGCAAGGTAGGCTTATTTTCTATCTTCAGGCTAGTTAGTTTCTCAGGCTGTGCCGAGTTGCATAGGCAGAGTTAGGCGCAATCCACGGCTGCCTCTAGTGTTGTTTGGAGAGGATTAGGGATTGCGGTCTGCAGAGTTCCCACGTCTCAGAGCTCGTTCTATGATTTTGGGTTATTGTCAGATCACTGTATGTGCTCTGACCGCTATGTCCATTGTAGTACTGAATTGCCTTTCATAACAGTATGCACCGCGCGTGCGTCATGGGTGTATTTTCCCAGGCGCGCCTGCGATGCTTGACGCCCCGTGACGCGGTGCTCGGCGGTCCACATGCGCATGCGCCAGTACGCCGCTGTTACTGGCTGGGACTCAGCATGTGACGCGTCACATGTGGGGAGGCCGGCCCTATTTAAGGTTGCCATAACTCACCTAGCGTTATCTCCCCTTGATAAAGCCATAGGTGGATCCCGTTCGGTGTGCCCTGTCCTGGTACCTTGGTAAGTGTAGCTGTGTGATATTCTCTCCTCTAATTGCCACTGGGCATTGTCAATGTATTGGCGTATTTATACTTATACACCTATAGCAGCACACTTTTACCGTTTCCTTGCACACTGGTTCCATGGACGGTGCACACCGGGGGTTGCCCACTTGTGTACTATTTTAACCATCCTTGAGCACTGTATTTTGTCGCTACTTTGACATTATTTATATTTACACTTTGTATGTATACATGTAATTTAATAAAGTATTGATATTTTCTGATTATCCTTATGCTCTTTGTGTACTCCTGATCTATAAAAATTCAAGGAATAGTATGATTGAATAGTGTGAGTGCGTACACTTTTGTATGTGTTAACACACACACAGGTTAATAAGTACATATAAAGATTAAATAAATGTGATATTACGTATATATGAAGATTAACTGCATACAGTATAGTTAGATCACCACCAAGAGGCTTTTAAACATCATCCGTCTGGAATATCAGAGAAGCAACACCAAGACAGAGAACCCCTGGGCCATAAACCCCTAGAAAATAAAACCCACAAGGATTTAGAATAAACTACCACCAGCATAGTTTCAGTAAACCTTAATGTTTTACAATGACAAACAGCAAACATATAGAGGCTTAGAACTGTTTGTGAAGTGAATAAAACATTTATAGATTGTGTCATTAAGAGCATTGTCTGTCACATCTCTAAAGGTTTTACAAGAAATGCAGCTATGTGATTGAAATACTGTATACCGAATGCATTCAGACAATCTTGAAGACACAAAAAGCATAGTGAGGTCAAAAATACTCTGTTGTAAAAAAATAACAGTAATAAGCAAGTGTTTGTCAAAAGATGGAAAAAAAAAACGGTATTTAGTTGATAAGTTTTTTGCAAAAAAATGTATACTAAGCTGCTCCACCAATTGTCAAGGTATACCCTTATAGAGCAGTCCTATCTAATGTATATAATCCCTATCTGATGTATTTAAAACCTGATCATCTGTATAGTACCTGTATAAGCAGGGTTCAGATAGGGAATTTCCATGTGGACATGCAGGATATGGATTTTTACAACAGAGTATTTTTGACCTCACTGTGCTTTTTTGTGTCTTCAAGTTTTTTGATGGTGCGAACAGGTTCCTACAGACTTGTTCAATGTGCAAGTAGCACATGTGTTTCTAGTATTTCAACCTTGTTTACAATTCGCCATTTGTATATTCTCCATTTGTACATTTGAGGCAGACAAAGTTAAAGCTCGCAAGGAGAGAAACAAATATAGTGGACAAACCTATATTTTTAATGAACTACTGAGGCAAAGTAACCGTATTGCTTTATCAAATTTATATGAAGTGTATTGTGTCCAATGTTTGCAACCAGGCAACCCAAAAAGGAGCTTTTCAAGTGAGCTCTTTAACCCCTTTACCCCCAAGGGTGGTTTGCACGTTATGGACGGGGCCAATTTTTACTATTCTGACCACTGTCCCTTTATGAGGTTATAACTCTGGAACGCTTCAACAGATCCCGGTGATTCTGACATTGTTTTCTCGTGACATATTGTACTTTATGATAGTGGTAAAATTTCTTTGATATTACCTGCGTTTATTTGTGAAAAAAATGGAAATTTGGTGAAAAGTTTGAAAATGTAGCAATTTTCCAACTTTGAATTTTTATGCAATTAAATCACAGAGATATGTCACACAAAATACTTAATAAGTAACATTTCCCACATGTCTACTTTACATCAGCACAATTTTGGAACCAAAATTTTTTTTTGTTGTTAGGGAGTTATAAGGGTTAAAAGTTGACCAGCAATTTCTCATTTTTACAACCCATTTTTTTTTTTAGGGACCACAGCACATTTGAAGTCATTTTGAAGGGTCTATATGATAGAAAATACCCAAGTGTGACACCATTCTAAAAACTGCACCCCTCAAGGTGCTCAAAACCACATTCAAGAAGTTTATTAACCCTTCAGGTGTTTCACAGGAATTTTTGGAATGTTTAAATAAAAATGAACATTTAACTTTTTCACAAAAAATTAATTCCGCTCCAATTTGTTTTATTTTACCAAGGGTAACAGGAGAAAATGGACCACAAACGTTGTTGTACAATTTGTCCTGAGTACGCTGATACCCCATATGTGGGGGTAAACCACTATTTGGGCGCATGGCAGAGCTCGGAAGGGAAGGAGCGCCATTTGACTTTTCAATGCAAAATTGACAGGAATTGAGATGGGAAGCCATGTTGCGTTTGGAGGGCCACTGATGTGCCTAAACATTGAAACCCCCCACAAGTGACACCATTTTGGAAAGTAGACCCCCTAAGGAACTTATCTAGATGTGTGGTGAGCACTTTGACCCACCAAGGGCTTCACAGAAGTTTATAATGCAGAGCCGTAAAAATAAAACAAACATTTTTTCCCACAAAATTTATTTTTTAGCCCCCAGTTTTGTATTTTCCCGAGGGTAACAGGAGAAATTGGACCCGAAAAGTTGTTGTCCAATTTGTCCTGAGTGCGCTGATACCCCATATGTGGGGGGGAACCACCGTTTGGGCGCATGGGAGGGCTCAGAAGGGAAGGAGTGCCATTTGGAATGCAGACTTAGATGGAATGGTCTGCAGGCGTTACATTGCATTTGCAGAGCCTCTCATGTAACTAAACAGTAGAAACCCCCCACAAGTGACCCCATATTGGAAACTAGACCCCACAAGGAACTTATCTAGATGTGTTGTGAGAACTTTGAACCCCCAAGTGCTTCACTACAGTTTATAACGCAGAGCCGTAAAAATAAAAAATAAAAAATTTTTCCCACAAAAATTATTTTTTAGCCCCCAGTTTTGTATTTTCCCAAGGGTAACAGGAGAAATTGGACCCCAAAAGTTGTTGTCCAATTTGTCCCGAGTACGCCGATACCCCATATGTTGGGGTACACCCCTGTTTGGGCACATGGGAGAGCTTGGAAGGGAAGGAGCACTGTTTTACTTTTTCAACGCAGAATTGGCTGGAATTGAGATCAGACGCCATGTCGCGTTTGGAGAGTCCCTGATGTGCCTAAACAGTGGAAACCCCCCAATTATAACTGACACCTTAATCCAAACACACCCCTAACCCTAATCCCAACGGTAACCCTAACCACACCTCTAACCCAGACACACCCCTAACCCTAATCCCAACCCTATTCCCAACCGTAAATGTAATCCAACCCCTAACCCTAACTTTAGCCCCAACCCTAACTGTAGCCTTAACCCTAGCCCCAACCCTAGCGGAAAAATGGAAATAAATTCATTTTTTAATTTTTCCCTAACTAAGGGGGTGATGAAGGGGGGTTTGATTTACTTTTATAGCGGGTTTTTTAGCGGATTTTTATGATTGGCAGCCGTCGCACACTAAAAGACGCTTTTTATTGCAAAAAAAAATTTTTCGCGTTACCACATTTTGAGAGCTATAATTTTTCCATATTTTGAGCCACAGAGTCATGTGAGGTCTTGTTTTTTGCGGGACGAGCTTACATTTTTATTGGTAACATTTTCAGGCACGTGACATTTTTTGATCGCTTTTTATTCCGATTTTTGTGAGGCAGAATGACCAAAAACCAGCTATTAAGGAATTTATTTTGGGGTAGGCGTTTATACCGTTCTGAGTTTGGTAAAATTAATACAGCAGTTTTATTCTTCGGGTCAGTATGATTACAGCGATACCTCATTTATATCTTTTTTTATGTTTTGGCGCTTTTATACGATAAAAACTATTTTATAGAAAAAATAATTATTTTTGCATCGCTTTATTCTGAGGACTATAACTTTTTTATTTTTTTGCTGATGCTGTATGGCGGCTCGTTTTTTGCGGGACAAGATGACGCTTTCAGCGGTACCATGGTTATTTATATCTGCCTTTTTGATCGCGTGTTATTCCACTTTTTGTTCGGCGGTATGATAATAAAGCGTTGTTTTTTGCCTCTTTTTTTTCTTTCTTACGGCGTTTACCTAAGGGGTTAACTAGTGGGACAATTTTATAGGTTGGGTCGTTACGGACGCGGCGATACTAAATATGTATACTTTTATTGTTTGTTTGTTTTTTTAGATAAAGAAATGAATTTATGGGAATAATTTTTTTTTTTTTCATTTAGGAATTTTTATTTTATTTATTTATTTATTTATTACACGTGTGGAAATTTATTTATTTTTTTTACATTTTCACTTTGTCCCGGGGGGGGGGGGGGGGTCATCACAGATCGGTGATTTGACAATTTGCACAGCACTCTGTCAGATCACCGATCTGACTTAGAGCACTGCAGGCTTCACAGTGCCTGCTCTGAGCAGGCTCTGTGAAGCCACCTCCCTCCCTGCAGGACCCGGATGCCGCGGCCATCTTGGATCCGGGCCTGGAGCAGGGAGGGAGGTAGGGAGACCCTCGCAGCAACGCGATCACATCGTGTTGCTGCGGGGGGCTCAGGGATGCCCCCTCCCTGCGCGATGCTTCCCTGTACCGCTGGCACACCGCAATCATGTTTGATCGCGGTGTGCCGGGGGTTAATGTGCCGGGGCGGTCCGTGACCGCTCCTGGCACATAGTGCCGGATGTCAGCTGCGCTAGGCAGCTGACACCCGGCCGCGCTCCCCCCGTGAGCGCGGCCGATCGTGCTGGACGTACTATTCTGTCCTTGGGAAGTAGGGCCCACCCCACATGGACGGAATAGTACGTCCAATGGTAGAAAGGGGTTAAGGTACACAAATGTTATGATGTGTTTTCCAAGAAGGATGTGGTTTCACCAATGGGGGTACCTCTTGTAAAAATAGACTAGTGTCATCACAGCCCCCACCCCCTTGACCAAACTTCACCAGCCTATAACAGTACAAAGCACGTTCACCCTGGTGATCTAGTGGCAGTTAAACAAGAGACATTGCAGGAGACAGAGTTAAGAAGTAGGCCCCCCTGTGTGTCTGGAGCCGCATCATTTACTGAAACAATTGAAGCAGGTCACCCGGGAAGGCGGGTGGCGGGGGCTCCACCAGGGCCACTTCGGTTGCTTCTCAGTTGCCCCTTTCTTCACGTTGGAGGGGCGGCTGGCTGGTGATGGACTGGCTCTCTCGGATTCGGAGTCTTCCACCTATCCTAGGGCTTCCCTGGGATTGATATTGAGACCTACTATTTCTACCACTCTCGCCCTCCGAGCCAAGAATGGGTTTCCTCAGGGGATCCCTCTCCGGATTAAACCACGGGTATTGTTCTCAATTGTTCTTCTATGTTTTTTCACTTTTTGGATATGTAATTTACTAACTGAGTGTCTATGTCTTCCCTTTTCCCTGCTGTTTTTATCCTACCCAACCATCCAAATTTCGTTTTCACCCTCGGTTCGATCCTTGACAGCCTTCATCTGGTGGACCAGCCGCGCTGAGATAACCTCTATGTTAACCTACACCTTCAAAGGTAACGGTCCCGACACCTGCACTACATTCCACTCAATACAACTAAGATGACACGTATTGTATCTATTAACGTGCGGGGTCTTAATTCTCCCCGCAAGAGGAAATTGCTGTTACAGGAGCTGCGCTCCACTAGGGCAGATGTGGCCTTTATCCAAGAGACCCACTTTGACTCTACAGGCTCATTTAAGTTTGCCGCCCACTTATTTCCCCAACAATACCTAGCAAGCACGAATTCTAAAAAAGGGGGGGTTGCAATCCTGATTGCAAAAAACTGCCCCATACAAGTCACTGGAAATCACTCTGACCCTAAGGGACATTACGTGATCCTAGAGGCACAGGTGGGGGGCTCTCCTCATATTCTCACTAACATTTATGCCCCGAATGAGGGACAGATTCGCTTTTTGAGGGGGGTATTCTCACTAGTGGGGGGGCTTCCCCGCGCGGCAACGATAGTGGGTGGGGATTTCAATCTTCCATTCTCTGAAACATTTGACAGGCTCTCTCTCGGGGGGTTGCCGCCCTCTGACTCTGTAAAGACGCTGTCTTTGGGCTTCCGGAGGATTATAAGATCTGAGGCTCTCTTTGACGCATGGAGGGTGGCACACCCTGGAGAGAGGGCCTTCACCTTCTTTTCGCACCCACACCGGACCCATACCAGGATCGATTACTTCTTTGTAAACTCTGCTATTCTTAAGAGGCTGGGGGAGGTGGAACTGGGCTCCATTACTTGGTCAGATCATGCTCCTGTGATCATGGAACTTGAGGGAACCCACTCACGACCTAGATTTGGCCACTGGCGCTTAAATGAATCTCTACTCAAGGACCCGGAAGTTAGGGCCTCACTGCATAAGCAACTGGAGGAATTCTTCCAGCTCAATACGGGCTCGGTCTCCTCCCTGGGAGTTCTGTGGGAAGCACATAAGGCGGTGATGAGGGGCCATTGTATTAGGGAGGGCGCCAGGGCCAAGAGATCCGCAGGGGTCCAGAGGGCACATTTGACTTCTCAATTAAAGCTTCATGAGAGGAAACTCGCTGAATCTCCCTCTCTGGCCGCTTTGAAAGCGGTGGTCAGACTAAGGGAAAAATTAAAAGATCTGGCGGTGGCGGGGGCGGAGAAGCTGCTAACTTTCTCTAGACAGAAATTCTATGAAAGGGGCAATAAGGCACATACCCTCCTGACACGCCAGCTGAAGGAACGCTCCGCGGCTTCATGTCCTCAGGCCTTACGGGACGCTGCAGGGGTGACGCACTATCACCCTGATGCCATAGCTGACATTTTTTATAATTTCTACAAAAAACTGTACAATCTCGGTCCCCCATCGGCTGATGGTTCCCAGGGTTCAGGGGCTATTGGAGACTATCTTGCTACCTTAGATCTCCCCTCACTACCTAGTGAGGCGATTGAATCTTTAAATAGCGCAGTATCCCCCGAAGAGGTAGAGGAGGTTTTGGAGTCCCTACCCATGGGAAAATCACCTGGCCCTGATGGTCTGACGTATTTTTACTATAAGACATTCGCCAAAACACTTCTTCCTCACATGACCTCGGTATTTAACTCCTTCTTGCAAGGCGACCCAATCCCATCCACAATGCTACATTCCCACCTCATCCTCCTTCCAAAGCCGCCTAGGGACCCCTTGGACTGTGCAAACTATAGGCCAATAGCCCTTTTGAATTCGGATTTGAAGGTGTTCACCAAGCTGCTGGCCTCCAGACTTAATAAATGGCTACCCTCGATTATTCATAAAGACCAAGTGGGCTTTATTCCATGCCGTCAGGGGGGTGATAACACTAGGAGGGTTGTCGACTTGGTGGACATCTCGAACCGAAAGAAATTGCAAACATTAGTACTGAGCCTCGACGCCGAGAAGGCTTTCGATCGCCTCTCCTGGCCATTCCTTTTTAGTACGATGCGGGTCTTTGGCATTTCTGGGGGATTTTTGTCCGCGCTGAGATCCCTATATAACCACCCTACAGCGGCCATAAAACTTCCTCTCTGTACATCTAAACCATTCACTATATCGAATGGCACCAGGCAGGGGTGCCCTTTGTCGCCTCTTCTGTTTGCCCTTTGCATAGAGCCCCTGGCAGCGTCCATACGACGGGACCCCAATATCTCTGGGGTGATGGTTGGGAGTAAATCTTTTAAGATCGCACTATTTGCGGATGATGTTCTATTGACGCTTACTAATCTCCACGTGTCCCTTCCGAACCTCATGAGGGCTTTGAGGAGATATGGGGACCTATCTGGATATAAAATCAATTCCAGCAAAACGGAGGCTATGCCGCTGAACATCCCCCCTGAGGTATGGGACAATCTACGCCTGAATTTTAAATTCAGGTGGAAACAGGATGCTGTGAAATATTTGGGGGTGAATATTACGTCCTCATACGAGACCCTCTACAAACTAAATTTCCCCTCCCTCTTTAAAGAATCAAAAGCCCGCCTAACTAAATGGCAATCACTTCCTCTCTCGTGGATGGGTCGGATAGCGGCGGTAAAAATGAGTCTTTTACCCAGATTGATCTACGCCTTTGAGACCCTCCCAGTTGGAGTTCCGGTCTCGGAACTGAAGTCCCTTCAGGCGGCTGTTATTAGGTTCATATGGCAACAAAAGCGCCATAGAGTGGCTAAGGAGGTTCTCACAGCTCATAAGACCAGGGGAGGGCTTTCTGTGCCAAATATTCTTAAATACTACTGGGCTACACACCTGAGGAGAATCCCCTGCTGGACGTCCCTATGGGCCTACAGCAGGTGGAATGAAATAGAGAAATTATGGCTTGCCCCAATACACCCTAACTCTCTTTTATGGTCGCCAGCACAATGTAAGTCCTTTCCACCCCTTCTAGGCCCCATGCAGTCCACTCGTGACATTTGGAACACCTGCACACGGAGATTCGCCCTCATGTCACCTTGCTCCCCCCTGGTGTCCTTCATCTATCATCCACAGCTCCCAGGCAGTTTAGAATCTCCTATGGTTCACCCTTGGCTTAAAGCAGGCCTATTTAGATTTGCGGACATTATAGACGGGGAGACCATGGAGATTCACTCCTTTGATTATCTTAAGCAACATTTCTCGATTTCCAACAGGGAATTCTTTCAATACCTACAAATTAGAGATTTTGCTAACTCCCTATATGGTAAAGCGGGAACTTCTATCCCCACGGATTTCGAGAAAATTTGCAGGAGAGGTGTGAACACCAGGGGTCTGATTTCAGAAATTTACAACATTTTATCGGATCCACAGGATGGGTCTGGTGAATCTTTTCTATATATGCGCAAGTGGGAGGCCGCCTTGGAGCGGCGTATTTCTCCCCGAGAGTGGTCTGTCATTTGGAGGAATGCCGCAAAATCATCAGTGTGTACTCTCTATAGAGAAAATATCTATAAGATACTAATGCACTGGTATCACACTCCAGAGTTTCTGCATGGACTGAATCCCTCTATCCCTCCCTCCTGTTGGAGATGTGGGGGAAGCACTGGGTCTCTTGTCCACATATTTTGGTCATGCCCAAAAATTGTGCCCTTTTGGGGTCAGGTTAAGTCCCTCATAGATAAGGTATTGCATGCAGACATAGAACTAAACCCGCTAGTGCTTCTCCTGGGTCACGGGGCGCCGGGTATGGGCAAACTTTCCAATAGATTATTGCAACATATCCTTACGGCGGCCAGATGCCTGATTGCGCGTCTTTGGAGACAGCCGAGTCCCCCTTCGCTTCAGATCCTCCTTGGACGGATCATGGATGTCAGAAGGATGGAACACCTTACAGCCTTACTAAATGACTCGGTGGTGCGCTTCCAGGCTATATGGTCCCCGTGGGATTATTATGCAGCGGGATCCGACCTGTAGTGCGACTGAGTTCGGATTTGATTAATCGATTTAACTGAGGTTTTTCCCTTTTTTTTTTCCCCCTCTCTCTCTTTCCTCCCTTCCCTCTACCCCTTATTGTCTTGTCTTTGTCATTTACGTCTTTGTAGAATTAAGGTCATTGATGGCCTTATATCGTCTATATTGTTTATATCGTTTACTGTTCATGCATTCTATACAGAAACTAAATGCTTGTAAGACCCTGTTTTGTTCTAAAATGTTTAATAAAATAAAAATTTTATGGTTAAAAAAAAAAAAAAAAGAAGTAGGCCCAATGGAATGCCATGCCCAATTCCCCAATGTGGGGTCCTTTTTGGACTTTTTAAAATAGTGCCATCACAGCCCCCCTACAACAAAATGCCCCGTACAGACCACGTTCACCCAGGTCATCTAGTGGCAGTTAAAGGACACATTGCAGGAGACAGACTTAAGAACTAGGCCCAATGTAATGTCATGCCCAATTCCCCAATGTGGGGTCCGGTTTTTACAAAATGAAAGTCAGTTACTCACAGATAACGGTGTTTCTCGGAACCCATGACAGCACTATGGAGATATACAAAAAAGGTTGCACTCTATCGTGCAAAAGCATGTCTAATATGAAATATATGAAATATGAATAGCAAAATGGCTTTTGAACATTAGGAAAATATTTAAGAGACGCTTTGCACAGAATTTGATATAATCAAATAGTGTGAGCCCATCAACCAATCGTCAAGGTGGTCTCATAAAACTGATGGGTCCCTGATCTCCCTGTCCAAATGTGAACACTTACCGAAGGCCAATGTCTGTATGCCTGGGTGAATGTGGACACCTCTGTTCAGCAAAGCCTACATATGGGTTGACCGGGACCAAGTGTGATGAGATGCAATTAAAAACCACATGGTGATGGGAGGAGTGCGCAGTCAGTCAGCTAACATAGAAATGACAGAAAAAAGACTCGCACATCCAAACTAGTGTGAATAGGTGCATACCAGGAGCAGCTACCTCCATACATAAATATACAAAAAAGGTTGCACTCTATCGTGCAAAAGCATGTCTAATATGAAATATATGAAATATGAATAGCAAAATGGCTTTTGAACATTAGGAAAATATTTAAGAGACGCTTTGCACAGAATTTGATATAATCAAATAGTGTGAGCCCATCAACCAATCGTCAAGGTGGTCTCATAAAACTGATGGGTCCCTGATCTCCCTGTCCAAATGTGAACACTTACCGAAGGCCAATGTCTGTATGCCTGGGTGAATGTGGACACCTCTGTTCAGCAAAGCCTACATATGGGTTGACCGGGACCAAGTGTGATGAGATGCAATTAAAAACCACATGGTGATGGGAGGAGTGCGCAGTCAGTCAGCTAACATAGAAATGACAGAAAAAAGACTCGCACATCCAAACTAGTGTGAATAGGTGCATACCAGGAGCAGCTACCTCCATACATAAATATACAAAAAAGGTTGCACTCTATCGTGCAAAAGCATGTCTAATATGAAATATATGAAATATGAATAGCAAAATGGCTTTTGAACATTAGGAAAATATTTAAGAGACGCTTTGCACAGAATTTGATATAATCAAATAGTGTGAGCCCATCAACCAATCGTCAAGGTGGTCTCATAAAACTGATGGGTCCCTGATCTCCCTGTCCAAATGTGAACACTTACCGAAGGCCAATGTCTGTATGCCTGGGTGAATGTGGACACCTCTGTTCAGCAAAGCCTACATATGGGTTGACCGGGACCAAGTGTGATGAGATGCAATTAAAAACCACATGGTGATGGGAGGAGTGCGCAGTCAGTCAGCTAACATAGAAATGACAGAAAAAAGACTCGCACATCCAAACTAGTGTGAATAGGTGCATACCAGGAGCAGCTACCTCCATACATAAATATACAAAAAAGGTTGCACTCTATCGTGCAAAAGCATGTCTAATATGAAATATATGAAATATGAATAGCAAAATGGCTTTTGAACATTAGGAAAATATTTAAGAGACGCTTTGCACAGAATTTGATATAATCAATTAGTGTGAGCCCATCAACCAATCGTCAAGGTGGTCTCATAAAACTGATGGGTCCCTGATCTCCCTGTCCAAATGTGAACACTTACCGAAGGCCAATGTCTGTATGCCTGGGTGAATGTGGACACCTCTGTTCAGCAAAGCCTACATATGGGTTGACCGGGACCAAGTGTGATGAGATGCAATTAAAAACCACATGGTGATGGGAGGAGTGCGCAGTCAGTCAGCTAACATAGAAATGACAGAAAAAAGACTCGCACATCCAAACTAGTGTGAATAGGTGCATACCAGGAGCAGCTACCTCCATACATAAATATACAAAAAAGGTTGCACTCCTCCCATCACCATGTGGTTTTTAATTGCATCTCATCACACTTGGTCCCGGTCAACCCATATGTAGGCTTTGCTGAACAGAGGTGTCCACATTCACCCAGGCATACAGACATTGGCCTTCGGTAAGTGTTCACATTTGGACAGGGAGATCAGGGACCCATCAGTTTTATGAGACCACCTTGACGATTGGTTGATGGGCTCACACTATTTGATTATATCAAATTCTGTGCAAAGCGTCTCTTAAATATTTTCCTAATGTTCAAAAGCCATTTTGCTATTCATATTTCATATATTTCATATTAGACATGCTTTTGCACGATAGAGTGCAACCTTTTTTGTATATTTATGTATGGAGGTAGCTGCTCCTGGTATGCACCTATTCACACTAGTTTGGATGTGCGAGTCTTTTTTCTGTCATTTCTATGTTAGCTGACTGACTGCGCACTCCTCCCATCACCATGTGGTTTTTAATTGCATCTCATCACACTTGGTCCCGGTCAACCCATATGTAGGCTTTGCTGAACAGAGGTGTCCACATTCACCCAGGCATACAGACATTGGCCTTCGGTAAGTGTTCACATTTGGACAGGGAGATCAGGGACCCATCAGTTTTATGAGACCACCTTGACGATTGGTTGATGGGCTCACACTATTTGATTATATCAAATTCTGTGCAAAGCGTCTCTTAAATATTTTCCTAATGTTCAAAAGCCATTTTGCTATTCATATTTCATATATTTCATATTAGACATGCTTTTGCACGATAGAGTGCAACCTTTTTTGTATATTTATGTATGGAGGTAGCTGCTCCTGGTATGCACCTATTCACACTAGTTTGGATGTGCGAGTCTTTTTTCTGTCAGCACTATGGAGAGAGGGGATCTACCCTTCAGGGACAGGAAACCTACAGATAAAAGGGTGGTACCTCTCCCTCGCATCAGTTGGTTTACAGAGCATCGGAGGACCTCCAGGTTAGTTACAACAGAGAAAAAACATTATAACATTTCTTATTAGAGGAACCCCGTGCCTATATTATATTATATGTTATATGTAAATAAAGGTGCTCACTGCACTCGTGATGGGATGGAATAAATGGGTGCGGTCATGGGCTCCGAGAAACATCGTTATCGGTGAGTAACTTTCTCGGTCTCCCATGACAGCACTACGGAGAGAATTACAAAGATTAAGCTTAGGGAGGGACCACAGCCTTGAGAACCCTTCGCCCGAAGGTCAAGTTAGACACAGAGGCTAGATTTAATCTATAGTGTCTAAAAAAGGTTGATGGTGATGACCAGGTGGCCGCTTTGCAGATTTGCTCAATTGATACCTCTGACCTCAGCCCATGAGGTAGCTACTGCTCTTGTGGAATGCGCTTTTATACCATCTGGGATCATATTCCCCGTGGATGAATATGCCAAGGCTATTGCCTCCTTTATCCACCTTGCCAAGGTACCTTTGGATGCCTGGAATCATTTTCAGGGACCCTGAAAACAGACAAAGAGCCTTCCTTCCTATACTCCCTGGTGGAATCTAAGTATTGGACTAGACATCTTCAGACATCTAAATTATGGAAGTTTTGCTCTCTCTCATTTTTGGGGTTTGGGCAAAAGGACGGCAGGGATACTTCTTGTGACCTATAAAATTTTGATGCCACTTTTGGCAAATAGGCCGGGTCGGGTCTAAGAGTGACTATCATTCAATATTTTTGTAAAAGGTGGGTTAGAGGACAGGGCTTGAATGTCACTTATTCTGCGCGCAGATGTTAAAGCTAGTAGAAGAATAGTCTTAGTGATAGTGTTTTTATGGAAATTGTATCTATGGGTTCAAATGGAGGACCTGTTAGTCCTCTTTGCGCTAAATATAGGTCCCACGAGGGTATTTTTGTGTACCGTATATACTCGAGTATAAGCCGACCCGAGTATAAGACGACCCCCCCAATTTTGCCACAAAAAAAACTGGGAAAACTTATTGACTCGAGTATAAGCCTAGGGTAGGAAATGCAGCAGCTACCGGTGAATTTCAAAAATAAAAATAGATGCTCCATACCGTTCATTATTGCCCCATAAGATGCTCCATATAAAGCTGTGCCACATATAATGCTCCATACTGTTCATTATTGCCCCATAGATGTGCCATAGAAAGATCTGCCATATAGTGCTCTGCACCATTCATTATTGCCCCATAGATGTGCCATATAAAGCTGTGCCATATAGTGCTCTGCACCATTCATTACTGCCCCATAGCTGTGCCATATAATGCTCTGCGCCGTTCATTATTGCCCCATAGCTGTGACATATAGTGCTCTGCGACGTTCATTATTGCCCCATAGCTGTGCCATATAGTGCTCTGCGCCGTTCATTATTGCCCCATAGCTGTGCCATATAGGGCTCTGCGCCGTTCATTATTGCCCCATAGCGCTCTGCGCCGTTCATTATTGCCCCATAGCTGCCATATAGTGCTTTGCGCTGTTCATTATTGCCCCATAGCTGCCATATAGTGCTCTGCGCCGTTCATTATTGCCCCATAGCTGTGCCATATAGTGCTCTGCACCGTTCATTATTGCCCCATAGCTGCCATATAGTGCTCTGCGCTGTTCATTATTGCCCCATAGCTGTGCCATATAGTGCTCTGCACCGTTCATTATTGCCCCATAGCTGCCATATAGTGCTCTGCACCGTTCAGTATTGCCCCATAGCTGTGCCATAGAAAGCTGTGCCATTACTGCTGCAAAAAAAAAAAAAAAAAAAAAAAAGCCATACTCACCTCTCTTGCTTGCAGCTCCCAGCGTCCGGTCCCAGCGTCTCTCTGCACTGACTGATCAGGCAGAGGGCGCCGCGCACACTATATGCGTCATCACGCCCTCTGACCTGCACAGTCAGTGCAAGAGGACGCGAAGACAGAGCGGTGCCCGGCGTGTGGAACGCGGACAGGTGAATATTACATACTTACCTGCTCCCGGCGTGCTGCTCCCTCTGCCTGTCACACGGTCTTCGGTGCCGCAGCCTCTTCCTCTATCAGCGGTCACCGGCACCGCTGATTAGAGAAATTAATATGCAGCTTCACCCCTATGGGAGGTGGAGCCGCGTATTCATTTCTCTAATGAGCGGTCCCATGTGACCGCTGAAGAGGGGAAGAACTGCAGCACCGAAGACAGTGTGACAGGCAGGGGGAGCGCCAGGATCGCCGGGACTAGGTGAGTATGCCTCAGCGCCCTCTCCCCCTCACCCGCCGACCCTGCCGCCCACCGTGACTCGAGTATAAGCAGAGAGGGGCACTTTCAGCCCAAAATTTTGGGCTGAAAATCTCGGCTTATACTCGAGTATATACGGTAATTAAAGGTTTTGATCTGGTTACCGCCTTAATAAATCTTATTACCCATGGATTGGCCGCAATATTTTGATTATAGAGTGCTCCCAGAGCTGCTATCTGTACCTTAAGAGTACTGACCGCCAACCCCTGTTCCAGACCTTTTTGTAGGAACTCAAGTATTTTAGGAATTGAGGGCCCATCCTGGACTTTTACCTTGGAGACAGATAAGAATTTTCTCCACGTTTTCCCATATATTTTAGTAGTAATAGGTTTTCTACTTTTTAACAATGTAGCTACTAAGTTGTCCAAAAACCCTCTTTCTTTTAATAGTCTCCGTTCAAAATTCAGGCTGTTAAACGTAAGTTCGACTCTTGTGGGTGGAAGATCGGTCCTTGCTGTAGCAGGTCTGGTATATTTCGGTAGGATCCATGGGTCTGAGACCGATAGCATCCTTAGCCAGGAAAACCATGTCCTTTTTGGCCAGAACGGGGCTCTAAGGATCATTTTTTGTTTTGTCCTCTCTGGCTTTCCGAATGACTACCGGGATCATAACAGTTGGAGGAAAGGCATATGTTAGGCTAGGTTCACATTGCGTTAGTGGGTGTCCGCTAACGGACTCTGTTACATGGCGCAATTAACGCTGTGTAACGGACCCGTTAGCGCACCTATTGACTGCAATGTGCTAACGGATCCCCAACGCATTGCAAACGTATGCCATTTTTGGCATGCGTCTGCGATGTGCCGTTAGTTTCGGACGGACCTCGAACGCTGCTTGCAGCATTCAGGGTCCGTTCCTCGCTAGCGCAGATCTGGCATCTGCGCTAGCGGGATTGCCGAATGCAATCGCTTTTTGGACATTGCGTTAGCGCAATCCGTTAGCGTATCCGCTAAACGGATTGCACCAACGCAATGTGAACCAAGCCTTAGTTTGTGGGTCCATGGGATCAGAAAAGCATCTAGAGCCTGGGGATTCCCTTCCGGGTTTAGTGAGCAAAATTTGTTTACTTTTTTGTTTTTGGAATTAGCGAATAAGTCTATTGTTGGAGTTCCCCACATTTCTGTAATCTGGTTGTAGATAGATTGATTTAGGACCACTCGCCTTGCTTCAACTGGGTTCGACTCAAGTAATCTGCTTTCTCGCTGTTTGATCCCTGAATATGTAGCGCAGAGAGGTATAGTAGATTTTCCTCTGCAAGACTGATAAATTTTGGTGGAGGAACCTCGTGACCGAGACCTTGTTCCTCCCTGGTGATTTATATATGCTACTGTCACTTTGTTCGAAAAAATTTGGACATGATGTCCTCGAATGCAAGTTAGAAAAAGAAAAAAAAAATAGAAGAGCACGATGCACCGCCCAAAGTTCTTTTTGGTTCGAGGATGCTGATAATTCCTGAACTGTCCAGTTTCCCTGAGCCACTCTGTTTCCCATGTGAGCCCCCCACCCTCTGGGACTCGCCTCGGTTGTTATTACCCGAGATATTTTTGGTACCCAAGGAAATCCCTTTGAAAGATTTTGGTTCTTTCCCCACCAAAGAAGGGAATGAATAACTGAGGAATTTAGAATGATACGACCTTCTAAATTGTTTTTTAGTATTGACTGCCACTCCAGTATATGCCATTGAAGCTCCCTTGTCTGGAATTGTGCGAAAGGTATCGCTGGCAGACATGAAGAGAGAGAGCCCAGTAGCGACATTGCCCTCAGAGTCATGGAGGGGTTGTGTAGAGTTCCTGCTATCATGGTCAATATATTGTCCTTTTTGGAACCTGGGAGTCTAATGTTAGTCCCAGAAACTCCTGTATTTGACAGGGTTCCAACTTTGATTTTTTTAGATTTATGAGCCAACCCAAGTTCGTCAGAATAGTCATCACTCGGTCCCGCTGTTCCCTGCAACTTTGAGCCGAGTCACTTGCAATAAGGAAATCATCCAAGTAAGGGACTATTAATATATTTTGTTCCCTTATGTGGGCCATCATTTCCGCTACTTTTGTGAATATTCACGGAGCAATTGAGATCCCAAACGGGAAGGCCCTGTATTGGAAATTTCTTATTTGTCCCTCTATGGAGACCGCCATCCTGAGAAATTTTTGGGATTGTTTGTGGATGGGCACATGTTAGTATGCGTCGGTTAGGTCTATCATGACCATGTAGCAATTCGGGAAAAGGATTTTTATGGTAGATTTTTATTGTTTCCATCTTGAATTTTTGATTTTTTTACCCATTTGTTCAGGTTTTTTAGATTTATTATCGTCCGAAAAGATCCGTCGGGTCTTGGTACTAGAAATAGTGGGGAGAAAAAAAACAAAAAAAAAAACCTTCCTCTATTTCTTCAGGGGGGATCTCCTGAATTACAGATTTCTGTAATAGGGAAATAATTTCCTTTTCTAGTGCAGCTTGCTCTGCTGCCGAAGACTTTGTTTTTGTCACTACGTAATTTGGGGGGGGGAGGGGTAAAGAAAAAAAAATATATATTTTTAGACCGGAGTGAATGAGTTTTAAAATCTAGATATTGTTGGATATTTTCTTCCAGGCGAGAAGGAATGAGGCGAGTCTTCCCCCCACCGTAGGGAGAATGTCATTTAGAGGGTTTTTTGTCACGGGAAGTGTTGCCAAAAAGGTAACCCCCTCTCTCTTCTTCCTTCCTCCCATTTATTCTTCTCTCTGGGGGGGAAGGGGGGTCTTCGGCGAAAAAATCTCCGGTTCCGAAAGGACTGTCTGAATGGAGCTGGTCCCAGATTTGGAAAACCTTTCTTTTTATCTCCAGCTTTCTGGAGGATGTCATCCAAGGTCTCCCCAAACAAGAAATTCCCCTCACATGGAATAGAACATCATTTTAGTTTCGTTTGGAGGTCCCCAGGCCAACTTTTAACCCCTTTCTGACATATGACGTACTATCGCATCGAGGTGGGGTGTGTTATGATCCGGTGACCTTGGAGCAGCATGAGAACATTCACTGGAGAAGGTGGCCACTATACTGACCGCAATCCTGAACTTAACACCGCAACTAGAAGTAGCCGTGGAGTGTACCTAACACACCTAGACACCTCGTCACAGCCGGAGGACTAAATACCCCTAAAGATGGAAATTGAAATACTATCTTGCCTCAGAGAAAATCCCCAAAGGATAGACAGCCCCCCACAAATATTGGCGGTGAGTCGGAGAGGAAAAAACATACACAGGCAGAAAAACAGGATTTAGCACAGGAGGCCACTCTAGCTAGATAGGACAGGATAGGACAGAGTTCTGTGCGGTCAGTATTAAAACCCTTCAAAACATCCACAGCAGAATATACAAAAAACTTCCTACATCTAAATAAAAGATGTAGGAGCGTAAATCTGCAACTCCAGTGAATCCTACAATCAGAGCAGGAATAAAACTGAAACAAGCACACAGCAGTGTGCCACAGATACAAAAAACCAAACACTTATCTTTGCTGAATTTGTCAGCAAGCAGGAGAAGCCAGAAAGTGATCCAGCACTTCACAAGGAACATTGACAACTGGAAAGGGCTAAAGGATCCTGCACACCTAAATATCCCAGTCAGAATTGTAATCATCCGATACACCTGGCCAGGACTGCGAGTCAGAGACAACTGCATTCCCACCTACAACCACTGAAGGGAACCCAAGAGCAGAATTCACAACAGGGGTGGGCCCGTATGCCCACCGACGGGACCGTACGTCATATACGATCTGCCTATCGCAGCTGACATCCGGCACTATGTGCCAGGAGCAGTCACGTACCATCCCCGGCACATTAACCCCCGGCACACCGCGATCAAACATGCAGTATAGGAGAGCATTGCGCAGGGAGGGGGCTCCCTGCGGGCTTCCCTTAGACCCCCGCAGCAACGCAATGTGATCGCGTTGCTCCGAGGGTCTCCTACCGCCTTCCTCGCTGCAGGCCTGGATCCAAAATGGCCGCGGCATCCGGGTCCTGCAGGGAGGGAGGTAGCTTACCAAGTGCCTGCTCAGAGCAGTGCTGTGCAAACTGTCAGATCAGCAATCTGTGATGTTCCCCCCTGGGAAAAAGTAAAAAAAAAAAAAAACCCTAAATAAAGAAAAAATAAAAAATATTATTCCCATAAATACATTTCTTTATCTAAATAAAAAAACAAACAAACAATAAAAGTACACATTTAGTATCGTCGCGTCTGTAACGACCCAACCTATAAAACTGTCCCACTAGTTAACCCCTTCAGTAAACACCGTAAGAAGAAAAAAAAAAAAAAAATCGAGGCAAAAAACGCTTTATTATCATACTGCCGAACAAAAAGTGGAATATCACGCGATCAAAAAGACAGATATAAATAACCATGGTACCGCTGAAAACGTCATCTTGTCCCTCAAAAAACGAGCCGCCATATAGCATCATCAGCAAAAAAATAAAAAAAGTTATAGTCCTCAGAATAAAGCAATGCCAAAATAATAATTTTTTCTATAAAATAGTTTTTATCGTATAAAAGCGCCAAAACAAAAAAAAAATGATATAAATGAGATATCACTGTAATTGTACTGACCGGAAGAATATAACTGCTTTATCAATTTTACCAAACGCGGAACGGTATAAACGCCTCCCCCAAAAGAAATTCATGAATAGCTGGTTTTTGATCATTCTGTCTCACAAAAATCGGAATAAAAAGCGATCAAAAAAGGTCACGTGCCCGAAAATGTTACCAATAAAAACGTCAACTCGTCCCGCAAAATACAAGACCTCACATGGCTGTGGACTCAAATATGGAAAAATTATAGCTTTCAAAATGTGGTAACAAAAAATATTTTTTGCAATAAAAAGCGTCTTTCAGTGTGTGACGGTTGCCAATCATAAAAATCCGCTAAAAAAAAACCCGCTATAAAAGTAAATCAAACCCCACTTCATCACCCCCTTAGTTAGGGAAAAAATTAAAAAAAATGTATTTATTTACATTTCTCCGTTAGGGTTAGGGATAGGGTTTGGATTACATTTACGGTTGGGAAATAGGGTTGGGGTTAGGGTTTCAGTTATAATTGGGGGGTTTCCACTGTTTAGGCACATCAGGGGCTCTCCAAACGCGACATGGCGTCCAATCTCAATTCCAGCCAATTCTGCGTTGAAAAAGTAAAACAGTGCTCCTTCCCTTCAGAGCTCTCCCGTGTGCCCAAACAGGGGTTTACGCCAACATATGGGGTATCAGCGTACTCAGGACAAATTGGACAACAACATTTGGGGTCCAATTTCTCTTGTTACCCTCGGGAAAATACAAAACTGGGGGCTAAAAATAATTTTTGTGGGGAAAAAATGTGTTTTATTTTTACGGCTCTGCATTATAAACTTCTGTGAAGCCCTGGGTGGGTCAAAGAGCTCACCACACCTCTAGATAAGTTCCTTAGGGGTCTACTTTCCAAAATGGTGTCACTTGTGGGGGTTTCAATGTTTAGGCACATCAGTGGCTCTCCAACCGCAACATGGCGTCCCATTTCAATTCCTGTCAATTTTGCATTGAAAAGTAAAATGGCGCTCCTTCCCTTCCGAGCTCTCCCAAGCGCCCAAACAGTGGTTTACCCTCGCATATGGGGTATCAGCGTACTCAGGACAAATTGTACAACAACTTTTGTGGTCCATTTTCTCCCGTTACCCTTGGTAAAATAAAACAAATTGGAACTGAATTAATTTTTTGTGAAAAAGTTAAATGTTCATTTTTATTTAAACATTCCAAAAATTCCTGTGAAACACCTGAAGGGTTAATAAACTTCTTGAATGTGGTTTTGAGCACCTTGAGGGGTGCAGTTTTTAGAATGGTGTCACACTTGGGTATTTTCTATCATATAGACCCTTCAAAATGACTTCAAATGAGATGTGGTCCCTAAAAAAAAAAAAAAAAAAAAAAAGGTGTAAAAATGAGAAATTGCTGGTCAATTTTTAACCCTTATAACTCCCTAACAAAAAAAGATTTTGGTTCCAAAATTGTGCTGATGTAAAGTAGACATGTGGGATATGTTACTTAAGTATTTTGTGTGACATATCTCTGTGATTTAAATTGCATAAAAATTCAAAGTTGGAAAATTGCGAAATTTTCGCCAAATTTCCGTTCTTTTTTCACAAATAAACGCAGGTAATATCAAAGAAATGTTACCACTATCATGAAGTGCGATATGTCACGAGGAAATGTCAGAATCACTGGGATCCATTGAAACGTTCCAGAGTTATAACCTCATAAAGGGACAGTGGTCAGAATTGTAAAAATTGGCCTGGTCATTAACGTGCAAACCACCCTTGGGGGTAAAGGGGTTAAGCCATAAAGTTCTTCTGGCTGTGTTGGAGAGGGCAGCGGCCTTGGATGTTAAGCGTACGGAGTCCGCTGAGGAATCCGTTAGGAACGCCACTGCTGCTCTAATTACAGGGATGGAATCCAGCATCTTATTCCTGGGTGACCCATCTTTAATCTGGTTTTCTAATTGGTCAATTCACACCATTAAAGATCTGGAGGTGCATGTCGCAGCAACCGCAGCTCTCAAGCTACCCCCAGCTGATTCCCATGCTCCCTTCAGAAAATTATCTTTTTTGTCTAAAGGGTCTTTAAGGGTACCCATATCGTCAAACGGGAGCACAAATTTTTTCGAGGCCTTGGCCACTGCGACATCCAATTTCGGTGCCTTGTCCCAGGAGGTAGACGCCTAGTCTTCGAAAGGATACTTCCTTTTAAGCGAGGGTTCTGAGGAATTTCTCCCATCAGGTTTCTCCCACTTTTTTAATCAGTGTCTGGACATCGGAATTTAGTGGAAATGTTCTCTGCTTTTTCTGTCCCAGACCACCGAACATTATATCTTGAGCCGTTCTATTAGGTCTGGTATCCTCAACCCCCATAGTAGCTCTAACTACTTTAACTAGAGTATCCACCTCCTCCAGTGGGAAGCAATGACTGCCCGAATCTTCATCGGAGGAAGACAAGGAGGAATTAGATTTGTTAGAATCCACATCCTCAGATGAAGACTGGTCAGAGTGGGAATATACCGTTTTTTTTCTTATCCTTCACTTTTTTGACATATGTAAGGGCATTCTGAACCTCAGATCTAATTATCATTTTTAGCTCAGATGCAAAATCGTGGGTCTCTTCACATAATAACCATTGAATACATGATTTACAAAGCTTTTTGTTCCAGGCTACCGGCAAAGCTTTGTTACAGGTGGGGCAGGATTTATTTTTATTTTTCTCCAACCTCTTCTTTCCCTATTAAGGGAGAAGAAGGAACCCCATTATAAAATATGAACTTTCTCAGAGGTCACTCACCATTCAGACGTGGACGTAGGTACCGATTCTGGAGGAGGGCCCGGGTCTGGTAGAGGAAACCCTTGAGGAGGAGAGTTGGTCACTGCAGCAGATCTGCTGCGCTGCGTGGAATGACTGCTGGACCCACTTTTCCTGGTACTCTTAGGGTCTGTCTTCCTATGGTGCTGCTGCCTCGGCTGCAGTTCCGGTTCTTGCTGCAGATCGCTGTCCTCCATGTTTCCAAGGAGTTAGTGCGACAACTATGTGTGCACTATCTCCCTATTTGAATCTGGCGCTACCCCCGGAGCGGCAGCCATCTTTGTACACCCGGAGCGTGCGCTTGTCGGCACAGGAGCTCCGGGTGTCTCAGCGCCCCTTCATCTCCTGAGTGGCGGCGATTCTCCCCCCGCACACCCTGAAGAACCCCTCGGTTCCAGCGATGGCGGCTTCGGGCGCCGGACGAGCCGTGGCAGGAGCCTCCTCGTTGCCAGAACCCGACTGTATGGTCCTATGATACGGTGTCTTTTTACAGGTACCACGGAAAAGAGGTTTCCCGTCAGGGACAGGAAACCAACTGATGCGAGGGAGATGTACCGCCCTTTTATCTGTAGGTTTCCTGTCCCTGAAGGGCAGAGCCCCTCTCTCCGTAGTGCTGTCATGGGAGACAGAGAAAAAGTGCCTTCACAGCCTCCGTGCCCCCAAATCACTGGCCTATAACACTACTGAGCACGAGCACCCTGGTTATGTCGTCGGAGATAAGGAAGAGATTGCAGGAGAGTTAAAGGGAACCTGTCACCTGAATTTGGAGGGATTGGTTTTGGGTCATATGGGCGGAGTTTGAGTGTTTGATTCACCCTTTCCTTACCCGCTGGCTGCATGCTGGCCGCAATATTAGATTGAAGTTCATTCTCTGTCCTCCGTAGTACATGCCTGCGCAAGGCAATCAGATGGCGTACTTTCAGCAGATCTGGCACCTTCGGGTAGCTTTTCAGAAAACATTGAACCATGAGGTTAAGCACTCTTTCAGTGCTGTCCACAACTCTTCTGCATTGTGCGGTTTGTCACCTATGCAGATTAGCTTCAGCACAGCCTGTTGCCGCTTGGCTGAGGCAGTGCTTCCAGCTTCTGACTGATGTGGATTTCAGACATGGAGGATGAAGGTGGAAGAGGTGGTGCAGGAGCTGTAGACTGTGGGGGCAACCCTGATTGACGTAGGGCCAGTAGTCCTCGGCGTGGGGAGGAGGTGTTCCATCCCAAGGTCCGACTGGGTCCCGGCCTCCACTATGTTAACTCAGTGTGCCGTCATTGGGATGTACTGTCCCTGCCCACAAGCACTTCTCCACGTGTCCGTGGTTAGGTGGACTTTCCCGGGAACAGCATTGTTGAGGGCACGGGTAATGTGGGACACATGCTAGTGTAATGCCGTTATGGCACACCGGGAGAAATAGTGGCGACTGGGGACAGAGTACCTTGGGACGGCCGCCGCCATCAGGTTGCAGAAAGCTTCCATCTCAACAAGCCTAAAAGGCAGCATTTCTAGCGCAAGCAGAAGAGAAGTATTAGAATTGAGGACTGTGGCCTGTGGGGCGTTGGCTGGGTATTTCCGCTTGTGTTCCAAAGACTGGGTTATAGACAACTGAACGCTGTGCTGGGACAAGGACGTGGACGCGCTTGCTGATGGTGCTGCTTGACTGTGGGCCACAACAGGTGCAGGGCTAGAGGCATCTTCACATGCACGGTGTACTGGGGATTGGCTTCTATGCAAAACAGTGGAAGAAGCAGTGGTGTGACCAGCAGGCAGTGGTCTTGAAGCCTGGGGTTCGGCCCACAAAGTCTGTTGCTTTGCTTGCATGTGCCTGATCATGCTGGTGGTGGTCAGGCTGGTTGTTTTGCTACCCCTGCTGATGTGGGCATGGCAGGTGCTGCAAATGGCTTGTTTGGGGTTATTGGCAGAGTTTAAAAAAATTAGCGAGACTCTGGAAGATCTCACAGGTGGAATGGCAACTTCTCATGTTAGTGTTACGGGGAACGGATGCACGCCTTCTGTCTGTGGCCACCACACTGCTTCTTCCTGCCTGTTGGGGGGATATGCCTCCTTCCCCATTTGTGCTGCTGTCCTCGCTTTGCATGTCCTCCTGCCAGGTTGGGTCAATCACTATGTCATCCACCACCTCATCTTCCACATCCACACCCTGCTCCTCCTCCTGACTTTCTGGCAATTGTGTCTCATCATCGTCCACCTCTAGTGACACTTTCCCACCATCGCCTTCATGTGATTGGGGCTGGTCAAAGCTTTGGGCAGCTCTACATGCAGTCTCATCTTTCCCCACTTCAAGTTTACCGGCAGAGATTTCTGAATCTTGAAATAGAAAACTAAACAGCTCTTCAGAGTGTTCAAGTGTGGGATCAGTTGTCTCAGGGCACTCGGCATGGTGGGAGGAAGGAGGATCAGGGTGAGGATTATCCTGGTCACACACAGCTATTCAGACTTGACCATGTGGAAGAGAAGGTGGTTGTGGGGGCTAAGCGACGGGAAGAATTATTTGCTATCCAACCAACAGTTTCACACTGCTCTGGCTTGAATAGTGGTGTGCTGCGGTCCCCTAGAAACTGGGACAGGAAGGTCGAGCGAGAAGATGTGGGTCTGTGTTGTGGCCCACTTTCACCTTGCCCACGGCCTCTTCCTATGGATGCACCATCAGCATCATGTCCACTTCCCCATTTTAAATGGACTACTGCACTATTTCAAATGCTCAACACAAATGTCTTCATTAGTAGTGAAATAATATGTGATCAGTATGCCTGCAACTCTACGATTTTTCAAACCCAAACACCAGGCAGGCCTCAGCCTGACCTCACAGACTGTATTCAATTTTTATTTTTTCCAAGTTAATTTATGCAAAATAGCGCTGTATAGGATTTGAATATCTCACAGCCAAAAAATAAGTACACCGGCCTCCAATGCCAAAACTTGGAGCAGAGATATATGACGGCTGTAACAGAAATACCACACTGGCAAATCAGTGGCCTTTCAAATTTTTTTTTTTTTTTTTTTTTTGGGGGGGGGGCTAAATTGCGCTGTATAGAATTTGAGTATCACACAGCCACAAGGTAAGTACACCGGCCTCCAATGCCCAAAACAGAGCACAGAGATATATTTGAGGCCTCTTTCGGTGAATTTAAGACACAAAAAAAAAAAAAAACCACAAGGGGGCACAAGGGTAGAACACACAACTATGCTACGTCTGCCTGACAAACTATAATTTTTCAACAGAACAGACTGTATAATTTTTTTTTTCCAGGGGGTTTTTGTAAAAAAAACGCATGGCTTACACCCTATTTTTTTGATAACCAGCAAAGGTAAAGCACACAGCTGCCTGGTTATTGGGTCCTTCACAGCCTAAAAATACAAGCCTGCAGCCACCCCAGAATTGGTGCATCACAGATGATCCAATTCTGTCTCTTCGGCCCGGCCTTTCCCGATTGCCCTGGTATGGTGGCATTTAGAGTAATGGTTTATGAGGTTGATGTCAACTTTGTAATGTCAGCTGGCATCAAGACCAAAGTTTAGTAATGGAGAAGCGTCTATCATACACTCCCATTACTAATACAGTGAATTTAAAGAAAAAACACACACAAAACAATTGTTTAACCCCTTTCTGCCATCAGACATACTATTCCGTCCATTTGGGGTGGGCTTTACTTCCCAAGGACGGAATAGTACGTCATAGGCGATCGGCCGCGCTCACGGGGGGAGCGCGGCCGATCGCGGCCGGGTGTCAGCTGCTTATCGCAGCTGACACCCGGCACTATGTGCCAGGAGCGGTCACGGACCGCCCCCGGCACATTAACCCCCGGCACACCGCGATCAAACATGATCGCGATGTGCCGGCGGTGCAGGGAAGCATCGCGCAGGGAGGGGGCTCCCTGCGGGCTTCCCTGAGACCCCCGCAGCAACGCGATGTGATCGCGTTGCTCCGGGGGTCTCCCACCTCCTTCCTGCAGCAAGTCCCGGATCCAAAATGGCCGCGGATCCGGGTCCTGCAGGGAGGGAGGTGGCTTACCAAGTGCCTGCTCAGAGCAGGCACTTGGTAATGCTGCACTGCTCTCAGACAGATCGGTGATCTGTCAGAGTGCTGTGCAAACTGGCAGATCACCGATCTGTATTGTCCCCCCCTGGGACAAAGTAAAAAAGTAAAAAAAAAAAATTTACAAATGTGTAAAAAAAAAAAAAAATCCTAAATAATGAAAAAAAAATATATATTATTCCCATAAATACATTTCTTTATCTAAATAAAAAAAAACAAAGTACACATATTTAATATCGCCGCATCCGTAACGACCCGACCTATAAAACTGTCCCACTAGTTAACCCCTTCAGTAAACACCGTAAGAAAAAAAAAAAAAAACGAGACAAAAAACAACGCTTTATTATCATACCGCCGAACAAAAAGTGGAATAACACGCGATCAAAAAGACGGATATAAATATCTATGGTACCGCTGAAAGCGTCATATTGTCCCGCAAATAACGAGCTGCCATACAGCATCATCAGCGAAAAAATAAAAAAGTTACAGTCCTGAGAATAAAGCGATGCAAAAATAATTATTTTTTCTATAAAATAGTTTTTATCGTATAAAAGCGCCAAAACATTAAAAAAAATGATATAAATGAGGTATCGCTGCAATCGTACTGACACGAAGAATAAAACTGCTTTATCAATTTTACCAAACGCGGAACGGTATAAACGCCTTCCCCAAAAGAAATTCATGAATACCTGGTTTTTGGTAATTCTGCCTCACAAAAATCGGAATAAAAAGCGATCAAAAAATGTCACGTGCCCGAAAATGTTACCAATAAAAACGTCAATTCGTCCCGCAAAAAACAAGACTCTGTGGACTCAAATATGGAAAAATTATAGCTCTCAAAATGTGGTAACGCAAAAAATATTTTTTGCAATAAAAAGCGTCTTTCAGTGTGTGACGGCTGCCAATCATAAAAATCCGCTAAAAAACCCGCTATAAAAGTAAATCAAACCCCCCTTCATCACCCCTTTAGTTAGAGAAAAATAAAAAAATTAAAAAAATGTATCTATTTCCATTTTCCCATTAGGGTTAGGGCTAGGGTTAGGGTTAGGGCTAGGGTTAGGGCTAGGGTTAGGGCTAGGGTTAGGGCTAGGGCTAGGGTTAGGGCTAGGGTTAGGGCTAGGGTTAGGGTTAGGGCTAGGGTTAGGGCTAGGGTTAGGGCTAGGGTTAGGGCTAGGGTTAGGGTTAGGGCTAGGGTTAGGGCTAGGGTTAGGGCTAGGGTTAGGGTTAGGGCTAGGGTTAGGGCTAGGGTTATGGTTAGGGCTAGGGTTAGGGCTACAGTTAGGGTTAAGGCTACAGTTAGGGTTGGGGCTAAGGTTAGGGGTAGGGTTTGGATTACATTTGCGGTTGGGAATAGGGTTGGTATTAGGGTTAGGGGTGTGTCTGGGTTAGAGGTGTGGTTAGGGTTACCGTTGGGATTAGGGTTAGGGGTGTGTTTGGATTAGGGTTTCAGTTATAATTGGGAGGTTTCCACTGTTTAGACACATCAGGGGCTCTCCAAACGCGACATGGCGTCCGATCTCAATTCCAGCCAATTCTGCGTTGAAAAAGTAAAACAGTGCTCCTTCCCTTCCGAGCTCTCCCGTGTGTCCAAACAGGAGTTTACCCCAACATATGGGGTATCAGCGTACTCAGGACAAATTGGACAACAACTTTTGGGGTCCAATTTCTCCTGTTACCCTTGGGAAAATACAAAACTGGGGGCTAAAAAATAATTTTTGAGGGAAAAAAAAAAGATTTTTTATTTTCACGGCTCTGCGTTATAAACTGTAGTAAAACACTTGGGAGCTCAAAGTTCTCACAACACATCTAGATAAGTTCCTTGGGGGGTCTAGTTTCCAATATGAGGTCACTTGTGGGGGGTTTACATAGTAACATAGTAACATAGTAACATAGTTAGTAAGGCCGAAAAAAGACATTTGTCCATCCAGTTCAGCCTATATTCCATCATAATAAATACCCAGATCTACGTCCTTCTACAGAACCTAATAATTGTATGATACAATATTGTTCTGCTCCAGGAAGACATCCAGGCCTCTCTTGAACCCCTCGACTGAGTTCGCCATCACCACCTCCTCAGGCAAGCAATTCCAGATTCTCACTGCCCTAACAGTAAAGAATCCTCTTCTATGTTGGTGGAAAAACCTTCTCTCCTCCAGACGCAAAGAATGCCCCCTTGTGCCCGTCACCTTCCTTGGTATAAACAGATCCTCAGCGAGATATTTGTATTGTCCCCTTATATACTTATACATGGTTATTAGATCGCCCCTCAGTCGTCTTTTTTCTAGACTAAATAATCCTAATTTCGCTAATCTATCTGGGTATTGTAGTTCTCCCATCCCCTTTATTAATTTTGTTGCCCTCCTTTGTACTCTCTCTAGTTCCATTATATCCTTCCTGAGCACCGGTGCCCAAAACTGGACACAGTACTCCATGTGCGGTCTAACTAGGGATTTGTACAGAGGCAGTATAATGCTCTCATCATGTGTATCCAGACCTCTTTTAATGCACCCCATGATCCTGTTTGCCTTGGCAGCTGCTGCCTGGCACTGGCTGCTCAGGAAGGATATAATGTTGCCCTCCTTTGTACTCTCTCTAGTTCCATTATATCCTTCCTGAGCACCGGTGCCCAAAACTGGACACAGTACTCCATGTGCGGTCTAACTAGGGATTTGTACAGAGGCAGTATAATGCTCTCATCATGTGTATCCAGACCTCTTTTAATGCACCCCATGATCCTGTTTGCCTTGGCAGCTGCTGCCTGGCACTGGCTGCTCCAGGTAAGTTTATCATTAACTAGGATCCCCAAGTCCTTCTCCCTGTCAGATTTACCCAGTGGTTTCCCGTTCAGTGTGTAATGGTGATATTGATTCCCTCTTCCCATGTGTATAACCTTACATTTATCATTGTTAAACCTCATCTGCCACCTTTCAGCCCAAGTTTCCAACTTATCCAGATCCATCTGTAGCAGAATACTATCTTCTCTTGTATTAACTGCTTTACATAGTTTTGTATCATCTGCAAATATCGATATTTTACTGTGTAAACCTTCTACCAGATCATTAATGAATATGTTGAAGAGAACAGGTCCCAATACTGACCCCTGCGGTACCCCACTGGTCACAGCGACCCAGTTAGAGACTATACCATTTATAACCACCCTCTGCTTTCTATCACTAAGCCAGTTACTAACCCATTTACACACATTTTCCCCCAGACCAAGCATTCTCATTTTGTGTACCAACCTCTTGTGCGGCACAGTATCAAACGCTTTGGAAAAATCGAGATATACCACGTCCAATGACTCACCGTGGTCCAGTCTATAGCTTACCTCTTCATAAAAACTGATTAGATTGGTTTGACAGGAGCGATTTCTCATAAACCCATGCTGATATGGAGTTAAACAGTTATTCTCATTGAGATAATCCAGAATAACATCCCTCAGAAACCCTTCAAATATTTTACCAACAATAGAGGTTAGACTTACTGGCCTATAATTTCCAGGTTCACTTTTAGAGCCCTTTTTGAATATTGGCACCACATTTGCTATGCGCCAGTCCTGCGGAACAGACCCTGTCGCTATAGAGTCACTAAAAATAAGAAATAATGGTTTATCTATTACATTACTTAGTTCTCTTAGTACTCGTGGGTGTATGCCATCCGGACCCAGAGATTTATCTATTTTAATCTTATTTAGCCGGTTTCGCACCTCTTCTTGGGTTAGATTGGTGACCCTTAATATAGGGTTTTCATTGTTTCTTGGGATTTCACCTAGCATTTCATTTTCCACCGTGAATACCGTGGAGAAGAAGGTGTTTAATATGTTAGCTTTTTCCTCGTCATCTACAACCATTCTTTCCTCACTATTTTTTAAGGGGCCTACATTTTCAGTTTTTATTCTTTTACTATTGATATAGTTGAAGAACAGTTTGGGATTAGTTTTACTCTCCTTAGCAATGTGCTTCTCTGTTTCCTTTTTGGCAGCTTTAATTAGTTTTTTAGATAAAGTATTTTTCTCCCTATAGTTTTTTAGAGCTTCAATGGTGCCATCCTGCTTTAGTAGTGCAAATGCTTTCTTTTTACTGTTAATTGCCTGTCTTACTTCTTTGTTTAGCCACATTGGGTTTTTCCTATTTCTAGTCCTTTTATTCCCACAAGGTATAAACCGCTTACACTGCCTATTTAGGATGTTCTTAAACATTTCCCATTTATTATCTGTATTCTCATTTCTGAGGATATTGTCCCAGTCTACCAGATTAAGGGCATCTCTAAGCTGTTCAAACTTTGCCTTCCTAAAGTTCAATGTTTTTGTGACTCCCTGACAAGTCCCCCTAGTGAAAGACAGGTGAAACTGCACAATATTGTGGTCGCTATTTCCTAAATGCCCAACCACCTGCAGATTTGTTATTCTGTCAGGTCTATTAGATAGTATTAGGTCTAAAAGTGCTGCTCCTCTGGTTGGATTCTGCACCAATTGTGAAAGATAATTTTTCTTGGTTATTAGCAGAAACCTGTTGCCTTTATGGGTTTCACAGGTTTCTGTTTCCCAGTTAATATCCGGGTAGTTAAAGTCCCCCATAACCAGGACCTCATTATGGGTTGCAGCTTCATCTATCTGCTTTAGAAGTAGACTTTCCATGCTTTCTGTTATATTTGGGGGTTTGTAACAGACCCCAATGAGAATTTTGTTACCATTTTTCCCTCCATGAATTTCAACCCATATGGACTCGACATCCTCATTCCCTTCGCTAATATCCTCCCTTAAAGTGGACTTTAGACAAGACTTTACATAGAGACAAACCCCTCCTCCTCTCCGATTTTTACGATCCTTTCTAAACAGACTGTAACCCTGTAAGTTAACTGCCCAGTCATAGCTTTCATCTAACCATGTCTCGGTTATTCCCACTATGTCAAAGTTACCTGTAGATATTTCTGCTTCTAGTTCTTCCATCTTGTTTGTCAGGCTTCTGGCGTTTGCGAGCATGCAGTTTAGAGGATTTTGTTTTGTTCCAATCTCCTCACTGTGGATTGTTTTAGAAATGTTCTTACCTCCCTTCTGAGTATGTTTTCCTGGGTCGTCTTTGTTCGAGTCTAATGTTTTTCTTCCCGTCCCCTCTTCTTCTAGTTTAACGCCCTCCTGATGAGTGTAGCGAGTCTTCTGGCGAATGTGTGTTTCCCAGGTTTGTTGAGGTGTAGTCCGTCTCTGGCGAGGAGTCCATCATACCAGTAATTCACACCGTGGTCCAGGAATCCAAATCCTTGTTGTCTGCACCATCGTCTTAGCCAGTTGTTTGCATCAAGGATCCTGTTCCATCTCCTGGTGCCATGCCCGTCTACTGGAAGGATAGAAGAAAAAACTACCTGTGCATCCAGTTCCTTTACTTTCTTCCCCAACTCTTCAAAGTCCTTGTAGATTGTCGGTAGGTCCTTCCTTGCCGTGTCATTGGTGCCAACATGTATCAGAAGAAATGGGTGGACGTCCTTGGAGCTGAAGAGCTTTGGTATCCTATCGGTCACATCCTTGATCATCGCACCTGGAAGGCAGCATACTTCTCTTGCAGTTATGTCCGGTCTGCAGATGGCTGCTTCGGTGCCTCTCAGTAGTGAGTCTCCCACCACCACCACTCTTCGTTGCTTCTTGGCTGTACTTTTTGCTGTCACTTGTTGCTGTGTGCCCTTTTCTTTTTTGCTTGCTGGTATTGCTTCATTCTTAGGTGTGCCATCTTCATCCTCTACAAAGATTTGATATCGGTTCTTCAGTTGTGTGGTTGGTGATTTCTCCATGGTCTTCTTGCTTCTTTTGGTCACATGCTTCCACTCATCTGCTTTTGGAGGTTCTCTGACACTTTTTGCACCTTCTGTGACCAGTAGAGATGCTTCTGTTCTGTCTAGAAAGTCTTCATTCTCTTTGATGAGTTTCAAAGTTGCTATTCTTTCTTCCAGACCCCGCACCTTTTCTTCTAAAAGGGCCACTAGTCTACACTTCTGACAGGTGAAATTGGATTCTTCTTCTGGTCGATCTGTGAACATGTAGCACATGCTGCAGCTCACCATGTAGGTTGTCACATCTGCCATGTTGCTCCTAGATCCTGCTGACTTGCTGTGTGTTTTCCTTCTTGTGTAATCTACTCAGCCAAGCTCTCTTGCAATAATGTCCTACAGGCAAAAATTCGCCGTAAGGCGCGCGGTTTGGTGATGCTTTCGAAGCAGCTGGTCCCGGCTGTACCCAACGATCTTCTAGCTTTGGGAGACTTCGCTTCTCCCAGAAGGCACCTGGAATATGCAAATTAGCCTCCTGAAGCTTGAATCCCTGGTTTGGTGATGCTTTCGAAGCAGCTGGTCCCGGCTGTACCCAACGATCTTCTAGCTTAGGGAGACTTCGCTTCTCCCAGAAGGCACCTGGAATATGCAAATTAGCCTCCTGAAGCTTGAATCCCTGGTTTGGTGATGCTTTCGAAGCAGGGTTTCTACTGTTTAGGTACATTAGGGGCTCTGCAAACGCAATGTGACGCCTGCAGACCATTCCATCTAAGTCTGTATTCCAAATGGCGCTCCTTCCCTTCCGAGCCCTCCCATGCGCCCAAACGGTGGTTCCCCCCCACATATGGGGTATCAGCGCACTCAGGACAAATTGCACAACAACTTTTGGGGTCCAATTTCTCCTGTTACCCTCGGGAAAATACAAAACTGGGGACTAAAAAATAATTTTTGTGGGAAAAATTTTTTGTTTTATTTTTACGGCTCTGCATTATAAACTTCTGTGAAGCTCTTGGTGGGTCAAAGTGCTCACCACACATCTAGATAAGTTCCTTAGGGGGTCTACTTTCCAAAATGGTGTCACTTGTGGGGGGTTTCAATGTTTAGGCACATCAGTGGCTCTCCAAACGCAACATGGCGTCTCATCTCAATTCCTGTGGATTTTGCATTGAAAAGTCAAACGGCGCTCCTTCCCTTCCGAGCTCTCCCATGCGCCCAAACAGTGGTTTAGCCCCACAAATGGGGTATCAGCGTACTCAGGACAAATTGTACAACAACTTTTTGTTTCCAGTTTCTTCTCTTACCATTGGGAAAATAAAAAATTGGGGGCGAAAAGATAATTTTTGTGAAAAAAAAATGATTTTTTATTTTTACGGTTCTGCATTATAAACTTCTGTGAAGCACTTGGTGGGTCAAAGTGCTCACCACACCTCTAGATAAGTTCCTTAGGGGGTCTACTTTCCAAAATGGTGTCACTTGTGGGGGGTTTCAATGTTTAGGCACATCAGTGGCTCTTCAAACGCAACATGGCGTCCCATCTCAATTCCAGTCAATTTTGCATTGAGAAGTCAAATAGCGCTCCTTCGCTTCCAAGCTCTGTCATGCGCCCAAACAGTGGTTTACCTCCACTTATGGGGTATCGGCGTACTCAGGACAAATTGTACAACAAGGTTTGGGGTCCATTTTCTCCTGTAACCCTTGGTAAAATAAAACAAATTGGAGCTGAAGTACATTTTTTGTGAAAAAGTTAAATGTTAATTTTTATTTAAACATTCCAAAAATTCCTGTGAAACACCTGAAGGGTTAATAAACTTCTTGAATGTGGTTTTGAGAACCTTGAGGGGTGCAGTTTTTAGAATGGTGTCACACTTGGGTATTTTCTATCATATAGCCCCCTCAAAATGACTTCAAATGAGATGTGGTCCCTAAAATAAAATGGTGTTGTAAAAACGAGAAATTGCTGGTCAACTTTTAACCCTTATAACTCCCTAACAAATAAAAATTTTGGTTCCAAAATTGTGCTGATGTAAAGTAGACATGTGGGAAATGTTACTTATTAAGTATTTTGTGTGACATATCTCTGTGATTTAATTGCATAAAAATTCAAAGTTGGAAAATTGCGAAATTTTCAAAATTTTCGCCATATTTCCGTTTTTTTCACAAATAAACGCAGGTAATATCAAAGAAATTTTACCACTAACATGAAGTACAATATGTCACGAGAAAACAATGTCAGAATCACCGGGATCCGTTGAAGCGTTCCAGAGTTATAACCTCATAAAGGGACAGTGGTCAGAATTGTAAAAATTGGCCCGGTCCATAACGTGCAAACCACCCTTGGGGGTAAAGGGGTTAAGAAAAAAAAACAAAACACCACATGAAGATCCGAAGTATTCCCAAAATGGAAACCTGAAAGTCATAAGAGAGAAATAAATATAGACAAAAAAACACTACCTCATTCACCATTTAAAAAAAAAAAAAAAAATCCCCACAGCTCCCACCTAATCCATCGCGATCCCACGACGAACGATTCTATACAGCAACCTATGAAGCGTCGTTCTGAAAACGACACTGCATAGGTCACTCCCGGTCATGTCTCATGCTCGATGAAGTCAGTAACTTCGTAGCCTCATCATGCATTCATTTTTCCTGACACCCACTACCAGGAAATCAATGGGCAGAGTAGAGACTCCACTCCTGCCTGCTGACATTTTATTGAAGACCAAGGCCCGCAGCCTCGCACTGCGGGACTCCACCTCCAACCCTGGGGCCAGCAGCATTGCCCCGCTCCTGCCGGCTTCTTGCGGCAGCAGCCCTGCCTCTTGTGACCCCACTCCACGGCTCCCCAATGGTAAACTACATTTAGACTGTAAAACGCTCCCCTCCCCCCCCCCCCCCCATTTTCCTCCTAAATTTTTTTTTTTTTTTGGGGGGGGGGGGAGTGCATCATATAGTCTGAAAAATACAGAAATGCAGTGTACATTACCATTTATTTTTTGGGAGAAATAAGCTGCTTCCAGAGATGTCATTAGCTTCCTTCCTTTCCCTAATAAAAATGCTTGACAGAGCTGAATCATAAAATCATAGAATGTTAAAGTTGGAAGGGAACTCAAGGGTCATCACGTCCCACCCCCTATTCAATGCAGGATTCACTAATGCATCTCAGACAGATGTCTGTCCAAGCCTCTGTTTGAAGACTTCCATTGAAGAAGAACTCACCAACTCTCGTGGCAGCCTGTCCCACTCATTGATCACTCTAACTGTCAAAACGTTTTTTTTTTCTAATATCTAATCTGTATTTTCTCCCTTTCAGTTTCCATTACTTCTCGTGTTTCCATGTGCAAATGAGAATAATGATAATCCCTCTACACTTTGAACATTGATGTGAACACAGGAATCAGGAAAGAAAGCTGTTGACCTAAATAGAGTTCACTTACAGCATTATCATGTGTACAGAACTGACTGACATTTCTTACAGAATACCGTGGACAGACCAGCATCAGGATTTAAGCCCACAATACACATTAAATGGTTGTCCGCCAAACCATCAGTTGTCAGCAATTTCGAAGCAAAAGCATGAGCGCTCTTCGACCTGTGTTCTTCATTAAAGAGCCATTGATGGACGGGTCTGGAGGCAGCTTATCTCTAGGAGACAATACAACCATCAGTCCAAAATCAGACATGCCAAATTGATATTTCTTGGGACAATAAATTGTCCCTGAGCTCCCATACACATTTGACTGTAGTCCGAATCAGTTTATAGCAGTGGTTAAGCCGGCAATAGTCATGGGTTGGGGGTACTCGAGGCTATGGACAGAATAGCAGCAGTCTTTATACCAGAATGTGGACAAATTGCCAACAGCAGCTATACTAGAATGTGTACAGACAGAACGGTTTACAGAAAAGATAAAGCTTTATGTTCTAGCCCTCTGCTACTAGAAGTATAGAAGCTTACTATATACTGTTATAGACTACAGCTTGTAGATGTAAGCGGCGGTGAAGGTGAACTAAATCAATAGCCCAAAAAGGAACAGAAATACAAGGGACCTTTTTGTGAATTTGCGTGTATACAGTTGTGCTCAAAAGTTTACATACGCCAGCAGAATTTTTGCTTTCTTGGCCTTTTTTGAGAGACTATGAATGATAATACCACAACTTTTTATCTACTCATGGTTAGTGGTTGGGTGAAGCCATTTATTGTCAAACTACCCTGTAGGGAAACTCATTCAGCTTTTATGCACACACTGATTACAAGCAAACAGGTCACAGGTGAGGATGTTACCTTTAGTAGCCATTTAAACCCATTTGTGTCAAGTTCTGTGCATGTTAACAGGCCAAAATCACCAGGGTATGTGAACTTTTTATCAGGGTCATTTGGATGTTTTGGATTGTCATTATGATTTAAAAAGAGAAAACCCAGGGGTTTGACAATAAAATGTCTTCACCCAACCAATATCCATGAGTGGAGAAAAAGTTTTGTGTTATTCATATCCTCTGAATAAGGCAAAGAAAGCAAACATTCTGTCAGGGTATGTAAACTTTTGAGCACAACTGTATATAGTATTGTGCAAAAGTTTTAGGCAGCTGTAGAAAAAAAAAGGCAAAAGAGGCAAAGTAAGAAAGCTTTCAAAAATAGAATTAGTCTAACTGGTAATTCGGTTTCTAGGAACCTTCCACGACAGTCACCTTGGACGATGTCTCCGCGCCCTAATGGGGGACAGGAAACACAGAGGTTAAATAACCCTCCCCTTCCTGCTACCTCCAGTGTTTTTCTGGACATACTAGCAATAATAGTTACCACCAAAGTGCAGGAATCATCCAATGAATATCAGATAGGGAGAGAAATTAGTGCTATCGTGGAAGATTCCTAGAAACCGAATTACCAGTAAGACTAATTCTATTTTCTCCAGTCACCTTCCACGACAGCAGTATCGGAGGTTGCATCCCCGCCCTAATAGGGGACAGGAAACAGAAAGAGGTTAAATACCCCTCCCCTTCCTGCAACCACCAGTGTTTTTCCTGTCCCCTATGGGGCATGAAGAGGTTCGTCGATAGTGCTGATAGTGACGCTCTCCCGAACTTCCGGTTTTTCGGGCTGGAGCTCCAGCGTGCGCCGGCCGGCGTCCTGACTCAGGATTAACAGCGGCGGCTATGGCGGGTGTCTCCGGACCCCCCCAGGGACACTTTCGAGGGGGAGGAGCACCAAACTCGCTGGAGCCTCGATAGGTACTTATTCCTGGCTGGGGAAGCCTCCAGGTAAGACGTCTGTCTCTGACCCTCTCTTGACCACTGACGTTATGGACGGCAACAAAACCTTACACTCTGCCTCTGCAGAGCCCAGCGCTCACCCCCTACTGTAAGTAGTGGGCTGATGTCCCTTGCTGTCCATTTTTATTTAACTAGCTTCTTAGTCCACCTTCCTCTCTCGTTTCAGGGAGACAAGGTTTCTGACCCTAAGAAAGTCAAGCCCAACCGCAAGTGTGCTGCTTGTGCGTCCAAGCTTCCCTCGACCTATAAAAAGAAGCTCTGCCAACCATGCACAGACGAAGTGCTGCGTAGCGAACAGCCTTCACTAATGGACAGCATTAGAACCCTCATAAGACAGGAGGTTCAATCTTCTATGGCGGCCTTCTCAGGCCCCGACTCCACAACCTCCCCCTCCTAAAAAAAGGAAGATGGGTCCGGTTGTCTCAGATTGACTCAGGCGAGATACATACCTCGGGTTCAGAGTATAGCTGGGAAAACGAGGGTTCTACTTCTACTTCTGTTCCCAAATCTGACAGTAAAAAATACCTCTTCTCCTTTAGAGGAATTAATTTCCATGGTGAGAGGTACCATGGGGGTAGAAGAGGAGGCAGAGGGCCATTGCGTACAGGATGATATGTTTGGGGGTCTGAAACCCAAATCTATAAAGGGTTTTCCTATACATGAAAACATTGAAAACCTTATCCTCCAAGAGTGGGACCTGCCGGAAAAGGGGTTAAACGTCCCATCTGAGTTTAAAAATAGTTTCCCCCTGGAGGGAGACTGTTCTTTATTTGAAATGCCCAAAGTGGATGTGCAGGTGTCAAGGGTAACCAAGAAAACGGCTCTGCCCTTTGAAGATTCTTCTCAGCTGAAAGATCCTATGGATCGTAAAACTGAAAGTTTATTGAGGAAATCCTGGGAGACCTCAACTAACCTATTGAGATCTAATGTTGCCTCAACATGTGTAGCCAGATCATTGTTTCTCTGGCTTCGTACCTTGGAAAATCACCTCATACAGGGTACTTCCAGGGAGGACATCCTTAATTCTCTCCCGCTGCTTCAAAAAGCAACTGGATTTCTCGCGGACGCTTCCGCAGAATCAGTTCGGGTAGCCGCTAGATCCTCTGTTCTCACAAATTCAGCCAGGAGGGCCTTGTGGCTTAAGTCCTGGGGAGGAGATATTACCTCAAAGTCCAAACTTTGTGGTATTCCTTTCCAGGGTCATCACGTTTTTGGGCCAGCCTTGGATGACATCCTAGACAAGGCTTCGGAAAAAAAGAACGTTCTTCTGGAACAAAGGAACCCTAGGAAGCTTTTTTTTCGTTCCCCCCGTGACCAACCACCCCAACAGAATTTTAGGGGTAAGGGCAAATCGGGACGATGGAGCTACCCCAAAGGTGGGAAAGCCAGAAATATTCTGGTCCCCCAGCCCCAGCAGTCCTCCGAGAAGCAATGACTGCTCCCCGGTCGGGGGTCGACTCTCGGATTTTTTCTCCCGGTGGCAAGAGATCACCAGGGATCAATGGGTCCTGCGTACCGTACGGGATGGTCTAAGGCTGGAATTCGAGAGTCCTCCCCCTCACCGGCTAACGATCACTTCTCCTCAATCTCCAAAACTTCAGGAGATCCTGAGGTCGGATATTCTAAGCCTGCTTCAAGCAAAGGTAATTTCCCATGTTCCACATCAGGAAAGAGGAGAAGGTCATTACTCCCATCTCTTTCTGGTGAGGAAACCCTCCGGGAAACACCGTATCATAATAAATCTGAAACCTCTGAATCAGGTGATAAAATATTGGAGATTCAAGATGGAATCTATCAGATCAGCAATCCCGCTGATTGGGTAATGGTCACGTTGGACCTGAGGGACGCATACTAACATGTGCCAATACATCCGGATCACAGGAATTTCCTCAGGTTCGCTATCTCCCACAACAAACGGGTCAGCCATTACCAGTTCAATGCCCTTCCTTTCGGAGTATCATCGGCTCCACGTGTCTTCACCAAGATTATGACGGAAGTGATAATCTTTATCCGACAACAGGGGGTCTGTGTCATTCCATACTGGGACGACTTCCTCCTCATTGCCCCATCAGCTTTACACCTCAGTCAGGATGTGACGAAGGTTCTCAATGTTTCTACGTCTCTTGGGTGGATTCTGAATCTGGCAAAATCAGATCTCCGGCCATCTCCACAGAAGAAATTCCTAGGAGTTCTTCTGAACTCAGAAGAGAATGTCCTTCCTACCCAAGGACCGTTGGATCGATCTTGTTCACAGGATCTCCAGGTTCAGAGGCCAAAAATCCCCAACTCTAAGAGACTCGATGTCAATCCTGGGTTCTCTAACATCTTGCATCCAGGCAGTCTCCTGGGCCCAGGCCCATACGAGAATTCTTCAATCCCACGTTCTGTCATATTCAAGAGGACATCAGATGGCTTTATCCAGGAAGATCCCTCTTCCCACTCATGTAAAATCCTCCCTCTCGTGGTGGCTGAACTCCCGAAACCTACATCAGGGGGTCAGCTGGGATCAAACTCCTCTCAGAGTACTCACAACAGACGCAAGTCAGAGAGGTTGGAGTGCCGTGATCGGGAGTTCCCACTTTCAGGGGTTGTGGGCGCCAGATGTGAGTCGCAGTTCCTCAAATCTGAGAGAATTAAAAGCAGTGGAGGAGGCACTGAAAGCCTCATCGGCCCTCGTCCAAGGTCACCATGTTCGAGTGATGTCCATGTCCGACAATATGACCATTGTCGCCTATCTCCGGCACCAAGGGGGCACAAGACACTCGAGCCTAAAAATAACTGCTGGAAGGATTTTTTCTTGGGCAGAGAAACACCTCTTGTCCATCTCCACAGTGCATATAAAAGGTTTGGACAATTCCCAGGCAGGTTACCTCAGCAGGAGGGACTTTCATCCAGGAGAATGGTCCCTAAACCAGGAGGAATTCCTATCCTTGGTCCAGAGGTGGGGAACCCCCGAGGTGGACCTGTTTGCCAGCAGGCAAAATACGAAATCAAACACCTTCTTCTCCCTAAGCTCTTCAAACGAAGCACAGGGGCTGGACGCTTTCTCCCATCCTTGGGAATTCGCCCTAGCATATGCCTTTCCGCCAATCCCATTGTTATCCAGAACATTACAAAAAATCCGGATAGATCAGATCACAACGATTCTGATAGCCCCTTTGTGGCCAGGAAGAAGCTGGTTCAACGCGTTAACAGACATGTGTCTAGAGGGTCCGATCCTGCTTCCCCAGAGACACGACCTGCTTCAACAGGGTCCCCTATTTCATCCAGACCTGCACAAGCTGAAGTTAGCAGCCTGGCTTCTGAAGCCGAGATCCTAAAAGCCAGGGGTCTCTCTCAAGACGTGACTGAAACCCTACAAAAAAAGTAGGAAGCCGATAACTAATGCCATTTATGGCAAAATATGGAAAAAAATTTCTTCATGGTGTTTCCCGAACAAACCAGATCCATTCAAACCAGACATTGCTCAAATCCTTCAATTCCTCCAGAAGGGCTTGGAGCTGGGGCTTTCACCTAGTACCCTAAAGGTTCAGGTGTCAGCTCTGGGGTCTTTCTTCGACCAAGATCTGGCAAATCACCGATGGATCAAACGGTTCATAACATCGACAACTAGAATCCGTCCGAGACGTCTTATCCACACTCCTCCGTGGGATTTGAATCTTGTTCTAAAGAGTATGACCGGGGTCCCATTTGAACCCCTCTCAGGCTCCAACCTAAAAATCTTGACCCTTAAAACCGTCTTCCTGGTGGCTATTACTGCTGCCAGGCGTATAGGGGAGATACAGGCTTTATCAATCCAGGAGCCATTCCTGACCGTAACTATGGACAGCATAATCCTCAAATTAGATCCTTCCTTTATGCCTAAAGTAGTCTCGGAATTCCATAGGAATCAGGAGATCATCTTGCCCTCATCCTGTCCGAATCCCTCTAATCCAAAAGAGGAGGTTTTCCATACCCTGGACGTCCGTAGAGTGGTCCTGTTCTATCTTCAGCAGACAGAGAGTTGGAGAGTGGATCAGAATCTGTTCATCCAGTGGACAGGACGAAATAAAGGCATGAAGGCAGCCAAAAGCACAATAGCAAATTGGATTAAACAGGCCATTAACCTTGCATACTCATCCCAGAATCTGACTCCTCCAGCTTCTCTAAAAGCTCACTCCACCCGTTCAGTCTCAACTTCCTGGGCAGAAAGGGGTAACGCTTCATCGGAGCAGATATGCAGAGCCGCCACCTGGTCGTCAGTCCATACATTCACCAGACATTACAGGCTCAACTTCAATAGGGACCTATCGTTTGGCAGACGAGTTCTCCAAGCTGTTGTCCCTCCCTAAAGAAATTAGTGGTTGGTATCACTCCGATACTGCTGTCGTGGAAGGTGACTGGAGAAAATAGAATTAGAACTTACCGGTAATTCTCTTTCTAGGAACCTTCCACGACAGCACTAATTTCCCTCCCTATCTGATTTATGTATTAGATGTTTCCTGCACTTAAGTGGTAACTATACATGCTACTGTGTCCAGAAAAAACACTGGTGGTTGCAGGAAGGGGAGGGGTATTTAACCTCTTTCTGTTTCCTGTCTCCTATTAGGGCAGGGAGGTAACCTCCGATACTGCTGTCGTGGAAGGTTCCTAGAAAGAGAATTACCGGTAATTTCTAATTCTATTTTATCTTGTCACCTTCCACGACAGTCACCTTGGAGTTATACCAACGATAATTTCTTTAGGGAGGGACCACGGCCTGCAGAACACATCTGTGAAATATAAGATCCCTGTCGAAATTAGTCTGATGAAAGTATGAACAGAAGACCAGATGGCGGCTCTGCATAAGTGAAATCGGAGGAGGGAAGTCTTTTGCCGAGTATGCAGGGCAGATGGCCTGCTCAATCCAGTTTGCGATTGTGCTTTTAGCAGCTCTTTCCTTTATTCTGGCCTGAAAACTGGATAAATAGGTTCTGGTCGATCCTCCAGGCCCTGGACTCTTCCAGGTAGTGGAGGACCCCCCTGCGGACATCCAGGGCATGGAAATTTTCTTCCTTCGCATTGGAAGGATTTGGGCAAAATGAGGGCAATACAACATCCTGACCCCTATGAAAATCCGAGACTACTTTGGGCATAAAGGAGGGATCTAGATGCAAGACTATACTATCAGAGTTTATAGATAGGAAGGGCTCTTGTACCGAAAGGGCCTGCAATTCTATGCGTCTAGCCATGGTAATTGCCACAAGGAACACAGTCTTAAGCGTTAAGGTACCGTCACACATAACGATATCGTTGCTTTTTGTGACGTAGCAACGATATCGTTAACTAAATCATTATGTGTGACAGTGACCAACGATCAGGCCCCTGCTGGGAGATCGTTGGTCGCTGGGGAAAGTCCAGAACTTTATTTTGTCGCTGGATCTCCCGCTGACATCGCCGATTCAGCGAGGTCTTCACTGGTAACCAGGGTAAACATCGGGTTACTAAGCGCAGGGCCGCGCTTAGTAACCCGATGTTTACCCTGGTTACCATTGTAAATGTAAAAAAAACAAACACTACATACTTACATTCCCGGTATCTAGTCAGGTCCCTCGCCGTCAGCTTCCTGCACTGACTGGTGAGCGCCGGCCAGCCGTAAAGCATAGCACAGCGGTGACGTCACCGCTGTACTTTACGGCCGGCGCTCAGTCAGTGCGGGAAGCTGAAGGCGAGGGACATGACCAGACACCGGAATGTAAGTATGTAGTGTTTGTTTTTTTACATTTACAACGGTAACCAGGGTAAAACATCGGGTTACTATGCGTGGCCCTGCGCTTAGTAACCCGATGTTTACCCTGGTTACCCTTGGACTTCGGGATCGTTGGTCGCTGGAGAGCTGTCTGTGTGACAGCTCTCCAGCGATCAAACAGCGACGCTGCAGCGATCGACATCGTTGTCGGTATCGCTGCAGCGTCGCTTAGTGTGACGGTACCTTTAGGATTTTAAGGGGTAATGAAGGCAAGGGCTCAAAAGGGGGCGGAGTTAGACTATTGAGCAGTAAATTTAGATCCCATGGGGGAACCCGACTAGGGAGTCTAGGATGTAATCTGCTTACAGAAGTCATGAACCTTTTGATCCAGCGTTGACCAGAAAGGGCCCGGTCAAAATATTAACTAAGGGCCGAAACCTGAACCTTTAGTGTGCTTGGGGTAAGCCCTAGATCTAACCCCTTCTGGAGGAAGTCTAGGATTTGAGCAATGTTGGGGTGAAAGGGATCAGGGACACCGGAAAGACCCTGACAAAGGAGGTAGGTTCTTTGAGAGAGAAGTAGAGAACCTTCCAGGGCCATATCCATCAAGGCGCTGTACCAGCTCCGCCCCAACCACATTGGGGCAATTAAGATTGTCGTGACTTGGTCTGACCTGATCTTTTGCAGAGTCTTTGCCAGCATCGGGATAGGTGGAAAGGCGTAAGCCAGGTTGAAAATCCATGGATGGGCGAAAGCATCTATACCCTGAGCCCCAAACACAGGACTGAGGGAGAAACATGTTTTTGATTTTGCATTTTGGGCGTTTGCAAATAAGTCGATCTCCGGGTTCCCCCCATCTTGAGGTTAGGGATAGGAAGACCTCTTCGTTTCAGTACAATTCCCCGGGATGGACGTCCTTCCTGCTGAGGAAGTTCGCCTGGGTGTTGTCCAAGCCCTTCAGATTTACTGCCCAGAGAAATATCCGTGCTGCAATTAGTTTCAGGCTGGCATATTTCGTGCCCCCTTGATGTCGGAGATAGGCCACTGCAGTTACGTTGTCGGAGTAGACACGGACATGATGGCCCCGTATGAGAGATGAAGCGGCTATCAGTGCTTCCTCCACTGCCTTTAATTCTCTCAGGTTGGAAGATCTGGATCTTATGTCTAGGGACCATAGCCCTTGAAAATATGCTTCCTCCACCACCTCTTCGGCTGGCATCTGTATGAAGAACTTTCAGGGGAAGCTGATCCCAGCTTACCCCTCGCCGTAGGTTTCGGCCATTCAACCACCATAAGAGCAGACGTGTCCGGGAAGTGGAATATTTCTGGATAGAACCTTCCGATACTTCTGTGAGTATAGGAGGACGTGAGTTTGGAGGGTTTGTGTATGTGCCTGAGCCCAGGACACTGCCTGAATACACGAAGTTGGGGACCCCAGAATGGACATGTACTCTTAAAGGGAACCTGTCACCCCCAAAATCTAAGGTGAGCCAAGCCCACCCGCATCAGGGGCTTACCTACAGCATTCTGGAATGCTGTAGATAAGCCCCTTTGTATCCTGAAAGATGAGAAAAAGGTTCGATTACACTCACCCAGGGGTGGTCCCGCTGCGGTCCGGTCCGATAGGTGTCACGGTCCAGGGCCTCCCATCTTCTTACGATGACATCCTCTTCTTGTAGTCACGCTGCGGCTCCGGCACAGGCGTACTTTGTCTGCCCTGTTGAGGGCAGAGCAAAGTACTGCAGTGCGCAGGCGCCAGGAAAGGTCAGAGAGGCCCGGCGCCTGCGCACTGCAGTACTTTGCTTCAATCACTTAGAGGATATACTGCGGATAGACAGATAAGAACAATAATATTAGAAGGACTGATCCAGTTTTGGAGATCTGTGTCAAGTCTTTAGTTATAATGGTTATTATGGTTTCCCGGCGTGGTCAAAAATCCTTTCATAGAGGAATATTTGTTTTCTATCTATGTGAACAAATTATCTTGTGTATGGGCACTTTAATAAGTGACTTCCTGAAAAAAAAAAAATATATATATATACATATATATATATATATATATATATATATATACACACACACACACACACACACACACACACACACATACATTAATTAGCTAACCTGGTCTATTCAGTGGTTTTCCTTGGGCGATTGTCATCACCCTTAGAAGAAAATATTTGGTATCCATACTTGATAGGATTGATGACAATATAATATCCGCTTCATGTATACCGGGTGTATCTGTCTGCAATTGGTCATATATTTGGTATAGTGCTCAACAATATCCAGACATCAGTGAATTTTTTGTCCTTGGTTCATAGGGTACCGTAGCAAATATGGGGGTATGTATCTTGGGCATCAGATATGAATGAATTGCACCTGTCAACCTTTCCTTGTTACATCATTTTTTCAACACACACACACACACACACACACACACACTATACATACCTGGGGAGTTATCCACCACTCCTTGTGGGTCATTTGCACAAAAGCTGTTCCATTTAGCGTGTCCACATGGACATTCCCTCTCTGAACCCTGCTTATACAGGTAATATACAGATGATCAGGTTTTAAATACATCAGATAGGGATTACATACATCAGTTAGGACTGCTCTATATGGGTATACCTTGACGTTTGGTGGAGCAGCTTAGTATACATTTTTTGCAAAATCAACTAAATACCCTGTTTTTTTTTTCCATCTTTCTTACTAGCACTTGCTTATTACTGTGATTTTTTTTTCACAACAGAGTGTTTTTGGTCTTACTGTGCTCTTTTGTGTCTACAGTTTATATACACCGTATATACTCGAGTATAAGCCGACCCCCCTAATTTTGCCACAAAAAAAACTGGGAAAACTTAATGACTCGAGTATAAGCCTAGGGTGAGAAATTCAGCAGCTACTGGTAAATTTCGAAAATAAAAATCAGGAGCCCCATATAATACTCCATACAGTTTATGATGGGCCCCATAAGATGCTCCATATTAAAATATGCCCCATATAATACTGCACAAATGTTGATTATGACCCCATAAGATGCTCCATAGACACATTTGCCCCGTATAATGCTCCACAAATGTGGATTACAGCCCCATAAGATGCTCCATACAGATATTTGCCCCATATAATGCTGCACATGGCCCCATACAGATATTTGCCCCATATAATGCTGCACATGACCCCATAAGATGCTCCATACAGACATACACACACACACACAGGGCCGCCATCAGGGCATTACAGCCATTACTGCTGTATGGGGCCCGGTCAGCAGCAGTACACAGAGGGGCCCGCAGATCCGGGGCCCCACTGTTGTGCTTCTACTGATCGGGCCCCATCATGCAGTAAAATACTGTGCACTGCGGCGCTGGGGCCCGGGAGCCTTCTTGGAGCTGTGCATGGCCGTCTCACCTAGTCGGCTGCACAGCTCCTGCTCAGCTGTGGCTAGAATGTATGGGCTCCCTGCAGGTCCTGACTACAGCCCATACATTCTAGCCGTCTCAGTAGTGAATGTGCTAGAATGTAGGGGCTCCTGTCAGGTCCTCTCAGCAGCCCATACATTCTAGCTGCTGCTTCACTGCTGGAAACACTAGACGCCCCGGGAACGACTGAGGTAAGTATAAAAAACATTTTTGTTTTTTTAATAGGTGAGGTGAGGTGGGGGGGAGTGAGACTGCAGATGATGGGGTGTGTTTTAGGGAGTACTGTACATGATGAAATAATAGGGGGCTGCAAATGATAAAGTGTATTTGAGGGGGTACTACACATGAAATGATTGGGGCTGCAAATGAAGTAAGGGGGACTGCAGATGAAGTGAAGGGGGGATAGGGGACTGCAAATGATGATGTGGGGGTGATGGGGACTGCAAATGATGTGGGGGGACTGCAAATGATGATGTGGGGGTGATGGGAACTGCAAATGATGATGTGGGGGTGATGGGGACTGCAAATGATGATGTGGGGGTGATGGGGACTGCAAATGATGATGTGGGGGTGATGGGGACTGCAAATGATGATGTGGGGGTGATGGGGACTGCAAATGATGTGGGGGTGATGGGGACTGCAAATGATGTTGGGGGACTGCAAATGATGTGGGGGTGATGGGGACTGCAAATGATGTGGGGGTTATGGGGACTGCAAATGATGATGTGTGGGGGATGGGGACTGCAAATGATGTTGGGGGACTGCAAATGATGATGTGGGGTGATGGGGACTGCAAATGATGATGTGGGGGTGATGGGGACTGCAAATGATGATGTGGGGGTGATGGGGACTGCAAATGATGTGGGGGTGATGGAGACTGCAAATGATGTTGGGGGACTGCAAATGATGTGGGGGTGATGGGGACTGCAAATGATGTGGGGGTTATGGGGACTGCAAATGATGATGTGTGGGGGATGGGGACTGCAAATGATGATGTGGGGTGATGGGGACTGCAAATGATGTGGGGGTGATGGGAACTGCAAATGATGTGGGGGTGATGGGAACTGCAAATGATGTGGGGGTGATGGAGACTGCAAATGATGTGGGGGTGATGGAGACTGCAAATGATGATGTGGGGGTGATGGGGACTGCAAATGATGTTGGGGGACTGCAAATGATGATGTGGGGGTGATGGGGACTGCAAATGATGTTGGGGGACTGCAAATGATGATGTGGGGGTGATGGGGACTGCAAATGATGTGGGGGTGATGGGGACTGCAAATGATGATGTGGGGGTGATGGGGACTGCAAATGATGTTGGGGGACTGCAAATGATGATGTGGGGGTGAGGGGGACTGCAAATGATGTGGGGGTGATGGGGACTGCAAATGATGTGGGGGTGATGGAGACTGCAAATGATGTGGGGTGATGGAGACTGCAAATGATGATGTGGGGGTGATGGGGACTGCAAATGATGTTGGGGGACTGCAAATGATGTTGGGGGACTGCAAATGATGATGTGGGGGTGATGGGGACTGCAAATGATGTTGGGGGACTGCAAATGATGATGTGGGGGTGATGGGGACTGCAAATGATGTGGGGGTGATGGGGACTGCAAATGATGTGGGGGTGATGGAGACTGCAAATGATGATGTGGGGGTGATGGGGACTGCAAATGATGTTGGGGGACTGCAAATGATGATGTGGGGGTGATGGGGACTGCAAATGATGTTGGGGGACTGCAAATGATGATGTGGGGGTGATGGGGACTGCAAATGATGATGTGGGGGTGATGGCAACTGCAAATGATGTGGGGGGACTGCAAATGATGATGTGGGGGTGATGGGGACTGCAAATGATGTGGGGGTGATGGGGACTGCAAATGATGTGGGGGGTGATGGGAACTGCAAATGATGTGGGGGTGATGGAGACTGCAAATGATGATGTGGGGGTGATGGGGACTGCAAATGATGTTGGGGGACTGCAAACGATGTGGGGGTGATGGGGACTGCAGATGATGATGGGGGGTGATGGGGACTGCAAATGATGTGGGGGGACTGCAAATGATGATGTGGGGGTGATGGGGACTGCAAATGATGTGGGGGTGATGGGGACTGCAAATGATGATGTGGGAGATGGGGACTGCAAATGATGTGGGGGTGATGGGAATTGCAAATGATGTGGGGGGGATGGGGATAGGTAATGATGTGGGAGTGATAGGGACTGCAGATGATGAAGTGTGTTTGAGGGGGTTCTGCACATGATGAAATGATAGGGGGCTGCAAATGATGAAGTAAGGGGGACTGCAGATGAAGTGACGGGGGGGATAGGGGACTAAATGATGATAGGGGACTAAATGATGAAGTGGGGGTGATGGGGACTGCACATGAAGTGAGTGTGAGGGACGTGGACAGCAATTGAATTGAACTTGGGGGTGGGAAGAGCAAATGATGTATTGAAGGTGGGGAGAGCAAATAATGAATTTTGAGGGTGGGGAAGATCAATTGATAATGAATAGAGGGTGGGAGAGAGAGAAGACGTGGCAATGAATTGAGGCAGAAGGGGCATGTAACTATAATGAATTGGGGTAAGGGTTAGAGCGGGAGGTACATAGTGGGTTCGTTGAGGATAAAGTAACTGGTAATAAATTGGAAGAATACAGGTGCTAATTAATTTATATATTAAATGAGGAAAGTGGCTATATACAGATAGTGGGGGCACAGTGGCGGATTATAATTTATATTTGGAACGGTGGGTTGCATAATAACCA